>NC_139825.1:33664062-33980689 GCF_963691815.1 Echiichthys vipera | reverse complement strand
AATTCCTACACTTGGCCTGATTTGTATATTTATATAAAAACTGATCCCTTGTCTTTGGAAACAAAGGAAAGAGGGTGTTCCCCCACTTTAGGCGGGAAAATGAATGTATCTCATTGGATTTACCTCTAATTGGATTTAAAGATAGCAAAACCCAAGCTCTCCTTAGTTTTTTGTCTTCTTTTTGTCTCAGTCTTTAGACTCCTGGTGTTAGTTTTTGTCTTAGTCTTGTCTGTTGTACAGTCTTTTATTTCGTAACGTCTATCTAGTTTATTTTTGTCTTTATTTTTATAAGTAACTTTCTGCCTTCAGTGTTTTATTTGATTAGTTACATTATATTAATCAGTCAAACATTGTTTTAAGTTAGTGCTCGCTGGCCGGAGAAATTAAGCTTAAGTCAACTGCACAAGGTTACCCTTTAAGTTTATATCAAAGTCCAGTATTCGTCGGGAGCTTGAAAGTGACCAACTGACTCTTTCATTCACCTAACTCAAAGCTGTCAAAGCTGAAGAATCCAGAAATACCCATTCTGGCTTAGAGCTGAAGATTTAGGGTTCACAACCAAAGTGACCCTTGATGCTGAATATCCGTTGCCACAGTGAAGTGTCCACTATCGAGAGGCTGTTGCATGCTGTCCTGTTGGACAGCCCATCCACTCCATGGCCTCTGACAAATCCTCTGACGACCTGGTTCTGCCAGCCCCTAACCTCGGGAGAGACCCGGTGTTCTGCACGTCTGGGCGACTGCTTTGGAGCTGTGAAATACATCTCCTTCCTCTTGGATCCCCCTTCTACAAAGCTGAGTTGATGTTGTTGGTACTTTAATGAGCAGATCTGGTGACCACTGGCCATTTTATATTAAACTTTACTTTCCATAAAGGTATGATTAAAAATTGCATTGCCATATAAAAGTTTTTACCATTCCCATTCATTTTCTCTGTTATTCTCACGTGTGTTATTTCATGTTATAATCTATCATGTATATTACGTATATAACTATATTCATATTTTTGAAGTAAAACCCCCAAAACCCTGGCTGTTGCACTGCATGAAAACCCAGGTTATCAGGCCAGTGAGCTCACGATTATTTGGATGTTCCTGAGTTCAAATAAAGGTCATAAATAAAAATAAATAAATGTACCTGCTGCCATGGTTAATTGTAGTATCAGAGCTCCATTGATGATGTTTTTATGTTCATGCTCAGAGTTGATTGAAGTTACTCAGCTGTTCGGAAAAGGCAGAGTTTCCCATCTCAGGATCAACTCAGAGGTCAGCCTCAGAGTTTGTTGGGCCTGCGTTCAGGGCTCCAGTCAGTTTCATTATCTTCGATGGCAGGCAGCTCTATAAACAACAACAATAACAACAACAACAACGACAACGACATCAACAAACAAGAGGTCAGTCACAAACCACAAACTTGTCCACTACACTCTGCAGAGTATTAGCTTTTTGTGAAGCCAGGTGTTAAGTTGTTGTGGTAGTCACTAACGTTTAGTGAGTTAATGGCAGTGTTAGAAAGTAGCATTAGCATGAATGCTAACGTTAGCTATTGTTACCAATATCATGCTAGCTGGCCAGTATACATTACCCAAGCTAGCATTGCTACTAACGGATGCTGTTACGAACATAGTCAGTAAAGTTAAATTGGTAAACTAAACAGCTAAGAAATGTATAGTTGGTTTGCAACAAGGTGAAACATTTGAAAAAGGAAAATTACCAGGTTAAGTGACGTTTTTAATCCTGGTGGTCAGGAAGTCCCACCATGTCTGTATACGTTGAATGGGGATTTCTCCGAAGGCTCCCTCTAGTTTATTCTGTACCTCTGACAACGACCATTCTCCAAGGAGACAGTTTGTCTCCTCTACAGATGACGACAGCTGATTGGATTTTGCTTCCATAGTTAACGTTAATACTAAGAGGGTATATTGTGCTGTTACACAGGCCCTGTGTTTCAAGCTAGAGTCTATGGTTTCAAGAAATGGCACTTGCTCACGCACATTTATAACCAGCCAAATGACCGAGCTGACTCTAGCCTGTTTAGTGTAAAGTTTAAACAGAGAGGTTATTCATTCATTCATCTTCAACTGCTTGTCCCTATCGGGGTCGCGGGGGGGGGGGGGGGGGGGTGTACACCCTGGACAGGACGCCGGTCTATCGCAGGGCACACAGAGACAAACAGAGACATTCCATTCACACTCACATTCACACCTACGGGCAATTTAGAGTCATCAATTAACCTAACAAGTGCCTGACTGTGGGATTATTATAACCTCATTGGTGTAAATAGGATTTTTTGCTGTTTATATAGATACTTCTATACTTTCAAACATGTTACTTGTTTTAAACTGTCAGGTACTGTTAAATATTTTTAAAAAGGTATTTTCTTATGTTTTCTTATCATTCATAGTAAACAATGAACAGGGGACATAATCTAACAGACATTAGCTATTGTTAATCATTCTATCAAAGTTACCATGCACAGCTGGTAAAATACACAAAATGTTGGTACATGTCATCACTAAGTAAAACCATGTGGCTGTATAGTCCAATATCCAACCAAATAATAAAAGTAAATAATGCTTCAGTTGTTCAACTGAATACTGTCACTTCAAAATGTAAACTGAAATACCTGAAGGAAGTGAATGCTTTTGAGAATGTAAACTAGTCTAATGTACCTACAGTATGTATCTGATTATAAAAGCATCCTGTGATTCCAACGACTGTCGTTATAACACAGAAGAGCACTAACAAAGTCGAAACCAACTTCCCCCAATGACTATCACTTCAATGACTGTCATCGACACTTGGGGCACAAAGGTTTCCAGTGACATCATCAGCCTTGTATATGCCCTCACTAGAGGATAGATAGATAGATAGATAGATAGATAGATAGATAGATAGATAGATAGATAGATAGATAGATAGATAGATAGATAGATAGATAGATAGATAGATAGATAGATAGATAGATAGATAACTTTATTTATCCCCAAGGGGAAATTAGGTCATCGTAGCAGCGGTACAATACAATCAGAAATACAAAATATAAAATACAATATAAAATACAAAATATAAACTACAATAAGAGTACAGTATCGTAAATTTAAAACACTATATTACAATATACTATGTGGATTTTAAGGTACAAGATGAAGAGAGAAAGAATTATTTTTTTAATTAAGTGTATTCCCTGAGCATTGCTGTGAAGCGTTGTTGATTTTCCTGTGCCGTTCTTTAAGGCAGCGGGGTTGAATCAGTCTACTGCTGAAGCTGCTCTTAAGCTAGTCCAGGGTATTGTGGAAGGGATGAGAGACATTGTCCATGATCACTAGCAGTTTTGCCAGCATCCTGTGCTCCATCACCTCCTCCAGGGTGACAAGCTTAGAGCCAACAACAGACCCTGCCTTCTTTATAAGTTTGTTTAGTGTGTTCGCGTCTTTTGCTTTGATGCCCGCGCCCCAGGACACCACAGCAAAGAAGATGGTGCTCGTGACAACAGACTGATAGAACATCTATAGCATCCGGTTGCATACATTAAAGGACCTGAGCCTCCTCAGGAAGTAAAGCTGGCTCAGGCCCTTCTTGTAGACTGCCTGCGTGTTTGCGGTCCACTCCAGTTTATTGTCCAGCACCACACCCAGGTACTTGTAGGAGTCCACAATGTTGATGTCTGTCCCACCAAATGCAGACAGGAGAGGGCGGGGGCTTGCCGACCAGGTCCCTGTACTCATCCTCCCTCCCACCCTCTACCCGCCCCACAATGGCCGTGTCATCAGAGAATTTCTGCAGATGACACGACTCAGTGCGGTACTTAAAATCTGCAGTGTAGGTGGTGAAGAGGAAGGGCGACAGCACAGTTCCCTGGGGGGCGCCGATGTTGCTGATCAGATGGTAAGACACACAGTTTTGTAATCTTACATACTGTGGCCTGCGAGTCAGATAGTCATTAGGCCATGTGACGAAAGGAGAATCCCCCTGCATTTCTCCAGTTTGGCCTTCAGCAGCTTGGGCTGGATGGTGTTAAAGGCCCTGGAGAAGTCGAAGAACATGACGCGGACAGCAGTGTTGGGTCTATCCAGGGAGGAGTAGGCTTCCTGTAGCAGGTAAATGCGTGCATCATCAACCCTAACATGGGGCTGATATTTAAATTGTAGGGGGTCCTGTGATGGGCACACTAGGGGTCTGAGGTGTGCAAGAACCAGCCTCTCCATGACGTTCATAATGTGAGAGGTCAGTGCAATTGGCCTGTAGTCATCCAGTGCAACAGGATGTCCTTTTTTGGGCACTGGAACAAGGCAGGATGTTTTCCAGGCCTTCAGCTCGCGAGGGCTTATGCGGTCTGGTCCAGCAGCGTTTCTCTGATTGAGCCTCTCCAGCTCTCTCCTCGCCTGGCAGGTTGTGATGTTAAGTCAAGACTAGGGGGTGGGAGGTAGTGCAGAGTGGTGACTGTTTGTAGGCAGAAGTGGGGGAAGTGCAAGGGTCCTGGGGGAGGGATGTGTGAGAAGGTCTGTGGTGGAGGCCAGCAGGGAGGTGGGGGAGGGGGAGCAGGAGGGGGTGGAAACTAGTGTCTGCTGTGGCGGTCGGTGTGGCGTTGATGACGTCACACGCATTTCAAGATGGCGGAAAGCAAACAGTTATGGCGGTGGCGCTGGTGAACTTCCGTGGCAGATAGTATGGACGCAGTCCGATCGCGATGAGCTCGATGTCCGGGCTGCAGAACCCGTCTTTCACAGAGATGTGCCCGGGGGACACCACCTGTTGTTGACTAGCATGGTGAGCCCTCCTCCTTTCTTCTTGCCGCTCGTGGTGGTGTCTCTGTCGGCTTGGACCGTGTGGAAGCTGGGGATGGTGGTGTTTGAGTCCGGTATGTGGTCGTGTAGCCACGTTTACGTGAAACACATGATACTGGACTCTCTGTATTCCCGCTGCGTCCTGGCGAGCGCTTCGAGTTCGTCCATCTTATTTGCCAGGGACCTTACGTTTCCAGTAATAACTGCCGGGATGCAGGGTTTAAACTTCCTCCTCTGTTTAACTCCTGCTCTGCAGCCTCGCCGTCTCCTCCTTAGCTCCTTCGGTACTGTAGGTCTCTCCCCAACAAAGAGGGTTTGAGGCCCCAGGGCGATCAGCTGGTCGCGACTGTAAACAATGCCGACTGTTGAGCAGGCACAGCTTCCAGTCACCAGGAGAGACCAAAGCACGAAAAAGTTAACTAAGAGATATCCAAACCGTTGGATAAACATCTTGATGTGTGGACAGTGTGTATCCACAGCGCAGGGTACAGATAATACATAAAATAATACACTAAAAAAACAATAAAAACGTGCCGCAAATCCCACTTTTCATGCAGTGTTGTCTGTGAGCTTCCATTCTGTTTTGCAAAGTTATGAGGTCACTGTTCTACGAGATCAAACGTTTTCAGATTGAGATTGATGGAAATTAATTAGTACAATTAATTGATCAGAGAAACTGATAGAAAAGTATTCTTTTAATTCCTGCAGGTGACTAGATTTCCACCGGGGCTTAGTCCACATTACCTGTCTATACGGTGGTGGTGCCCCTTTTTAACGAGGGATAATTAATTACCCTGATTAATACTTAATAAGGTGCTCAATTAATTTATTGTAATATGTGTAGTTCTCTCTTCTTATGCTACATTTAGATGTAACAAAAAACAATGGAAATGCTTTAGAAAACTATTAAAAGAAAATCCACATGTATATGCCAGTCATGATTCTGATGGGAAAACCAGCACCAGCTGCCAGTGTATTCTTTGAAGGGGCTGTTGTGTTAGGAATACAATCTGTAGGTTACAATGCGTCTCTTCTGCACTAGTGCATTAGTAAATTATTCAGGCCTACAAGACTTTGGAAATACTTGGTGCATTCATGCAAAGTGTCTTCTATGCTTTTGAAATAGTAAAGACAGCAACAAGACACTATGGATGTTTAATGTACAGGAAAGCTACAGAACTTGGGTGGTGGGTAAAGTTGACATGAATTATCGGTTTGTCTACAGAGGCTCTTTGCACTGTAATAATTTAGCTTGTGTGTATACCTTATATATCTACAATTTATCTCTAACCACTCCCATGAAATACAACATAACAGATATTAATTGCACCTGGCTTTTATGAGAACATAATGTAAATTGTTAATATTGAAGGAAAATGAGCTGCATCTACTTCCCGTGTTGAAGTATGGCATGACATGCTGGTTATCACATCACTGACATCACGCATGACCTCGGTCTATGTGTTAATAAGCTTGGACACATGCCATGTTCAGTGATGCTTAATCACCACACACAATCTTGCACTACAGTACTTCCAAGGACATTATATTGACGTACAGTCAATCCCTGCAGGCTGTAGCTCAGGTGGCCGTTAATCTGAGGGTTGCTGGCTCAATCTCCTCTGGTCCACATGTTGAAGAAGCCAGCCCCAATACTGTGTTGCATTGGACAAAAGCATCTGACAATTACTGTAAATACAATGCAATTCTTATCATAACCATAACTGGTACATCCCTAAACTTTAAAGGTCCAGTGTGTAGTATTCCAAGCAAGTATTTGTCTGTGGACCCACAAATTAATCATTATAAGGTAATGAAAACACAACAATTTTTATTTACAGTTGATTAGACACTAAAGAAAACGTACTTACAGTATTGATTTATTCAATTTCTGCCAATCATTCACATTTCTTAGCTTAATGGAATGAAACTTGCTTGCTCTAAAATATTTGGTTCTGGCGGCAATAGGAGTCACCACTTTTATGCAAGGTTGTTTTTGTTGAGAGCAATTACAAATTTACTGTTAGATTTGGGATAACTGTGAACTAGCATAAATAGTTTGTGATAAGCATGTATGCAACTCAAAAGGAAAATAAAACACAACAAACTATCTGAGTCCTCAGAACTTTGATGTGAATGCAATAATAACGGCAGTCCATTTGATGGCAAATATAAGTGATTTTGTGGTGTGTTTTTTTTTTTTTTTAGCCTCTTTGGTATCCTGACAGAAGTTTTAAACACTGGTTATAAAAAATGTTGGATTTGCTTTAGAACGTTGTCCTTTTCATGTTTGTGTCAATTTGGTGTCCTTTAATGTTAATGTTAAGCATTGCTGCAAGGATCCCCATTTGCACCTGGATGGTGGAGTAGGTACTGTGAGAATCACATTCTTTGATTTCTCTATTGCTTTAAACACCATTCAGCCACTGCTACTGGGGGAGAAGCTGCGGTGATGGGAGTAGACGACACAATGATCTCCTGGATTACTGACTACCTAACAGGCAGGCCACAGTTTGTCCGTATGGGCAGTGTTCTGTCTGATGTGGTGGTTAGTGATACAGGAGCTCAACAGGTGAATGTACTGTCTCCTTTCCTGTTCATCTTATACACCACTGACTTTCAGTACAACACTGGGTCGTGTCACCTGCAAAAGTTTTCTGACGACTCGGCTGTTGTTGGGTGTATAAGTGAGGGACAGAAGGAGGAGTACAGGGCACTGGTAGACAACTTTGTGAAATGGACTGGACAGAATCACCTGCGGCTGAACATCAGCAAGACCAGAGAGATGGTGATAGATTTCAGGAAGAAGAGGAAAATGGCTTTCCAAACTCTGTGCATTCTGGGAAGGGATGTGGAGGCGGTGGAGGATTACAAGTACCTGGGTGTTACCATCAACCACAGACTGGACTGGAGATCTAACACTGAAGCTGTTTACAAGAAGGGGATGAGCAGACTTTACTTCCTTAGGAAGCTGAAATCCTTCAACGTGTGCAGCAAGATGTTGGAGATCTTTTATCAGTCTGTGGTGGCCAGTGTACTTTTCTTTGCTGTGGTTTGTTGGGGAAGCAGCATTGGAGCCAGCGACACCAACAGACTCAACAAACTGATCAAGAAGGCTGGCTCTGTGATTGGCTGCAAACAGGACACTGTTCTCACACTGGTCAGACAGCGGAGCACCTTCTCCAGAAGGCTGCTTCAGCTTCGCTGTCGTAGCAACAGATACAGGAAATCTTTCCTGTCACAATCCGTCACTTTTTATAATAACTCTCTCACCTCTGCCTGACGGAGAACTCTGGTCTCTCTACTGTTTTGTTTTATAAATCATTATTGTTATTATTGTTATAGTATATTTTGCATATTTTGTTGTATATATTATTGTTGTTTATTGTTTACAGCACACTGTGCACTGTATATATACGCTATGTATATATTGGATTCTATTTATGTTATGTACAAAGTGTTTATTTGCTGACCCACTACTGCTGTTACAAAATAATTTCCCAGTCTGGGATCATTAAAGTAATTCGATTCTATTCTATTCTATTCTAAATGATTAAAAAAAAACATTCATTTACATTGTGCGATTGAAGTAGATGTACGGAAAGTAGGTTAAAAGAAGTTAGCTGCCTACTAGCTACATTTAATTATTACTAATACATTTTTGTAGGGATAGGCAACATTACTTTGATTGACAAAGAACAAACAATATTGTATTAACTGACCCAAAGGAATCAATAAAGAGAATTCTAAGTCTAACTAACATTAACTAGTTGACCAGCTAGTGAGGGCATCTTAAGTAGCACATACAATTGTATATAGTATACAATATCTCATGCGGTAGCCTATACGAACACATGTGACTACATTACAACTAACCATGTCAAATTCCCTCTTAATTCTGTTGGTATTGGCTTATTTCTTTTGGCCTTGACCTTCAGTTGTCACCTGCTCTAGTGTAGGATGACCAGATGTCCCTGTTTTCTGGGGACAATACCCATTTTCAGTGACCTGTCCCCGGAAATATCCCCGGTTTTCACTGTAACTAAAAGATCCAAAAAACGCAAATGTATAGTTGCGCACCCTACGACTTGCACAGGTAGAACAAGTAACAAAATAACATATTTCTGGTATTTTGATTAGTGGAATAGCTGCGCGGTAGAATATTGTTTTCCCTTTGCGAGAGGCAGCTACAGGTACGAGATTCTTCCATGGAATTCATGCATCCATTCAGCCAGCTATAGTAAGTATAGTATAGTATAGTATAAGAAATAGCATTGATTAGATGGGTGAAGCAAAGGTGTTCTTGTAAGTGCTCATCTATCTTATATGTTATTTAACCTTTTATTTACATGTGTATTTATTATCTATAATGCATGTGATGAAACATACAGTATGTTTGTCTGTCAGCCATAGCTATTGCTAACATTATTAGCAGCAATGCAACTGACAACTGTTTAGTACTACTCTACGGCACATAGTTTTATTATTATGACATTTCAGTGTCACTATAGCTCCTTAGAGGTAATTGGTAACTTGTCAAAGTTAAAACCACAAAATAAAACCAACAGACACTTAGTCTAAACTATTCATCACAACTTTGTAACAGCCTGTCAGTGATGACCAGTGATGCCAAAACGTGTTAGCCTACTTAGTAACGCTATTCTAATTTGACTACTTTTTTCAGTAACTACTAGGCTAGGGGAGAGGAAGAGTTGCATGAAAAGGTCCCACTCTACTTAAAAATCTGGCAGGTAAAAAAACCCAACAAAAGCAAATAAACAAATAGAAAACATCAAAACAAAAACATTTCATCTTTAAAAGTATCTAAGAGGGGGAGTCAAAGGTTTTCTTAAAAAGAAATGTTTTAAGACCTTTTTTAAAACAGTCTTTGTGTCATTAACTGTTATGTTAACTCAAGTGACATTCATCGACAATTTGCTCATATAAAGTGACAATACATGACCCTCCCTTGCTATGATGTGCATATTCAGGGTTTAACCCTGTCATCTAGCATCGGCAAGAGGACAGGAGATTTATTAGCATCGAAGAGAATCTTGAAACAATCATCTGTATTTGATTACTTTTTTTATTTTGAGTGTGTGTGTTTGTGTGTGTGTGTGTGTGTGTGTGTGTGTGTGTGTGTGTGTGTGTGTGTGTGTGTGTGTGTGTGTGTACGTGTCCCAATGAGTCTCAATAATAAAAGGTGATATGACAAACCTATTTGCATAAAAGGAAGAATAACTTTCATCTTCAGATGCAGGTAGGTGGGTGTCTGTGAAGATCATTTCACACAATTAGATTGTCATCATCTCTGGAAGTGTCTGATTAAGAGGCCAAGATATTGATGACTTGGTGTCTGCATTTAGCCCCCTGCTACCCAGGGATTCAATTATTCATGTCATCCTATCAGTTTTCACTTGTTATTAGGACATCCTCAGTTTTTCATTTTAAAATGACATGGTCATTTCTCCTAATGAAAGTGAAATTACATATCCCATCATACATCTGTGTTGCCTTATGACTTGATCAGGGAGAAACTACATTCATCTAGTTTTGCCATGTTTGAATATAACCCAATCATGTAATTTGCTGTGTTTTGTGGTTCAGTTATGAATGGCTTTTCTGCAGCAGCAGTATTTACTTGAGCCTGCTCAAAAGTGTCACAGATCTGTGTTTACTTGAATCCAAGTGTTCTCAAACTGTAACGTCCTCGTCCCCATTCATGTTTTAAACCAGACACTGTAACATAATTCTATATACTAGCATTGGTTTTATATGTTTGTTTGTTATATGTTTGTTTTTTTCCCATAATGTGAATTGCTGGATATTAAAGGGATAGTCCAGCTATTTTTAAATGGGGTTGTATGAGTCTCAATAATAAAAGGTGATATGACAAACCTATTTGCATAAAAGGAAGAATAACTTTCATCTTCAGATGCAGGTAGGTGGGTGTCTGTGAAGATCATTTCACACAATTAGATTGTCATCATCTCTGGAAGTGTCTGATTAAGAGGCCAAGATATTGATGACTTGGTGTCTGCATTTAGCCCCCTGCTACCCAGGGATTCAATTATTCATGTCATCCTATCAGTTTTCACTTGTTATTAGGACATCCTCAGTTTTTCATTTTAAAATGACATGGTCATTTCTCCTAATGAAAGTGAAATTACATATCCCATCATACATCTGTGTTGCCTTATGACTTGATCAGGGAGAAACTACATTCATCTAGTTTTGCCATGTTTGAATATAACCCAATCATGTAATTTGCTGTGTTTTGTGGTTCAGTTATGAATGGCTTTTCTGCAGCAGCAGTATTTACTTGAGCCTGCTCAAAAGTGTCACAGATCTGTGTTTACTTGAATCCAAGTGTTCTCAAACTGTAACGTCCTCGTCCCCATTCATGTTTTAAACCAGACACTGTAACATAATTCTATATACTAGCATTGGTTTTATATGTTTGTTTGTTATATGTTTGTTTTTTTCCCATAATGTGAATTGCTGGATATTAAAGGGATAGTCCAGCTATTTTTAAATGGGGTTGTATGAGGTACTCTTCGATATTCAGCATACCTCCTTTAGGAGATGATGGCCACTAGTTAGAAGAAGCAGGCAGAAGTCTCTACACAGGAGCTAAGCACAACTGCTGGGGATGGGGGCAGAAGTAATAACACATTTTAGCCACTTTAAAAAAGGCACACCTAAAAAATTCCATTTCAGTTTAAATTTACACTTTATTGACATCATTTTCACCACATTACCTTGCTGTTAGACAGTGCTTCCCTTCAGTTTCTCAGTTTCCCCTCTCTCTTTATCGGCTGTTCAGTCTTCCTCTGCAGAAGTTCTTCTTCTGTAAACTCCAGCTCATAAAGGGTTCATCTTCTCTCCATAGTGAACAGCATATTGTCACTGCTATTGTAATCACTCATTTATATTTCTTGTATTTGTTTATTCCATAAACAGCAGAAAGTCTGACCCAAGAGGCTGGTATCTGCAGTAATACAGTGCTTTGAAGTCTGATTGGAAGGTAAATCAGAGAAAATATTTTAAATACAGTATAGTGTACTGTATTTCTAGGTGGGCCTTTTTTAAGGTGACTAATTTTTCTGCAGCCAAGGCCCCAGTCCACTGCAGTTTCTGTCTGTACTCCTGACTGCTTCCCTAAAGTGGTGGTGTTCTAACTGTCCTCTGCTGTAGGTAACACACTGACCTCATACAACCCCACTTCAGGAAAGCCGAGATTACCCTTTAAAAAATTTACTATTTTGGCTCTAATGCGGTCTACCTCTCAGTCTGTAATTATTACTCTGTAGTCTAAAGTCTTCTCCAAGGTGCTGGAAAGGAGGGTTCGTCCTATAGTCGAACCTCAGATTGAAGAGGAACAATGTGGATTCCGTCCTGGACGTGGAACAACGGACCAGCTCTTCATTCTCGCAAGGATCCTGGAGGGGGCCTGGGAGTATGCCCATCCAGTCTACATGTGTTTTGTGGATCTGGAGAAGGCATATGACCGGGTTCCTAGGGAGATACTGTGGTAAGTGCTGCGGGAGTATGGGGTGAGGGGGTCACTTCTGTGGGCCATCCAATCTCTGTACACCCAAAGTGAGAGCTGTGTCCGGATCCTCGGGAGTAAGTCGGATTCGTTTCCGGTGGGGGTTGGCCTCCGCCAGGGGTGCGCTTTGTCACCAATCCTGTTAGTGATTTTCATGGACAGGATTTCAAGGCGTAGTCGTGGTGGGGAGGGGTTGCAGTTCGGTGGGCTGAGGATCTCGTCTCTGCTTTTCGCAGATGATGTGGTCCTGATGGCATCGTCGGTCAGTGACCTTCAGCACTCACTGGATCGGGTTCGCAGCCGAGTGTGAAACGGCTGGGATGAGGATCAGCATCTCTAAATCTGAGGCCATGGCTCTTAGCAGGAAATCGGTGGATTGCTTACTCCAGGTAGGGAATGAGTCCTTACCCCAAGTGAAGGAGTTCAAGTACCTCGGGATCATGTTCAGGAGTGAGGGGACGATGGAGCGTGAGTTTGGCCGGAGAATCGGAGCAGCGGGGGCGGTGTTGCAGTCGCTCTACCGCACCGTTAAGAAAAGAAAAGACGAAAAGAGAGCTGAGCCGGAAGGCAAAGCTCTCGATCTACCGGTCAATCTTCGTTCCTACCCTCACCTATGGTCATGAAAGTTGGGTCATGACCGAAAGAACGAGGTCGCGAGTACAAGCGGCCGAAATGGGTTTTCTCAGGAGGGTGGCTGGAGTCTCCCTTAGAGATAGGGTGAGAAGTTCAGCCATCCGTGAGGAACTCGGAGTAGAGCCGCTGCTCCTTAGCGTTGAAAGGAGCCAGTTGAGGTGGTTCGGGCATCTAGTAAGGATGCCCCCTGGGCCCCTCCCTAGGGAGGTGTTCCAGGCACGTCCAGCTGGGAGGAGGCCTCGGGGAAGACCCAGGACTAGGTGGAGAGATTATATCTCCACACTGGCCTGGGAACGCCTCGGGATCCCCCAGTTAGAGCTGGTTAATGTGGCCCGGGAAAGGGAAGTTTGGGGTCCCCTGCTAAAGCTGCTGCCCCCGCGACCCGACCCCGGATAAGCGGATGAAGATGAGATGAGATGAGATGAGTCTCATTCAATGTCTGGTCCACAGACAGGTCGCATGTTACAAGTAATAGCCTGTCAACACCACTGAAGGCCCCTGTGCCTCTGATGGTCAGCTGCTCCAGTGAATGAGCAGAACTGTGTGTTGATTGTAAGGCAGCAGATATTACTAAAGCTTTAATAAACATCACAATCCTCTGCGCTGGTAACATTTTGCAAAAAACAAGTACAAGAACTGCAGTGAGAGGGAGAGGGAGTGAGAGGGCGCCTGGAAGTGGGCGAGCGATGTAACCCGACTGCTGTCTCTGCTGCTGGGGAAAAAGAACAAACACACACATACATATGACATACAGTGCATTAACACATTTACACCTCACAGAATATTATCAAATGGCAAGTTGTTTCCACGTTAAAATTACATGTGTGTGTGTGTGTAAATGCAATGGGCAGCAGTTAACCCATCTGCTGAGAATGCTTCATAATAAGCTAGATCTGGGCTCCCACATATGACACTTAGCAGTCATGATCTGATGTGTGGTGGGAGCTGACAGTACCGCTTCTCCTCAATACTGGGAAACTACAGTATTGTGCTCTATTACTGTCATGCAACAATATCCTCTTTTTTATGAGTGCAAATTGGAATCAAATACATTGAAATTTTATGCAGACACAGCTGAATACCCCCCACCTTGAGCCCACGCATGCACGCAGGCACACACACATGCACACACACATGCACATGTCTTTTACTTACAGCCACATTTCTGTATTGAACAACTTTCTTAGATCTCCAGGCACGCACCCACACTTTTACAGTATTTGCAGACTTCAAAATAAAATTGAAGTCTGAACACCCCCATACTCCCATTCTCTCTCTCTCTCTCTCTCTCTCTCTCTCTCTCTCTCTCTCTCTCTCTCTCTCTCTCTCTCTCTCTCTCTCTCTCTCTCTCTCACACACACACACACACACACACACACACACACACACACACACACACACACACACACACACACACACACACACACACACACACACACACACACACACACACACACACACACACACAGTCTTCAACAATCTACCCATCACAGTTGTTTCCACCAAGCAGACACCCACCCAGATCTTGTGATCCACTAGAGGTTGCTATTGTCATGTGTTCATGTTGTTTTGGCCTGTGTAGTTTTAATGGTCGACCTCCCTCCTTTGCAATTACATGAATTGGAAGTTTTAGCATTTTTTTTAAAAAGCAGAGCAGCCTTTTCTACATAACAGGAGCAAGAGCATTTCAACACAATAACTCACAGCCAGGCAGCTTTGCAGTGTATGGTTGTGAAGTGATTGATGCAATTGCACAGAGGCAGGGTCCTCCAGGGTTGCATCAAAGTGTCCATGGATGTATTGTGTATATTATGTTATAGTTGTGTGTTTTTTATTTGGTTGCAATCCAGAAGCTTTGGATTAACTGTTTCAATTTGCAGTGAGACTTCTTATGTACAACTCAGTGTTAACATTTCCTCAGTTCATGTGTCAAAAGGCAAGTCAGCTTTTTGATTTTCATATCTTGCCCAACTGATGTAACATTCACAAGACTGTACCGTTTCATTTTAGAATATACAATGAAACTGAAAATTAGACCTCTCATACCTTGGAGAATGTTCAATATTTAACGTACCATATGAGCAACTCTTACTTTTTTCTCAGGATATTTAAGTTTAGATCAATTTCATTCATTCAATCATCCAATCAAATTTTATTTGTATAGCACTGCCCAGCAATTTCAGTCGCCTTAATTTCCGTTGGAGGGTTTTTTTGTGTGGAGCTTTTCCTTTTCCAAACTGAGACTTGTAGGATAGAGGGTGTCATGTGTTGTATCGATTGACTTAACTTGGATAATGTCTGGATGCATTATATTGCATTAATGGCCCCTTTTGGAACATTTAGCTGAGCATAAGTGCATTGCTGGAGGGAGAGACATTTAGACCTTCATGAACTCTGGTTATCTGACATGTCTGTAGAAGTTTCAGTCAGGTTGCAAGTTACTGCTCCTCATGTGGTTGTTTTTGTCAGGGCAGTGCTTTACTATACTAAAAGATTAATTTAATGTCCTCTTTAATCATACGGACAGATCTGGTTCTGATTTGATCTGTTGTATGTGTGTTCTATCCTTTGCTAAATTATTTGTGAATTGTAGGCAGTATCAAGGCAAGGATGCTATTACTGATAAGCTTGATTTCAATAACAATTTTGTATGTGTTCGGCATCAGGAGATCCCACTGTACTAATTGATTACCCAGCTCACCAGATATTATCCACAACAGTGGCTCAATGCACTGCAGGACAGTCTCCATTGATAAGGCCTGTGGCAAGGCTTTTAATAACATCTAAGAAGATGAGGTGGAACTCCATGCCAACACAAATATCTCCCATGAGACACTGTTCAAAGGTTACGCTGAGGGTTCGCAGACACATTTGAAAATCCTGGGGCTATTTGTTTTTTAAACCATGAGCAACAAGATTTTTGCTATAATGCAGTTCATTGTAATGTAAATATAATATAATAACTATGGTTTTCCTTTACAGAACAATGATTACTAATTAATATTTTACATACATACAGCACATAGAAGTATTTCTGCCTCAAATAACATGCCTATTCGCATGTATGCCCCAGTGTTGTCAGGAGGAAATGAGTCATATTTGCCAAAAATACACATCTTTGAAGTCAGAGTTGGCCTAAGGATGAGTAGTATCCCTGCAAAGTAGTGTAGACATGTGGGGAAGCATATCTCATCAATAAGATCTGAAAGGAAAGACAAACAAACGCTGAATTCCTAATATTTCACTTTGGTCTTAGACCTGCAGCTCCTACAGTGAGATCAAAACCCAACTCATTAGGGTTTCTGTTTGTGTAACACACAGTTTTTGAATCAGCATACTTACTTTCAGCACTGCATATCAAGTGCTTTCATTAGTAGCTTTGCTGGCAATATCTGAATGCCTGGAGCAAGTTATTCCATACCTACTACATTTTACACCTTCTATTGTCAAAAACATATAACAATTTAATGTAGGGAGTCTATGCCAGTCTATCCTGAAAGAGGGATCCCCCTCTCTGCTACTCTTCTTGAGGTAATCCAAATTGACATTGACATTTATATAAGAATACTTGATTTTCATATTTTGCCACTTCTGAAACCTAATCTCCATATATATGTTTTTTGTTTTTGTTATGATTATTATGTTTCCTCAAGCAAGCGAGCTCTCATTCTGATGTATCTATAACTGGAATTGTTCCTCTTACAGTATTAAAAGACTTCCTTTCTCATTGTGGCATCTCTATGTTTCTGTGCACATCCAACAAAAGCACATCAGGACTGTGGCCTGTCTCTGAACCATGTTGATAATTAATGACATACAGAGTGGAGGATTACATCAGACTTAAACTGGCCTACCTCTCTGCTTGAACAACACAGCAGGGAGCTGGTGATAACATCTTTTCTATAGGAGGAGGTGTAGTCATGCTGAGACGGTCTTGCAAGTGGAAGGCCCTGCATGCAGTTTTTGTACATAGTGAGCTGAAGCAGTATGTTGTATGCAGTAATCTGTGTAAGCAAGCACATGAAGCAGAAGACAGCAAATTCACATTTCTCATCATCTAAAATCAAGCCACCAGTCTCTGAAACTACAGTGTTTTCACTGGGTGAAGAATACACTTGTATGGATGCTCATTTATACCCCCCCCCCCCCCCCCCCTCCATCCCCATCCCAACTCATCAAACAGCAATGTTTTGTCAGGACCCTTTGGCCTCACTTGTCTACACATGCACTGGGTAGACCTGCTTGTCAAACGCTGATTGAATCACAGGGAGAACGTGGTTAATGTTTTCCAAAATAACTTCATGCTTGACACTGCACTGCAGTGAAATCTGAAAAAGTCATATTTTTCTGGCTTGGTTCAGAGATGTTCTATACCACATTTGGTGATGATTGTTCAAAATGTGTAGGGGGAGTTGCACATTTTTTTTATTTTCAACACAATGAAAAATGGAATCCAGGAAAAAAAAGGGTTCAAAACAGTTCAAAAGTTACAAGTCAAAACCTAATCTGTCTTGTTAAAGCACCACGATCTGGACGAATTGCACCAAGTTCAACACAAAGCACATTATTGGGTCCCTGAAATATGAAGTAGATCGGATGAACAGTACTTGAGATATTAACACAATTACATGAATAAGTATGTATGTGTTCTTATCTATCAATTAACTCATCAGATCTGTTGACGAGTATTGAGTAAAGAAGAAAAGGATATAACATACATCCTCAAGCTTTTGTGGGAGAGCAAATGTAGCAGAGTTGAACCAATTTCTTCCAGAGGCTACAGCAAACAAAGGAAATACACTGAAATTGAACATATGGTTTAATGTCAGGTACATGTGTACACTCCCTTAGCTGTACTAACTCACCACCCCATCGTGAAATTTTAGTATTGTGGTTATCAAAGCATGTGACAAATGTTGCAGAACACATAGTATAATCCATGCAATGATGCTGCAGTCTAAAACACTCCTGGGGCTGTTTGACCCAAATTCAGAGCTCCATTTTGTGTGGCCGGTGCGAGGCAGGCACACTGGGCACAGCAAGAACAGGGTTGGGCTGCGCATGAGATAGTAGACAGCTATATTTATTCAAACAAGGAATCATCTCTTATGAAGGCCAATGTGTTCTCTGTGGAGTCTTCAACAAGGGCAGAGCTACTTTGTTTCTAGTGTTACACACAGATTCAAGTTTATGCTATGAATATGTATTTATCATTCCAGAGGAGTCTTCTTTTACAGATTGTAGCATAATGTTTTAAATTGTGGATTAATTTATGGGAGCTCGACCTTTAAGCCTTTCCCGTGTGTTAAATTTCCAGCTAAACGTGTTGTAAAAGAGACACAAAGAGGGAAAGCCTATGAATAAATGGATCTTGGAAACTTGCTGTGGCATGACCACAGGTTCTTGCCAAAACAGGCCTGTGAGTAGCATCCGCCCCAAATAAACTCCAGCCCTCCTCGCTTCTTTTTCTCCACCCATCCTCCAAGGCTACACCTGTTGCACGGGACACAGCATGTTGTTACAGCTTGCCCTCCAATGTTGGAAATGATTTTTCACAGCACAAGGATGATTCTCCTTTGATAGTTGGACATTAAGGTGACATAACAAGGTATGTTTTTCTCTTTATCTCTGCTCTCTCTTTTTTTTTTGCTGGCTTTTTTTGTTTTGTGGCTTAGATATTAAAATCAGGCTTTCCTCATCATGCTGCTTGTATTCTCATTAGTTCAACTGGATGTAGTATATTTTAGCCTCCAGGTGTGTTAGGGAACTATGTGGGAGATTATGAAACACTCTGCCCTCGGGCTTGTCTGCACAGATGAAGCTCACACTTTCCTGTGCTTATGGTTTTAGAGGGGAGTGTTAATATTTCATACACATCTCAGCAGTGAGGTTTTGTTGAAGTCACAATAAATTTTGCAACCAGGAAACATACAAACAATGTCCGTGAGCATGAACCCTTCATAGTGGCAATTCAAATTAATGAATGGCAATACATTGAAATAAAGGCACTTAACGAAGTGGTGGTAGAGGAGAATATAAAGAACGTGTGCTCAAGTACTATATGTAAGGACAAATTCAGGTACTTTACTTGAGTCTTTCTATTTTATGCAACTGTATACTCTGTGTTATACTCTCTATATATTATATATCACAGGACAGAGATGCTTTTAACATATGCTGATCTTGTAGAATATGATGTATTGCTGTAGATTAAAGTATGCAATAAAGAAGTTTAAATAAACACAACCTTGAACATCTACACCACTAAACATACACATTAATGCAGCAGTAATATTATTCAAGAAACATCATATATGATGTATGCCGATTTGACCATTTCAGAGGATTGAATGGGCGATATCAGTTGCTTATCCCTACCATACCGTAGATATGAGGTGGTATGGCCCTACTATAACTCCTAGTTTCCTTAGTAGGCTGTTAGAATTGTAACTTTTTCAGATTACTGATTTTCTTGTTTCTTGTTAAATGCATATTGTCATGTAAGTCATGTTCAAATGACTGTAACTACTGTAAATATTTGAATTGCCTCGTAAACTCGACGTCATTGACCTCAATGTCTCTCGAGAATAAATAAAGGTTATAATAATATCAATCTATTGTAATGGTAAGTTGGATCACCCATCAATGTTGCTCTAAGCTGGCAGACACATCGGCAGGACATCCACACAGGAGAAACCAGGCTTGCTTTTGTTAAGTGGTGAATTTCCTTACATTAAGTTCTTTAGTATGTTAACACAAACCACACTCTTTTCCTAAACCTAACCACATAATCCTATTGCTAAAACCTAACCATGTACATTTATTGCCTAAACTTAACAACATACTTGTATTGCCTAAACCTAACCATGTAAATTGATGCCCAAAACTAACAAAGTAACATCCATTTTGTTTGAACAAGCAACACAACTACTTTATCATTAAAAGTGACCCAAGGGATCCTAATGGCAAATTTAACCATGTGAATAGATTATTGTGAACCTACTGGTATGTGTAGCAGGCTTTTTCTAACCATGTCTATGAGGCTGATTACCATTGATTGCCCATTTAGTAGAGTGACAATGTCCGAAGTGGGTGCATACCCTAACAAAACTTTACAGGTGTGTAGCTGAGATCAAAAAGAGCGCTGGAAGTAGAAGGAAGAAATTAGGGTCATTGCCCTGCCACTTTACACCCATGGCCCGATATTGTATTGCAGTGTGATCCCATCCCAAGATGGTCTCTAGTTTCAGTAGCCATTTTAGTTAGGTTAATGATGTGATGAAAGCACTCAATGTCCTTGCAAGAATCATTCTTAATGGATCAATAAAGAGAAGTCTAAGTCTTAGTCTAACAGCAATGTCATATAATAATTTTTGGGGGATTAAATCAACATTAGTCTTTAAAATGCCAATGAAAAAATATTACAAATTCAGCTAATAAGTAAGGCAAATTACTCATTACTCCTGTTAGAGCATGGTCTGTGAGAGAAATGCTCTTTCCAAGGCTTTGCTTTGAAGCTCATCTTAGCTCAGTTGTCTGTGTGCAGGTCTCAGATCTTTCCAGTATCCCGTGGAGGAATCACAGCAAGTAGGTTTTACTTTTGATTTTTTTTCTTTCTTTCTTTCTTTCTTTCTTTCGTTTTAAATGTATCCGGATGTTTGGAAGTCCTAAACGAGTTCCACATCCTCTAAGAAAAACTGACACATGAATACGTTATTTAAGGCTTCAAAATATTGTTACAGGAATAATGGGGCTGAAAGGTGATACAAGCTATCATTTTAGAGGCCTAGCAGTAAGACACGACACGGAAATGTTTCTCGTGGACATGTAGACAATAGGGAACTGGACAAAGTAGGTCAATGTATTTTCTGAGGTGGTAAGTGCTATTCATTTGATCCTGGAGGTCACATTTCCTACCTGTAGGCCTGTTAACCCACACAAAGATGTTAGTTTCACCAACTTTCCTGTTTAGGAATCTGTCTTCCATCAAGGACTCACACCTGTTGGCCGTAGACACTGATGTGTGTGAGTGTGTGTATCTGTTGTTGTCTTTCTATACTTGTGGGATTTGTTGAGTCATGGAGACTAAAGGTCACAACCCCTAATAGTGTCCTGTGGCCTGTCTCGGGTTCAGCTGTCTCTATAAAGATGCCTGGGTCTTTATTTTAGTGCTTTTGTAATGAGCTGAGCTGTCATTAAGCTTTTACAACTTGAGCAACATGACCCATCTATTGAGTATTCCTAAACTACTCAACAGTGACACTTTTGTAATGAAGCTTTCACTCCTTCATGTTGGTGAATTATTATGCTTTTAAACTCAAATGGAGATAGGCCTACATACTTCCCTTTTTTATGTTTGCATGTCCCTTGGATGAATATACCCCAGTGCAGTTTGTATTTTACCTTATGTTATTTGGCAGTGGCTATATAAAGTCTGGCTTATCTATTGTTACTTTATCCCTTTCCAGCTGATGCACCATTACATACCCACATAAAAGCTTTTAATGTTTCCTAGAATGGAAATCCTTACAATCCTGGGCAAACACAGTCACAGACAGACAGGTGTGTCAGTAAACCCATCAAAAATGAGAACACACACATACACACACACACACACACACACACACACACACACTCACTCTCTCTCTCTCTCTTTCTTTCTCTAAAACAGCTACTTTTTGTGCACAATGCTAACACACCCTTTATTAGACAATTTGTGTTTATCACTTTTCTTTGCAGGGAGATAGCTGTATCTTTACACTGAGCCATATCTTATCAAACCTCTTTCGAATCCTTCGAAAAGACAGATGTGAAAACCTCAAAGTGCGTGTGTGTGTGTGTAACACAGCTCTGCCAGCCAGATGTTTCCTGGTCTTGGGATAATAATACCTTACATGGAGGCAGGTGAGGAGAGGGTCCTAATGCTTTTAAGTCCACATGCCATCTGGATCAATTTATCCTGCCAGTGGAAACGACTGCCTTCACCTGGCATTAGGTAGGAAGCACTTATCCTTAGTGCTTGTTTGGTCCGGGGTCGTGCATCATCTTGTCCTTTTTAGGACAGACTGCTCCTGCACTTGAACTATATGGCCAAGTCTATTCATTTCAGATGCTTTGAAGTCAAGAGATCATGTGTAGATGGTAAACAGAGTGCTGAGAGCATAATAGCCTTCTCTGTTTCGGTGGTTGTTAAGACTCTTTAAATTACAGTCACTACACTGATGAAACATGACATCTAGTGGTCCAATAGCTACACTGCAAGTTCAGTGAGGAAAGCCCATACAAGACAGGGAACCACACTGTGTTTAGTGTAAGTGTATTCTATAATGAAAATGAAGATGTAATGTGTATTATTCCCAGTTTTACTGGGCTTGGGGCTGAACCATATGTTTCACAGTACAGAGGAAACACACTGTAATCATAGCTGTCAGCCACTGACAGTTACAAGCTAACAAACAACAGAAACTAATAAAAGATGCTTACTACACTTAGCATTCTGATACCGATTTTAGTGCACAAGAGATTCCCCATCTGAGTCTGACTGACGCTGGATTCAGGACGCAAAAGCTATATTTACATGCTTTAATGTCCAAAAACCACATTATTCTTCTCATTCTGGTCTGTCTGAATACACTTGTATTTACCCTCTGTCAGAAACGCTGCATTCTAGCGCCTGTCTCATTAAGGCCCACATCTGAAAAAGTTCCGTCTGTCTGCTCTAATTGTTTTCTCTGCAACGTCATTGCAGGCCAGGGGATGACTGTAACAGCACAAGCACTTCTACCATGAAATATCACCAAGCACCAATTAAAGCACTTTAACCAAATCTTCACAATTGGGAAATCAACATCAGTGGCCACAGCATTCTCAGATGTTAGCATTTAGTTACATATAGCAGTGTATGTAATGTAAATAATTGCAGTAGCATGCCTTGAGCAGATGACCATACACAGAAATCTATCATAAGTTGATGTCAGCTTGTAGTCAAAGAAAACAGTATTCATGTCAGTCTAAATCAGGGGTTCTTGCTCACAGGGTAGTAGCTATTGTTCTCCACCAAAGCAATCAATCATTTAACCCTGTTAAACAGAACTGTTGTCCTCTGCATATGGCAAAGTCCACCTTTATGAGCTATAAAGGTGGAATTTTCCAAAGGAGGGTGAAAATGAAATATTCATTTAGTAATAAATTCAATTAAATGTAATTAAAGTATTCAGCCAAAAGAAAAATTCCAATACCCTCTCCCTTTTCTGACAGCCTCCCCCTTCTAATAATTTTGGTACAGTCTCTTACTATTGGCTTTCATTCCCTGATCTCTATCAAATGAACAGAAAATCTAGCTCCTGTTGTGCATTGGATTGGTCCTGTAGAATGCCAAGCCATCACTGTGTGGAGTGTCTTTATGGTTAGCCAAAACATCTGCTACACCCACAACCACAACCAAAAGAAAGCAAAGAAAGCAGGCGCAGCTTGGACTAGGAGAAACTGAACGCAACTACGGATTAAACAGTTTTTAGTAAGCAGACACGCCTAAAGTAAATAACAAAACAGGAATAGTATCAAAGCAGGCATAGCAGAAGAAAAATGAAATAATTTGATTTTCTCATCCAGGGAAATAAATGATTCAGGGTGGTTTTTGAGAACAAAGAGAGCAGAAATAGAACTGTTGAAGAGGGTGAAATAATGATGCACATGAGAGTTTTTCATGCTTAATGTCTTAGTAAATTAATTATCAACTATGTCCAGTTCAAGTTCTTGTTACCAAGTGATAAAGAATAAAATAAATGCAATAAGAAGAAGAGGGTGAGAAGAGCAGGGACAAAAGAGCTAAAAACAGGCAGTTCAGCTGGGATAAGAATTAAGCAGTATTAAAAAAAGAGGGGAGAGTGGCAGGAGGAATTGATGCAAGAAGACATGTTTAGGGGGAAATGGAGAAGAAAAGGAAATAGCTGACATGGAAGAGCGCTGAGAGATCCGTGTCAGGGAAGGTAAAGTAGTTAGAGGCGGTCAGAGAGAAATAATCTCAGGAGACACAGAGGACACATGTGATGAGACAGATGCAGGGAGTGAGAGGGGAAAAAGAGGGGTGGGGATAGTCAACAGATTAGATTTACACTGACTTGTGGTGACTCAGTGGTATTTTAATAAAGCTCACATATTACTGTCTTATTGTCTTAGACTTTCCCAACAAAATTAACACTCCTGTTTATTTGCATGTCAAGCTCTGTGAATCACACCATAAATCTGTCGTTGATATTGGGCCCTATTCCACCTCTTCTGAGAAGAGGCCTTTTCTAATAAAGCTTGTGGCTGTCTCCTGCTTGCCAGTTTTCTCCATCTATGAGTGGATCTTATCTAATGAGAAACAAGCATAACAATCTTAGTTTTGTATTGTATGGCTCTTGACTGGTCATGTGTTAAGGAGGATAGGAGAAGCGTGAAGATATCTCCTCCAAGCTGCTCTTTTATCACATATACCCACACACACACCTGTTGTCCTCTGTTTCACCTGAAACAACACTGTGTGTGTGCCCAGCAGTCTATCTCTGACTCAGCGCCGTGTTTGGGTCTCCCAGTTTCCCATGGCCCAGCAACAGGCGTTGTTTTCATATACTACTCTCCCAAAACACCATTGTGTCGACAGCTTTGCTTACACAAGCAGAGTTGAGAGTTAAATACTGTCTTCGGTGTAGTCTTCATGGGTGTCCCTGGGGCTACTTCGGGTGACTTTCTTGAAAAGCTTTACTCTGCATCAGTGAGAAAAACCTTTGTTTGTTTGTCATGTTTTTAAAAAAAACAAAACAAAAAAAAAACATGTTTATTGATTCTCAACAAAGAGAAAAAAAAGTAAAGAACACAGCACATCATGCATTACAACAATACATCATGGTCATAAAATGAGTGAAAACTAAAGACAGAATAAGAGCACAGAAGAAAAGAAAATATATATAACAATATTTAAATGAATAGGTTGGTAGACATACAATATTAAATTCTTGTTCGCACTGTGAGGCTTTGTACACTAGCCAGTGTCTAAGACACATTTTTAAGGTAATTCAGTTATGGGTCCCATGTTTGATCAAACATATCCTCTCTGTCTTCACTGTAGAATCTCAGTCTCTCCAGATATAAAGTGTTTGACAATTCTCCAAACCATAAGTTATAAGTGGGCACAGAATCAGTTTTTTAGCAATCCCCATCCCAAATTGAACTGCTTTTGAACTGTTTCTTATTGACAAAAGAAACGACAATCCTCGACCCCAGAATGGTAACTGGAGGGTTCGGTGCCATATTTTTAGCCCAGCTCTGTGGAGGAAGGTAATCTGTCTTGACCGGTTGGGGAGAAAGAAGAGGAGAGAGAAAGATAGAAAGTAGTAGTTATAGAAGTAGCAGGAAGCGTCATGCAGGATCACCGCAGCAGGCACCACCACGATCAGCAAAGACCTACACACAGGACCACCGCAGCAGGCACCACCACGATCAGCAGAGACCTGTGAGACGACAGAGCACAAACAACTCCAGGGAAGAAGTTGAATTAGTAACATGCATTGATGAGACATGAATGACACAGACAGAGAGGAGAGAGGGTCAGAGTATTAGGAAATGTATTATCCCCCGGCAGACTAGGCTTATAGCAGCATCATTAAGCAGAACAAACTCAGCTTTAAAAATAACAACATTGATGAGGGCTCGTAAGCCCTAGCTGTAAGCTTTATCAAAAGGAAAGTGTCTGCCTTCCGAATAACACTTGGGAGTTGGTTCCACAGGAGAGGAGCTTGGTAGCTGAAGGCTCTGTCTCCCATTCTACTTTTGGAGTCTCTAGGAACGACAAGTAGCCCTGCATTCTCAGAGCGCAGCGATCTAGTCAGCTGATACGGTACTATGAGCTCTTTAAGATACAACGGAGCCTGACCAATTAGAGCTTTGTAGGTAAGGAGATGGATTTTAAATTCTATTCTAGATTTTACAGGTAGCCAGTGCAAAGAAGCTAATACAGGAGAAATATGTTCTCTTGGATTTGTTTTAGTTAGTACTCGATCTGCAGCATTTTGGACCAATTGGAGACTTTTAACAGATTTATTGGAGCAACCTGATAATAAGGAGTTGCCTAGAAGCAACAAATGCATGGACTAGTTTTTTTGTATCTTTCTAAGACACAATGTTCCCAATTTTCGCAATATTACGCAGGTGAAAATATGCAGACCTTGTCTTTAGTTTTATGTGAGAATCGAAGGACATATCCTGATCAAAAATAACACCCAGATTTCTTACTGTGGTGCTGGAGGACAACACAACATCATCCAGAGTAATAATATCTTTAGCTATTGAGTTTCGGAGGCCTTTGGGGCCAAGTACAATAACTTCATTTTTTTCTGAGTTTAACATCAGAAAATTGCAGGTCATCCAGCTTTTTATTTCCTTAATGTACATTTGAAGTTTTTCTAACTGATCGGTTTCTTCTTGTTTGATCGATAACTATAATTGTGTATCATCAACATAATAATGAAAATTTATGGAGTGCTTCCTTATAATATTTTGTAAGGGAAGCATATATAAGGTGAATAGAGCCAAGGACAGAACCCTGTGGGACTCCCAGACTAACTTCAGTGTACATAGAGGATTTGTCGTTAACATGTACAAACTGAGATCTATCTGATAAATAAGACTTAAATCAGCTCAGTGCGGTTTATTTAAGGCCAATTACATGCTCCAGTCTCTGTAGCAGGATGCGGTGGTTAATAGTGTCGAATGCAGCACTAAGATCTAGTAAAACAAGTACAGAGACAAGTCCTTTGTCTGAAGCTATTAGAAAGTTGTTAGTAATTTTTACCAGTGCTGTCTCAGTGCTATGATTTATTCTAAATCCTGACTGGAAATCCTCAAATAACTAATTATTATGTAAAAAGTCACAAAGCTGATTGACGACTAATTTCTCGAGGATCTTAGAGAGAAAAGGAAGGTTAGATATAGGTCTAAAGTTGGCTAGTACCTCAGGATCAAGACTGGGCTTTTTAAGAAGAGGTTTAATTACAGCTACTTTAAAAGACTGTGGTACATAACCTGCTGATAAAAACATGTTAATCATATCTAATACAGGAGTGCTAACTAAAGGTAACACTTCTTTAAGTAACCTGGTTGGAATAGAGTCTAGGAGACAAGTAGAAGGCTTTGCTGCCGAAATAGTAGAGGTTAATTTGTTAAGGTCAACTGTAGAAAAGCAATCCAAGAATATATCAGGTCGTACAGTTGTTTCTAAGGTTCCTGGGTTTGAAGAATAATTAGTGCCAAGCGAGTTGATTTTGTCTATAATAGTTTAATTTTATCATTAAAGAATGTCATGAAGTCGTTACTACTGAGGGTCACAGGAATACATCGCTCAATAGAGCTGTGGCTCTCTGTCAGCCTGGCTACAGTGCTGAAAAGAAATCTAGGATTGTTCTAGAAGATGAATCAGTCAATTAATTATTTACTGATTAGCCTGACTTATCTAATGCTACAAATATGTCAGAATTTCCCCTTATTAGGCAAGACTAGTAGAAAGAGGCTGTGCCTACAAAAAAGAAAAGTCTGAGCTTTGGGGTATGACACATGTGCAGTAAAGTATGGTCTGCAATTGCTGTGAGGCTTATTTCTACTGCCATCTGCTGGAACCCTCCAACAGCGCAGCTCCAGTTCCATTGTGCATGAGTCATACCCCGACTCACAGAGATTCTTTTATGATGTCCTCATTAAATGATAGTCCTCATATGATGATAGCCTCCTTCCTTACCCTTGTTATCGGGGCGACCTCTATAGCTTCCCTGCTAGAGCCTGCGTCCCATATAGGTTGAGTCCTTTTCAGCAGCCCGGGTTGCGGCCCTTTACTCTGTGTCACACCCTCTGTCTTTTTTCCTTCTCTATCATTGACGTAATAAAAGTCCCCAAAGAACACTTGACAATACATTTAAAATGACCTCAGCATTAGTTTTACTTTTAAATTAGAGAAAGAGAGTACTTCTTTATTCCCAGTGGGATTCTTTTCTCTTAGAGCAGCACATTTAAGACATAAAAAAAAAGTATATAAAATACTTATGAACAGTAACTTAAATCACCACTTCATCACAAGGTTCTGCAACATTTTTAATGTTTGATTATGATTTATGCTATCATTGCATGCTTACATACCTATCAAACTTTAATAAGTTACACAAACATGCTGATGATTTTTCCATGTCATCACACCATATACTGACCCTCATGCAGCAGTAGACTAATGAGTCAGTGCGTTTACATGCACATCAGTAACCTGGAAAAGGCCTTACCCCGGTTAAGGTAATAATCAGGTTATTGGAGTAACTCGACCTCCGGTATAGTGGATGCCGCTCCACCAACATACAGCTGGACTGAATACGGCTTTATTTTCCGATCCCCCTTTGACAAAAACACAAACGGATGACTTTTGGACAGAATTACGACCAAAATGCGTCGTCTTGGTAGTGATGTTAGTTGCCATTGCAAAGTCCTTCCTCGGTTTAAAGTTTTTTCACGTTGTTTTCGGCGCTGTTGCTTCCTGGTTCATTCTATTTCCGGGTCAAAAGTCACCGGGGTATGGTTTTTACATGGTGTTTGAGAAACCTGGGTATGCCCTTAACCCAATTATAATCGGGTTTTTAAACTGCATGTAAACGCACTGCATGAGTCAGGTATGACAACAAAGAGCTGGGCATGACAAGATGAGTCTGAGATGTCCATATAATGGCTTTCTTTTTGGCATCACCCTCAGGTGAAACTGATTATTACTGCTTCACTGGTGGTAAATATACTTTTATTTTTTCATCAACCTAAAAGGCACTTTTGCTTTTTTGTGTGTAATGAGCATTACAACCTCATGAGGCCGCTACGGTGGCTCCAGACAGTCAGTCTTGTTGTTTTATTCTTAGTTGTCAGGAGAAAGGGAAACAACCTTTTTTGAGCCAAAGTCTCAAGCTTCCCACATTCTTGTGCCTCAGCTTGCAGCCCCCCCCCCTACCCCCCCCCCCCCCCCCCCCCCCTCCGACATGTCTGCTGTTGTGAATTTAACACCTGCTTCTTACTACACCAGCACCCAACAGTGTCCAACTCAAGGTTAAAACCTCTCAGCGCTTTGGCTCTCAGGAAAACACATCAGGACAGAAAGGAACCAAAACATGTGGAACTGCTCAGTGGGTCTACCATGAGAGTTTCACATATGATGATAATCACTACAGCATCTAAATCATTTAAAAAAAATTATATAAAACAAAAGCTTGCACATAATCCACAGAGATGGGAAAGTCCTTGATTTGATTTATCAAAACGGTCTATGCAGAAACATCAATTGTTTCACTATTAGTTCATTGTGCAGTCCTCAATTACTTAAAAAGGAAAATTAATGTGATATCACAAAACCACAAACACTTCACATACAATTATACACTGTCCAGTCCAGTCAAAGCCCACACAAACAATATGGAATTATGGTTTCTTCTTTCCAGCTATGGCAAAGATGTTTCCAATTTACATAATTCCTCTCCTGCATGGTCCATTATTCCAAGCATTTGATGTACTAAGTGAGCAGGATTCATTGGCAAAGCTTATTGTTTTCCGAAAGGGAATGAAGTTCATATTGAGGATAAACAGGATGCTGTGATATAAAAACATGAGGACAGTCATCTGGGATGTGACTTTTTGAGCCGCTGAACTACAGGCATCAACAGAGGATTATAATGAATTGTACCATACTGATCACACTAATTAAAGCATGTTGGCATAATATACTTAAATGTCCCATATTGTGAAAAGTCAGATTCCCATGTCTTTTTTAATTTTAAAGCAGGTCGAGTTGTTATATAAATACTGTGAAAGTATAAAAATGCTCAGTCGTCAGAGAAATACACACAGCCTGTATAAACTGTGTTTAAACGAGCAGTCACGACTTCCGTAAGGTTGTGATGTCACAACTAACATATAATTGGGGGCAATGGTGGCCTAAAGGTTAGAGAAGCAAGCTTGTGACCGGGGTGTCGCCGGGTCAATCAGGACCGTTTTCATCTCATTACGAGACCCTTGAGCAAGACCCATAACCCCCAATACCGCTCCAGTGGAGCTGCTCAGTGACCAGCAGAGCAGACTGTGGTTGTACTGGGCAGCTTCCAGGTGTAAACAAATAAAGGTAGAAAAAAAAAAGTACAGGTATAAAGTTCTGAACCTGAAAATAACCAAAATATGTACCCTTTAACCCACTAGCAATTACTTTTCTATGATGATTGAGTACTTATTATAAAATTATTTGCAAGCAACTGTTGTGTTTATTTTAGTATAATGTAAGAAGCAAGATATCTGTCACTAGCTACACTGACAAAATTATGTATTTGTATCCCAGCGAGACCTTCTCGATGTATTAAAATGTGATGTTGCATTATGAAATCTCAGTGTGGTACAGATGGAAAGCAATCTGAAGTGTTGCAAGCAGCTCAGTCCTGCCTTTAATTAGCCCTAGAAATTGACAAAGAACTCGGTAGGTTCAAAATTACAGGGGAAACGAACATTTGGGAACATTTAATGTCACAATGTGTCACTCGTCCGCACCTGAATGAATAATGAAAGACGAGCATGCATGCACATGCAAAGAGCCCCGCTGACCCTGCTGGAATGTCCTTGAAAGCACATCTTTTCTCCACAACATCCCTTATTAAGTGACATGCTCTCAAAACATGTCTCAAATTCTCACACAAAAAGACATCTGTGGTGTAGACAGATATTGACTGGGAAGGAGTCTGGACTTCCCTATTCCTTCTGTTTGCTAAAAGAACAACCAAATGTCTAAATCACAAGCCCTGTCTCCTAATCTTGACAGACCGGGGCCGGGCAGGAAATGATGTCACCATCACAGCAGCAGATCACCAGATGCTGATAAGGTTGCTCTCTCTGAGAACGTGAAACAAGAGAGAGATAGATAACCCCTTTGTCTTCTCGCTCCTGCTTTCACCTGCTCCCATCAAGACAGGAGTGATTACAGCCTAAAGCTTTTCAAACATTCGTCACTGAGACAGTGCACTTCATAATAATGTCACCGAGACATGCTGGAAGAGCCAAGATGAGGAAATTAATTTTCAATGATGAGATTGCTCATCGTCCACTGTGTTAAATCAAAACAACCAGCAACACATAAAGTTAATGACTTATATTTGGAGAGTAAATGGAGTCAGGTAATTGATCCAAGGCGTGATGCAGGGGGTAGACTGCCAAGAGGAGAGGTTGTGTTTCCCGTTCTTTAATGACGTTATGAGTGTGTACACTCACTGTGAGTCATGCATTATAAACACTTCAAGACCGTGGGCTGCTGTGTCTAAGAGTACATGGGAGGTCATGTTGGTTTGAAGAAAATCACTGAAGAGGTCCTGCTCACTTGCCTTAGGGGTCTCCCACTCACTAGAAAGGAATTAGACATGGAGGGAGGAAGGAAGGACAAAGCGTTCAGGGTCTCATCCTGCTGTGTTTGCATGCAAGTGTGTGTGTAAATGCATGTGTTCATGTCTGTACTTAAGAAATTGCAGTATGTGTGCATGTTTATACGATTGCTTAATGAAATCTGTGTGGGTGTGTGCTCCAAACTTCCTGGCTTTTTCTCCGGAACTCTCGCTCTCTATCTCTGTGTACATTTCTTTGTCTGGTTCTCTGTGTGTACATATGTATGTTTATGTCTGCATTTTAAAGAGTGCCCTATCAAATCTCCCGAGTCACTGACTCACAGAGGACAGAGCAGCCCCCTCCACTCTCTCTCTGTAGGCTTAGATGGACAGAACATCTGGTTTTCATGAAGGAGGGATCAAAACTGAGTGTCGGCCCGCTGTGGCCCACTTTCATCCACCTTGACCTCAGCTCTACCGTCACATTTCATTCCCGACTGTCTGGACTGGTATGGACCTTGAAAATGAGTGAAACACAAATAAAAGTAGATTGAACCTCTCTTTCTCATGAATCAGCTAGAGCCCTACTGATACATAGACTTAGGTCGCCCTGATACTATTGGCCCATTTTAGCTCATCACGGATAGGCTATCTTGCATTGTTGGATATGTTGTTGGTTGAGTAACAGTAAATTACCAAAGATATGTTTGAGGTCACTTATAAAAAATGACATCAAGTTTGTCCTTCTGGATAATGTAACGCTCAGTACATATCTGGGTCACAACTCACATTTAAGGTATCCTAACCAAACACAGATTGGCTGATATATTATTGACATTTTTTAAACCCTTAAAGTTGCTAGAATCAATATTTCAATTTAAATGATTACTTTTAACTCCTCCTTTTAATGCAAGTACTTAATAGCGTGATTTATAGACAAAGCTCGCAGGGAGTTAGTAAAGCATTTAGAGCCAGATTTTTTTCTTGAGAGTTGCTGGAGACCAAATAAATGTGCCAGGTGGCAAGAAACACTGCTAACACATTTACTTGGTTTGGTGATAATATATACAACTTTTCAACATTTTCAAAAAAATAAATGTATAATAGAATCCCAGATATTACGGAATAGATAGAGATATTATTGTAGAATGTTAAAGACACAAGGAGGTAAATAAAGAATTAAACAAAGGGAAACTGGGAATGAAAGAGTGTTCCACATTTCAAAGACGTCACCTATATATTTTTGGGGTTTAGGGTGAGAGACAAGTGATCATGGCTAGAAAAATGTGAGGAATGCTCAAAAGACTGCAGTTTCTGCAGATCGGGAAACCACAGATACCGAGATAATTAATGAGAGGCAGAGGCTTATGTTTCATATTTCCAGCTGCAACTTCACCTACTGAATAAAGAGAAACTTTAGATCAGAAGAAATATATTCTCCCTGTTCTCCTTGTGACGAAAATATGTATGGACCCTCATTTAATTTCTGGAATCTGAACAAACACACAAAACACATTCATTTTTAGACAGAAAATGTTAATCTTTTTTCCTTTAGGAATGTCTCGGTGATGAACATTGCTTCTTGCAGCAGGAGGTCTTGGGTTTCGTACTCTATACATCTTCCAAATCCAGATGTACAATGTAGTCCAGAGGGTGTAACCTACATTCCCCCAGATTAATGTGGAAGTATAGCAGCTCTCCTCAGATACCTGCTGTTTGGCTCGGACCTCTGCAGGGAAGCCCCTTTCTGCTGTCTCTTTCTGCTGCTGGGCAGTCTGCCGGAAGACAATTGCTTAAGAAAGGAAATGAGAAAGCCTGGAGCAGACAGTAGAGGTCCAGGAGGGACATGAGAGAGGAGAAAGACTGACTTAGCCTTTTAAAAGCTCCTAGTGATTAAAATAGAAAAAAGAGGGGCCACAAAAGAGGGGCTGGAAGTGCATATGCATCCATGTGTTTATATGCATGACAAAATAGGATGTAGGAATGTTTAAACTCTTACATTACATACAGTAACACACAGTGTCTGTGCAGGCTGGCATGCTTTTGTGTATCCATTTGTGGGATATTGTGTCTGTGGGTGTGCTCGGGTATGTGATAAAGCCTGCGAGAGAGCGAAGAAACTGAAAAGCCTTGAGGGGGATTTCCTCTGAAAGGGAAAGCTTTTCTCCTCCCCTTTTCAGACACTCTTTCTCCCTCCTTCTCTCACTCTCTCTCTCCCTCTCTCTCTTTCTCTCTCTCTCTTTCACCCCCGAACACTCAGAGTAGCCGAAGTGAAAGAGAAGTTAGGATCAACAGGCAGTCTGACGATTTGGTGCTCTCTGTGCTACACATTAAGACTTGTGGAAAGTCCAAGAAGAATGGAAATGACTTTGGTTATTTTTTCGATCAAGACAACTCAGTATCATGTGGAGTTACTTCAGTCGACTTCTATTGTTGATGCTCTAAACATGGCAAGTCTCTCAGCAAAGAGCCAAGGGAGGCTGTCTGGAGAGGATTATCAGGACCAACAATGAAAAAGTGTTCTGCCTTGTAGAGGGGAAACTTCAGCAAAGATGGTAAAGTAACATCACAATAGCACCAGTTTTTACTCCTGCTTGTCTTTCTTGCCGGTTGTTACTCTTTGATTTAAGAGTTAAAGTGCTCCACTGACCCAGAAACTGAGAGCGTGAGCCTCTGTTTTGGACAAGTGACTTTGTTTTTTTCTCGTGGCTTTTCCAGTCATGTGTGACTAAAGTTTGAAGCATTGTAACTGATGCACTTTATATGCTTTTACCATTTTTCTTTTCAGTTGAATGACATTGTGCACAGTATTGATGCTATTGCTTCTCTTTCTGTCTTTGTGACATACAATGCTAATGTAACTGCACTCTTCAAACCTTTTTGTTATCCTGAGCACAGTTGGTGGGACCATTTTACATCGACGGCCTACGGCATCTCAAGCTTTTTAAGTGTGTGCACACTGACAAAGAGTGAGTGACAGAGAGAGGCACATTGTCTTTTGTTTTGCATCTTTAAGTCCTTTGATTAGGACTTAATTGATGCTGATGGCACACATATTTCAGTGAGTGGAGAGAGTTTTGGAGTACAAATTATTTGACTACTTTTCATGCACATATAATGGAATTCTCCAGTACAGTGTTGGACACTTTAAAAAAGTTCAAGCCCCCAGGTCTTTTTTACAACTTGAGAGGACCCATCTTATCCTGGTCACAACAGGAACTAAATAACGACAAAGAGTGAGCTACAAGATGGGCACATGTTTAACGATGGGTTTTGGGGAGGATGCGGCTTCTTTTAACTTTTATCTACTGGTTGTTGCTGCTGTGACAAGCGTCAAATAAATGCAGATAAAGAGTTGGATAGAGATCATAACAATGCACATTTAGCATATCCTCTCTAATACTCAGCTCTCTATGTATTCATTGTACTTTTCTTCTTTTTATGGAAATCTGTCCAAGCATGCCAGATAAATGATAGCTTTGCAGAGAGCAGGAAGGAAGGATGATTAAAGGAGTACAGACTTGGCTCCTCATCATGGCCACCACTGTACTTTGTCCTCCCTTCACATGTGCTGCAGCACTTGTTTGACCAGCTTTTATAGCCCTAGCTGTTTGTTTTACTTCTTGCATGATTGATGTTGTCTTTTGTGACCACCCTCCAACAGCCACTCATGAACCGGCACAGTCTAAATTATTAGATGACTGCACCGTGCATGACCGGGAGTTTCAATCTTGGGTAAACACTCAGTAATAGTACATTACCCAGAGCCCTGGCTTGCTGGTGTGAATTGTATTTGTCTTCACATGAGTTACTGTGTTACAAGGACAGCCAATAATCATTCATTTACCAGCAAGGTCAAGTAACTTCTTCTTAAGGCCGTACAGCAGCATGTGTTTCATTCATTGTACAGTAAATATTTTGAGAGGTAGTATTTTTCAGTGTTAGCGTCTGTTGCAGAATTTAAAGTCTATTCAAAGTTAATGCAAATCATCCATTCAACCTGTGTGAAATTTGCTCCTGGTTTTTAGATTTACTCTTGCCAAAACATGTTTAGTCTGAGCCTAGGATGTTTTCCTGTGCCAACTGTCATTAGCATAGGTTATTTAAGAAGAATGTCAGATATAGCTTTTAAATTTTGTTTTTCCTACCAAGGAGATGATCTTTTAAAACCTGCTTTAACTAATTTTTGCATACATGTTTACAAATACAGCATTGAGAGCAACATTCGCATGAATTTGGTCTTTGTGTCCATCTGATAAATGTAAGTCCAATATTTAATCTCCGTTTTGCTCTTCAATAACTCCTGGGAAAAAAATATATCAGGCTCCTTCACTGCTAAAATCTATTCTAAAAATAAGTTAACCAGCTAGTCGCTTACCTTGTCTTTATGCTGTTTGGTGCTGAGCAAGTAGAGTACAATACTGTTGGTCTATCAATGTTTTTTTTGTTTTTTTTTAACTACCAGCTAGCTGCATCTAAAAATAAAAAAATAAAAATCAGTTTTGTAGCGGATGTAAAACAATGAGCTGAAAGATGCTAAAATGCTCAGTAGAGCCAAGGAGAACTGGAGAGAGAGGTAATGATTCTCTGTGAGTTTGTCAGTTTGTCAAGTGACCACCTTTCAAACATCTGTAGTCAACTGACCTATTGTTAGAGGTCCAATATTGTAAAGAGTGAGATTGATGATAAGGCAGATCGAGGTGCTGCTACACTGAAGTTACATTCATTCCCTGGCTGCGATGACGCTGCAGACACAGAGAGAACAGATGTGAAGACACAGAAACACTGACCAATCAGAGCATACTGGGCTTTTTCTTGAGGGGAGCTTAAAGAGATAGGAGCTCTACCAAGGAGCGTGAATACAGGTATAATCAGACAGACACTATGAAAAAAACAATGTGTTTTTGAATATTATAACATGGAAAATATGTTCTAGCAGAAAGCCAAAATACAAGTATTAACCTAAACATGTGCATAAAATGGAACCTTTAATATGCATAGATTTCTTATAGCAACTTTAAGTCTATTGATAACTGACAGCAACATCTACACACTTTCACATATCTGTTCCACATCATCAGCCATATATGCTCATCAGTCACAGTGCATTTTTCCATTTAATTTAGAGTATGCATGCACATACCTTAATCTATTACCCGTTGGAAACTCTTTGGACACCCTGTGTTGGAGCATCCAGATTTTGATGACCATATACGTATGTGCTGGCCTAGCACAGAGTCACAGCTGTGTCTCTTTTTTAACAGCCATGGAACAGACAGTCATCAGTAGCTCCCTCCCCTCCCTTTAAAAAGTCATCACATCTTTACGATACTATCGTCTGTGCTCTGTTTGGCAGACAAATAACCTGCCCTGCCCGCTACTTCACTTTCTGTGACTTTGCCAAATTTCTGAAGAGGCAGAGAAGGAAAATCTAAACAATAAACCAATATGATTTATAGAGAAAATATGTATAACTGCAGACATCTGCCCTCGTTTGAGCCAAATTATTTCTATCATACTTCCATCAGCATGTTGAGTTTCTGAGAGCTGTGATAGAGCTGTAAACCATATTTTTACTGTGTTTATTATCTCTCTATCACAAAAATTGGGTCAAACTCAACAGAGGCTGTGTAGTGTGTTTTGAAAACAAAGCCATTGCCAAGTGTTTGGGGGAAAATGTCTGTGCAGCAATAGGCTGTCTCTGAGTCCGCTTTCAGCATGCATTGTCTTTAGAAACACAATCACTCTCATTTCCTTCCCAGACTTTGTTTAAAATTCACTTTGTTGTTGTCTGGTTCAGTGATCATAACACACCAGTCTCATATCATACGAATACGTTTTTGCTTGCTTAAATCAAAACCAGCTGAACAACTTTAATCAGATCTTTTTGGCAAATCTGAGGTGACACCCTGCATGATGAGGCAGCATTTACTGAAGGATAAGACCTTTAGTTTGTATGCCATGTAGATTGCTGTGCTCTCTTTAACTCAGTTTGGAGTCTTGCACTTGTTTGCAAAGCTCAAGAATGAAGAGCAGCAGTTGTGAGTGTTTTATACGCTCCTTATAAACACACTCACCTGCTGAGCAATCAAGAAATCCCTTGTGTTAATGGTTAAAGGTTTTCACAAGACCCCCATTTACTTGTTTCAATTTCTTGGCCATTGTAACATTATGGGGTGGAGCTATCATGGTGTTTTGCATTCTCCAAAAACAAAGCATTTTATTTCCTGATAGTTTGCCAGAATGTAAGCTTTGGGAAATGAGCTGAGATCCAGGAGACTTTGTTTTGTCATGTTAAATGGGAGTCTTCTTTATAAAATCAGACATGGTGACATTCCTAGAAAAAAAGATAATATAAATATATTTTCTTCGGTTTTTACACGTCAGTTTTAGTTTTTTTTTAATTAAGATTGGGGACTCTATCTTTTGAGATTTTATGTCTTAAAGCCACATCTATCTCTACTACACATCATGCTACACATGATACTACCTTATCATCACCTCATCAGGCATTGGGCAACTTTTTAAACCATACACCTGTCTGATCCTGTAATACTAAGGACTGCTTACCTGGCATAACAGGGAAGGAGGTAATCAGTCCTTTTGTGCATCCAAAACAGAAGTAGATCTGTGTTAGATCTACTTCTAGATAGGAGGCATTGTCTCAGAGCCCTTTTTTTTTCAAATGTTACATTTCACAACACGTGGTTGCCATGAAGGGTGGCTGTGAGTCAGTGTTTGATTTCAAAAGAGATGACAGCAGTGATTTATGTCGGTTTTAAAACACAAGGTCGATTGTCCTAAAATATATTGTTTTGAATCTTCTGAGTTACATGGTAGAATATAACAAGCCAGACATTCATAAATTCATTATTTACAGATTCAGGGTGGATTAGTGAGTCAGCCTCATAGATAACTGTAGAGACGGGCTGGTTTTAAATAATTGGATCTATTGCGATTTGAGAAAAAAAAAGAAGGCCAAACCAGAAATCTGACACACTATTAATGTGGCCTCTTCACTTTACAAACATAACTTGACTTCTTACAAACTACAAAATGAATGAATAATAGGGACTCAGCCAGATTAAAGGTCTGATAACGGCCACACACCATGTTTACTTCTGGCAGCAGTAAGAAATTATCTCAGGGTTTATCTTGCAGGGAGCTTTTTTTTGTTTTACTGGTTAAAATGATTTAAGATGGCTAAGCAGAATGGAGTCCCCCCCCCCCCTGCTGCGTTTAACAAGAGAGGATCTAACACAAATACAGCACTGTCTCACTGCCAAATATGAGATACTGAATTTTTAAGGAGGAAAAAGTGGAGGACAGGGCTGAGAGATTACATGGTGACATGGTTTTGATTGTGATATGACTGAGACTGTGATCTTAATTATGATTGCTCTGCATCTTCCTACTTTCAGGTTTAGTGTGAAAGTAATAATAGTAATAAGCTACCAATTACCTTGTCTTCTATATATTTCCTAATTTTTCTTGTGGTTAGGTGTCATATTCCATGGCTGAGTTGGTGGTGTGTCAACCGAGATTCTTGGACACATCGGCATGTCTGTACGTGCAAAACTCAGGTAGTCTTAAGGATTTACTGGCAGGTCTTGACTCACCTGTCACTTCTGTTTATGTTTTGGGTTTAGCCCGGAGGTGCAGTGACACTTCATTTCTTATGAGGATTTAAAGTAAAATGTGATGACCAGTCAAGACAGAGAAATCAACAAATCCTGTGAGCAAGTCGCATCAGGAGCTGCGTCCATTTAGTTGAAGTTAATCCTATCTAAAATCACATTCTGGTCAGCTTACCTGCTCTAATCTTTTGAGCCATGACACATGTTGACATTATGCATTACACACCTTGACAGCTTGTTTATACTTTGGCTCAAATCTGGGTCCTGACTTTCTTTGGCCAAGGCCCAGGGCAATGTGGAGGAAACCTGTAATTATCTGCTCAGTACTCAACACTGCAAAAATCCCAGGGGGTCTGAAGAATGTACAAGATAAAGAGAGATGCCTGTTGTCCAAACTAGCATGCCAGTTCAGGGCAAACAATGGTCTTTGTTGAAGACTGAAGCTATTTCTAGTCAAATTACAGACTGCACTTGACAATATAGGGCAGAGAGGGAATCCCCTTGTGTTGAATGTGTAGAGGAGGCGGTGGAGGAATTTGGTCGTCAGCTGGACATTGATCAAACCCCACTGTCTCTACAGGCAAAGATAAAGGTTCAGGATTTAAGCTTGATTGAACACCCCTCGCTGGCTCATTGTGGGAGTAAAAGTACTTTGGAAAATGATGTAGCAATTATTTTTCTTTCAACAGAAGGAAACAAGAGCTGGACGTGTACTATATAGTTAAGAAAAATGTTACCATAAGAATGGAGAGAAGTGGGAGCTCACATAAGACTGGACAAATTGCTGTTAACCAGGAGTTTTTGTAATGGGAGGAACTGTTTAATGGCTGCTGTGCAGATAACAGAGAGACTAAATGTTTGATGGTACAATGCAGACCTCCTGCACACTTTAAAGATACCATATTGTAGAAAGTGAGATTTCCACATCTTTTTTTTATTATAAAGCATGTTGAGGTGCTATATAAATACTGTGAAAGTATCAAACTGCTAAATCTACGGAGAAATGCATACAGCGCATATTCAGATACTGTGCCTTTGAAAAAGCAGTCAGGACTTCTGTACAATTGTGATGTCACAATTATACTATATATAGGTAGAAAGTGCTGCTACATTGCCATTACGGTCATTCCCCAGCTGCAATGATGGTGCAGAGATACAGAGAGTGCAGATGTAGGGAAAGGACTGGGAAAAGACTGACCAATCAGAGCAGACAGGGGGTTTTCTGGAGGGGAGCTTAAAGAGACAGGTGCTAAAATGGAGCATTTCAGACAGACAGCATGAAAAAATTCTGTTTTTTTTAAAAAAACATTATAGCATACCAAAATACAAGTATGAATCTGAAAATGAGCTAAAGTCCCCCTTAAATGTGTGAGCTGTTTATACACTACTTTGGGTGTGATGAGTTGAAGGGGGATTGCATGAAAAGACCAAGAAACTCCAGGATACATCTCAGAACATTAAGTGTATCCCTGGCTGTTATAGAGGGTATGCTTTGACATCACTTTTTCATGTGGTGTGCACAGCTTCTTCACCTCCACTGAGTACCCAAACTAGCCCACTATTGCTACTATGAATTCGGAGAGCTATGATGTTGGGTGGGAACGAACAAATACCTTGAAAAAGTAGGTCATGGGAATCAATAATGGGCTGTACAACACGCAGAATGAGAGAAATCTAAATCATGAGGACTATAATAGAGTAGATGAAGTAAGTGAGTTTTCCATGTGTAATTGCAGACGATGTTTGTGAGTCAGGGTGTCAGATGCATAACCCTGTGTTGTCCAGAGAGACTGTGAATATAAATGTGAATTTAAGTTGTGACATGTTTTAAGATCCAAAATCCAAAAATGACTTAGCTAACTCATGATTATGATTAAATGATTGCTTTCAAATACCAAACCAAAAATGCCTACTCAGGACACATTTAGCTTTGAGTCAGAAGAATTCCAGCTGAAGCTTCCACAGATCAGGCCTGTCTGGCAAGTTGTTTGTCAGACGTTATGAGATACAGAAGTACTCACAACAGCATACTTTCCCTACCCTCAGTTCATTTGGCTAGCCTGTCTGAACTGTGAGCTAAGCAATGCTTAGTAAAATCTCAAGGGTCTCACTCATATGAATATGACGGGTCAAATCAGATAGAAGTTCCAGTCGAGGGAAACATCTCAAGCTTTTTGGGGGCTAGGAGCCGCATTATATCCCGGTACCAGAAGTGCTGGGAACCCTATTGTTTTCATAATGATTTCTATTTATTATTTATTTTTTCCATCGTTAACGCTCATACTGCAGCCTGCACCATACAAGTTATGAAGGTGAAACTTTGAACTTTAGTTAAGACCCATGCACGTACGGCAGACAAGAAAAATGACACGTTCACAATCAGGTGGCGCTTTAATCAAGTTGAACATGTTTTTGCCTGTAACTCCCACATTGTACCTCGCACATGCAAATTTATTACATTCAGGCGTTCCCTGACGGTAAGTGAATCTCTGGATATAGGCCACGCCCATTTTCTCCTTGTCTTTTTTTGCAGGATTACGATGTATGCAAAAGCTACTTTTTCAAACTCCTAGGCCAAGTGTCCGATCAAGATAAAACTTAGTACACGTAATGTTTGAGGGTCCTGACCAACCGCATGAAAGTAAAACTATTTAATTTCGATACTCTTATAAATGCAGAGGTTATAAAGGAACAACTTCCTGTAGATTACAGTCAAAACAGGAAATGCTGCGTATCTTCGTCAAATTGTGTCGGATTGACACAAAACCTGGTAATCTTGTTTCCTATGTCTTACTGAGACCTTCTGCAAAATTGTACACCAACCAATGCAGAGTTCATCATATCTTAGCAATTATAAGTCAGATTAACAAGAAACTTAGAACGATAGTTTCTGATGTTGTCTGAGGCTTTGAATATGACATCAGTCATCCAGGAGGTGGCTCTGTTTTGAAAATCCCTCATACCGGAGCATTAACCGTAAAAGTTATGGAAACAAAACTTTCAGAAAAAGCTTTTTGGCCTCTAACTTCCATAATGTACATTGCAAATATAGATTTCTCTAACTAAAATACCTACACTTTCTTTTTCAAACTACAATCTATGCTGCGTTCAAGCTGCGACTTGTGTTGTTCCCATGGACCTGTGGGTCTGAATTGCATCGCCTCTGCAGGCCGCCAGCTCCGAGTTGCACGGGGGGCTTGGACCCCTTTGATACCTGCTCGCAGGTCTAGTCAACTTTGTTTGGCAAGAAGTTTATCCAGGCGTAAGCATTTCTCATTTAAGCCAGAGTTTTAAAAAAGCAGAGTTAAATCTCGAAATGAATCAGATCACTAATATTTTTGTTAAAGGTTGAATTTCATTAAAGGATTGTTTCAAAGTCAGGATACAGAAGAGTCGACACAGTCTAGTAATTTTATGGAAGCTTAAAAAAAAACTGAAAGTCAAATACTCCACTTAATCAAAAAAACATATAGGGACATTGAATGTCTCAGCCCAGTACGGTGACTTCAGAGGGCTCTGTCGTATTACATACGATCTCTGGTTTGTCGAAATACAGTAGAACCAAAGCTGAAAGACTGCAGTCAGTCGCAAACAGCTGTGATGCATTACCATTCAAGAACCAGTCTCGAAAGTATTCTGCTCTCCATTTCCTAATCTATTGTGACAGATGTGAACAATCAGAAAAAGGAAGCATTCTTTTCTACTAAGGACATTCAGTGTCTACAGGAGATAGAAAGGCTCAGCATACATTTATGTGGTCAAATATTGATATTGATTTACCTCCAACATCTTGCATGTAATGCTGTTGATCGTCAATTTGTTATTTCACTGGTCAACTACAGAGACAGGGGAGGGGATAATATTTCAGGAAGAATCCTAGATTTACAAGATTTTACGAGAAAAAAACATTTATTTTCTATTATTTATTTGCAAGAAATAATTGTGGTTCCGTGACAAACAAAAAGCATTTTTCCTGGGTGCAAACACTAAACTGAATCGTACAATCAAATTTGATTGATTTAGTTAAATGATTTACTGAATTATTCCGTGAATCATAAATCAGCTTTGTGACCTTTGTTCCCCATGTTTCATGACTGTCCAAGGTGCTCCCATAGGCAGTCAGCACAGTCCCAGTGCTAACCAGTGTGGGGTCTTTGAAGCTGCTGCACTTTTGTTTACCCTGGGGCGGTCTCTGGTCCTGGTTAGGCCATCAAGCTAAATGAGGAGATCGGCTAAAAAAAGACTCCTTTGTGGGGCTGGGAGATTGACACAGCAGGGTACTGTGAACTGATTGCATGAATAGCACGCCTGCTGTGGTTAGCGGCTAAGGCATGTCCAGATCCAGAGTAAGCGTGAAGTCCTTATTTTTAACTGAATGTTATTTATTTTATTTTCATTACCAAGAGACATTTATTAGACTGTATTGTACGTGAATGAAAGAAAACAGCTGTAGATCAACCCACTTTACAGGTGCTAAATTAGAATGAAAATCATATACTGTAGGATTGAGACTGTTAAAGGTATATCAAACAGATTTACCTTTCTATTACCAGACCATATACCCCTGACTTTTCCAGTAAAGTCACCATGAGGCTCATTTTTTGTTTTCTATTAAAATTTCTCAATATATTGGCTATAATGCCAAAAGAAACACAAGACACACACATTGGATTTTACAAAATAAAATAACTGCAATATTATGACATTCAATGAGCCCATCTCTTTTTGTGCTAATTAGCAAATTGTTAGCTTGCTCAACATTATACCTGCAAAACACTGCGAATGTGTTTATGTTAGAATGACAACCTGTTGTAAAGGTTAAATAAAAAAAAGAAAGAGCTGTAAAGTAATTGTTTGATTCATGTGACAATTTACAACCAAATTAAGCCCAGAAATAATTTCACTGAGGCTCCTATATAATAGTATATCTAGTTTTTACTGTGCTCAACAAGATTGCATTAAATGCCTGGCTGTTTTAATAATCTACGTTAACAGCCCTCACAACTCAAATCATCACCACCTAGAATTTATGCCGTCTGGTTGGTTCACCAAAGATGCTTTAAAGATGGCCTCCTTTCCTTTCATCTTTAAAGTTTCTGTGTGTTTAGCTGGACGTCACCCATTGCGCAGCTGGTGCATACAAATATACCAGTTTAAATTAAGCATATCCTGGCCAGACATGAAACAAATTGCACATACTGATGGAGGCCAGACTTAAGAAGCTTTTGTTGGCTGAACCGAAATACCTCTACCTAAATGTGAAGATGATAAGTTTTTTTATTTACCTGCAGGCTTTTAGTTTTTTTAGTGATTACATGCCTTTACAGATACAAGTAAGCCCAGTAATAATAAACTGATCCAAAAAGTGCTCTCATGTAGAAAGGTGATCACTTCTCCTTCATTTTTTGTTCCTGACTTTAAAACAGAAAAACTATTTTGAGGGATTCCAAATGAGCACAGTGAGGGGTAAAAGACCACGTCAAATATTTGCCCTTTCATTTTGCATTTGCAGAACATTTGTTCTTGACACATATTAGCCATGTGGACCTTCTTCAAATAAATCCATGTTAGAATGGACATTTGCAAGTGAAATTTTTTCCACGGAAATTTATCTGAAACTTGCAACAGGTGTGATTAAAATGGCCATTCAATTAATATTTAAACCACAATTAGTTACTGCAATGCCAGGATTTCAGTTGGGGACAGCTGTTTAAATGATATGAGACATGATATTCTGTAAGGGAAGATTTATTCTGCCTGTTTTATGATTCATGTGTCTTGAATTTTGAAACGTCAATACAATTGTCATTTGAAAAGAATTTACAGATCACACCACTCCTTTATTTATGCTCTGACATTGATGTTCTGTTCAGCCTTCACATGCACAGCTGGTTTCTTCCAGTCAGTTGTTATAGTGTTTTCTTCTAGTTTTAGGGTGTGTTTGAGGTCCCTTGGCTTTGACAGACAAAGTTGTTATACTGCATCAGCAAGGTCTCTCCAAACACACATTTGAAAAGCAGACTGGGGTTTCTTTTGAAGAAGAACAAAGAAACGGGCAACGTTAAGGATCGTAGACAAAGTGATTGGACAAGGAAACTTAGTGCAGCAGATACATCAAATACATCAAACTTACTTCCCTTCAAAATTGGAAGATGTCCAGCAGTGCCATCAGCTAGGACTGGCAGAAACCAGTGGGACCCAGGTACACCCATCTACTGTCCTGAGGAGTCTGGCCAGAAGTGGTCTTCATGGAAGAGTTGTGGCCAAAAGGCCAAACCTCCGACGTGGAATCAAGACCAAGCGACTCAACTATGCACAAAAACATAGCAACTGGGGTACAGAAAAATGGCAGCAGGGTCTCTGGACTGCTGAGTCAAAATTTGAAATATTTGGCTGTAGCCGAAGGCAGTTTTTTGTCGAAGGGCTGGAGAGCGGTACAGTAATGAGTGTCTGCAAGAAACAGTGAAGCATGGAGGGGGAGGTTCCTTGCAAGTTTGGGGCTGCATTCTTGCAAATGGATTTGGAGAAAGATAGATGTTTGAATCAACCTACGAGCCTAGCTCCTTCAAACATTGTGTGCAAGTGTACAGAGAAGAATCGATGCTGTTTTGAAGGCAGGATGGTCACACCAAATATTGATTTGATTTAGATTTCTCTTCTGTTCAGTCACTGCATTTTGATAATTGATGAAAATAAACTATTAATACTTTAACAGCATTTTTTTTCACGCCTGCCTAAAACTTTTGCACAGAAGTGTATGTACTTTGATTTATTTATTTGTTCTTGCTGTTACTCTTGAGATTGATCCTGGACAAAACTTAAGCTAGTCTCAAAGTCTTCATGAAAAATAATGTAGCTATACAAACCTCATCTTACTGACCAAAACCTCTTCTTGTCTTCCAGAACCCAGAATCTCTGGACTCGTCCATCCAGGGTGCCCTCTCTGCCCTCTTCCCACCTTTCGAGGCCACAGCGCCCATCGTCCTCAGCCAGCTGTTTCGCACCATTGAGGAACGTTACCACGGTGATGCACTACAGTGTCTGCTGGACTTCCTCATCCCCTCCAAACACCTGCTGGAGAGTGTCCAGCAGGCAGCCTGTGTGAGTATCAATACATCTCGGTATACAGTGCCTATACAAAGTTTTGATACCCTTTTGAAATAGTCACTTTTTTTGTTTTTTTGTTTTTTGTGATAATACATGAAAAAATATATTATTCAGTGTGATTTACACATTTTGCCTTACAACATTCAAGTGAATTTTTTTTTTAAACTTCTGAAAATTAATAATAATAATAATAATAAAAAAGAAAAACTAGAAAAGCAGTGTTGGAAAATTGATGAGTCCCCAGATGTATTACTTTGTGGCGGCACATTTTCTTTAATTACAGCCATGAGACATGGCACATGTTTGGATATAGGCACTGTATCCATCTGCGCTCAAACACTTTTTACTCCTCTCTTACAGAGAATATTGTGATAATAAAACACACAGATATGATACGCGCATTTTCTAAATACAGTGTGACTATCCTTTTCATGTAATTTATGTCCGGATAACTATATTGTGAATAAACATCCATATATCGGCTAAGTAATTACAGAAAATTACGCTCCTTATGAATACAGAACTTCCCTTCGAAGTAATCCAGTGAGATATGTCTGTACTTCTGTTGCGTTCATTGCAAAAAAGGCTAGCTAATCTGGCATACTTCTAATGGTTTCAATTTGCCAAATGTAATCATATACAGGCTAAAATATGTGGGCTCAAGTTGTAGCCCACGCATTTCTCACTGACTCCATGTCAACATCATACTTCCTGTTTACATCCCCCAAACTGTTCCAAAAATTAGAGCATGCATATCCCCTGATTGAAAGTAAGAAGTGGAATAATAATAGTGACATACAATACATTATTTTATTTTATATCAATATTTATTTAGATATTACTAAGGCTCAGAAGGTCCCATTGTGTGGATGACAAAAATCTTAAAATAGGAGGCAAGAAAACTACGTAGAAATGAAAAAAAAAATACATCAATGAAATACTGAGAAAACTACATACCAAAAGTAGCAAAGTACAGCAAATTAACCCGAAATTACAAACTGAATTTATTTTACATCTTTTTGTTTTTTACTAGGCTGGATACTCTGATGTGGTTTTCCGCTGTGAGGGCTGGCCTTTGTGTCTCCATGACAAAACCGTCATCCAGTTAGCATCTGTGAATCCTTTGCTGCTGCGTCCTGGAGACTTTTATCTACAAGTGGAACCTTTCGGGGAGCAAGCAGCTCGTGTTGTCCTCAAAACTCTTCTGGAGGAAGGTTGTCGAGAAGTTGAGGAGACCCCCATCCCTGAGACTTCCTACCCCTGCATCTTCACTGAGGAATGGCTGCAGGACATTAATGAAGGACGCTGTGCAACTCCTCTGTCACGTTGCTTGCTTTGCACAGATCAGGGAGTGATCAAGTTACCCTGGGCTAAAATTGCCATTCCAGAGTTTTTAGACAAGCCAAAAATCATGCCAACTTATCGAGAAGTTCCACCTGAGCCAAAAAAGAACACAGTTCCCTCCCTTTTTCACTCTGCCACGCTCCCGATGGAAGCCATTTTTTCCCCTGCAAAAGACAGGATGCCGTCATCTTTGAGACCTGTGGACTGTTCTTCCAAACTTGTTAAAATGGATCATGAAAGACGAACTCCCAAATCATGCTCCAGACCTTTGATCAAACCTGTGGGTTGGGTGTCTCCAAATACCTGGGACAGTCGTAACTATCGAGAGATTGAGGGCGATTATGTAGACCTGGTGGATATTGCCAAAGGGAAGGAGTTTGTAGATAAACAGAGAGAAAGCCATCCAAATCCACCCAATTCAGTTTTGTTCAAACCTGTTAGACCACCGCCTCCTGTACCGCTTGGGCATAGTGTTCCTTGTGGATGCACCCTTCAGTATGCAGAGGAGCCTTGTACACCATGCAGCCAGAGAAGGCTGGGGCAGGAGCCCACTGATCAAGACTTGAAGTGTCGGTACAGAGACTCATACGTGGCAGCACTGAGAAACCCAGTTGCATTTGAGAGGGGGAGTGTAGACCTCATGGCTGCCCTGGAGGAGGTCGGCCGTTGTGAAGAGGGAGACTTAAGATCCAAGGGTGCATTTGAAGGTCAAAGAGACGAACTTGGAAATGTTTCTAACCACTGTAATAAACCTGTGATAAGTAATGAGCTCTGCCAATACAGACACTGCTGTGAACCGACACCAGCAAACTTTGCATCTCATCTGAAAGACCTTCCGACAAGTTCTGAATCAGAAGACCTCATGAAGGAATCACCCAAGATTTTGAAATCAACCCCTGGTTTGAGCCATAGTCACAAAGTTCATATGAAGCTTATTTCCCACCAATCAGGACATAATGCTTGTATGTATCCAGGATTAGATGGCGACATTAAACCACATCAGAAGGTGGAGGTTGTGAAACCATCAGGGAAACAAAAAATGAAGGTTAGGTCTCTGTCCACGGTGTCGGATACTTCTAAAGGGAGTCCGCTTCTCTATAAACTCAACAACAGGAGCAACAGTGACATCTGCCCTGAAACAATCACCAGCATAATGCAGTGTAAGAAAGATGAAATGTTGGATCAGGTGACTCTGAAGCTGGAAAGACTGAAGTCCCATAAAAAAGGTAAGCAGAGTAGGCTGAACGTTCAAACGTCTTTTTTTTTTTTTTAATACAAACTTTCTTTCTCTTTTCCTTTCCTCTCTTCTTCTTACCCCCCACCTACACACAAACTTTGAACATTGTTATTACTGAACATGCAGACATTTATTATGATCTGTTGCTCAGTGCTTAAAGGGCCACTGAACATTCACGCCAAACAGACTGACTGAAACTCAACTGTGACCTTGTGTGCTTGAGGGAATTTGCTCCACTGGAGATCATAAAGGCTCTTTAGAAGGAGGGTTCAAAGGTCAAAGATTAGGCTTGAGTATGATCTTCTCCCACTGATGTCTGGGTTCTTCGGCTGTACGGCTACATTCAAGTTATTCCCATTACTGAGGGAGTGAACGGAAATAGCAAGCTGCACAAATCAAAGGGAGGGCCTGAACCCGTTGGGTAAAAAGAAAGAGCACAGCATTCCTCTAATGCAGAAAGACAGCATGACATGCAAAAAGGAGATTTCTGTGTCCCCTGCACCCACTGGCATGTACCCTCATGCCCTCAGAGGGGCCTGTTGAGATCTTGACTGGAGACATGCTTGTCATGGACTATTAAAGCAGCAAAGAGAGAGAGTACAGGCGAGGCTTTGTTGGCCCTACGGAGAGGCCAATTAGGATGTCTGAAATCAAAGACAGGCTTAGAAGGCAGGCTACTGCAGTGTTTTGTTACAGAAACCATGTCCAATGTTTAAAGGCTGTCTCTGCACAGCTTTGCAGCTGCATCCATGTTAATAGAGGACTAGTAAGGTTTACGGTTGAACAACTGAATAATTACTGTTGGGATAAACGGGTAAGGGTTTCTGGACAGAATAGAAATTGGAGAAAGTTGACAGTTTATAGGGAATTTTCGCTTTGTCTTAGATCCTCAAGAGACAGTATGATTAATTGAACACAAAAAATGTATAAGAAACAAAACAAACACAAACAAACATTTATTTATTTTTTACAATACGGCAATTATAATTTCATTTATTTCGTTTTCTTTTGCTTTTTCTATTGTTTGTGTTTACTGTCACACAGACTCCCAGTCAAGTAGGAGTGAAACTCCCTCCACTGCAGATGGACCAGACTCCCAACTCCATAAATCAAAAATAGAAAAGCCATCTTCTCCTCAGGTTCAACTTCCTTCTGCAAGTTTCGACACTTCTCAGCCTCCACAAACCCAGGAACCAAGTTTCAGAGGCATAGGTGGTCTGCTTGAGCTGGGCATTATTAGTTTGCCAGGTACTTGATTTCTGAGCATTTACCCAAATGTATTCTGTGTGTTTTCTGTATCTCAAAAAGTCACTATCAAAACTATGTTATACTGTACTGGCAAAAAAATGGACTTTGAATTAGGGCTGGACAATATGGTCAAAATCTTCCTTTCATATCTCTCATATATACGTATATCACGGTATAGCACGCTTTTCTGGTGATATATAGTCTATATGAAAAAAACACATAGAGAAAGTTATTTTTGTATATTCCTGGGTGAATTGCAGACTTGACAAATGAAAGGTACTGAGTAATTTCTCATTTTATTAAGAACTAGTGCAAAATGAACATAAGGATCAGAATGTAATGCTTGGTCCAAATGATGAAAATATTACCAAGACACGTTTTTTTCAACATTGCAATAGAAATGTTATGGAAAAATATATACAACAAACATTTTTATATAATTTTGTCAGTATAAATATATATAGTATATCTTCCTTCTTTCACCTTTTTATCACAATATATATATATATATATATATATATATATATCACAATATCCCCACATATGTGAAATCACAGCTTATCTAATCCAGTTGGTGCTAATTACATTGAACTGTTTTGTAATGTAAAGTTTGATTTTAATACCAAAACTGCAGATTTCAAATGTTTCTTCAGGTATTTCAGAAAACATTTTCTGAGAAGTTTTTTCTTCAATTTAGACAATATGATTGTGTATTCCATTGAAAGCTCAATCATCATAATGAATTATCACCCTGCCCTACTTTGAATGACACACAACAATGACGTCACTAACTTCCATCTATGCTAACTTCTCTGTTCTGTTTCCTCAGGCAGCAGGGACAGGACAGGCAGGGCAGTGGTGGAGGTCCATGGTGGCAGAAAAGAGTGGATGTCCCCTCTTGTGTCAGCCTTCAATGTCTGTGAATTACTGCTATACTTACACTCCATACCAAGGTACTGAAACAGTTATCTCTGTATCTAAAATGACCAAATATCTGTAATTGGGAGGCCCAGTGATGATGGTGATCCCTTGACTTGACCAGCAAGCTCCAATGTCTGCTAGTATGTAATAAGAGGTTTGACCATGAGAGGGCAGCAGATGCCATGTCGTGGCCAGAGCAGACTTTGAACAATACTATGCATGCTTTAACATCCAGAGTAATTGACCCCCTTTGGGTCATACCTTTGTATAGTTACCGTTTTACAGCTAATAAAATAATATATTCCAACTTTATGAAAGGATTTTTCCCCCCTTTTCCCTTTAAGATAATCTGGCAGTAACATTGACCTGTGCTGACCCTCTGCCAGATGAGTGTAAATACGCCTCCCCAAAGGTCTACTAGTGAACATTTTAACAGTGCTTTTTGTTTACACTGGGTTTAATGGTGTCTTTGAAGTTCAAAAAGCCACTCTTCTAGATAGCTTGGCCTTCCTCCGTCCCCACTAAAGAGCCATACCACAACAGTCTCTGGCCAGGCTGGCTGCCAACTGTCTGGTATGCAGCGCCTTGCTAGAATTAGCAGCCATGTCAGATCTAGGCTCACACAACAGTAAATTAAGAAGAGGCCTTTAAGAGGGGTTCGTGAAGGTGTCAAAGTGTGGAATAGGATGTGTGAAGAAGAGTATGTGGGTGTGTTGGAGAGATTATAAAAAGATAAATACAAGTTTGAGAAGCAGAGTCCTGTCAGTAAAAAAAAGCCTTTTATCACACAAATGCCCTTCATAAAGAGATCAAGTTGCACTTTGCCCTTACTTGATTCAACGTTTCGTAGGAAAGAAGTTCAAGAGCTGGGAATGACTTTGGTCATCAATGCCAGGAATAAGCCTCCTTCATTTCACCTCTACAAAGCTCTGCTGATGGCCCAGGTGAAAACAACAAACCTGCATGTACACGTCCAATTCAACAATGCCTGCATTCAGCCATAACACACACACCATGTCATCAGATGCTGAGGCGTGTCAAATTATTACATTCCTTAATTCACAGATAAGGAAACTAATGGATTTGTCATTGTGTGTCTGAATTTACGAAACACAAACACTGAGTAACACAAGTTCATTTTAAGTGCAAGTTTCTGACTGGTTAGAAGTAAAGAAATGCACCAGAGAGCGCAATTTCCATTTGTATCACAGACACTGTAACAAACACTGAAGACCTTTTGTACCTAAAGTATCTTGTCAATTGTAAGAGGTCAGTGATACAGAACGCTCATGGTTATGTGTCTAATTTACTGACTGTTTGCTACAGGAGCAAGCTCTCCATGCTGTCCACAGTATCGTGATGCTGGTGGATAAAGACACTTGTCCTCGACCTGAAAAACAGCCAGGAATACAGGTCGGAAATGAAAACCACGGCCATGTTCACCTTCATTCTCTTGATTTTGACAGTAGAGATGAGTAGTGATTAACCTTGCCTTTGTGTTTGTCTCTAAGATGGACATGGTGACTTCTATGAAAGCCCTCAATAAGACAGTTGAAGCTTCCCAGCTGACCTCTGACCTGGGAGGGACCTTTACTTACAGTCATACGGACTGGCTGCAGTTTCATCAGGTACAGAATATTCACTCACATCCCCCACAGAACTGCGGAGCTACCCTAAGATTCAGAGGACACTGCTGTTCAACCAAAGTTCACCCACCGAGGATGACTCCACACACCCACACCAAACATTTATTATCTGTTGTTTCTTAATGTCACATGAAGCTTTGGTCTTTGAGTTGAGGGAGGATAAGGTCAAAAGAAGGAAAGTACTATCCAAATAATTAATTACACTATTCATTATAGCGTGAATTACTGACTGTTAAGCTCCACTACCAGAAGCTGATTGTGTATACAATATATACTGAGCTATAGGTCAAGATAAGATTTACAATATGTCAGCATGATTTTAATGAGAACATCCAAAACCCAACTTCCTCTCTAAACTTTTCTGTTTTGCACATCAGAGAATTTAACTGCAGCTAAAGTTTGACATTGACAACAGGGGTTCAGGATACATCTGAGAGGGTCAGAACTTGATTAACTGGATAGGAAAGAAGACAAAACATAACGAGATGTAGTGTTTTTTCACCTCAAAGCTCTTGGTTTCTTTTCAATGTATTTGTTTTCTCATTCTCTTCCACTAAAGTCTTCCATTTAATTAATTTCAGAGACTGGTTTCTTTCATGAGTGACCTGCGAGGGGCAGACAGCTTGTTGCAGAAGGCTATCAAGAAAGTGGATGGCAGCGAGAAGATAGATACCGCCCAGGTAAAACAAACTTGTTCATAGTGTTAGGTTAGGTAGTGTACCGCACATTTTGGAGCAGGTCAGACGTGTTGACTTTGATTTTGGTGTGGCTGCTACAGGAAGTACAGCAATGCATTGAGGAACAGAAGGCCTCAATGAAAGAGGTGCTAGAAGACACTCGACTGGTAACTCTGCAAAGAGAAGGAGGGGCCATACTGGCAAGAATGAGGCGGGAGGAGTTCAGGTTTCCACAGTCTGAGGACTACAGGTCAGATCAGATGATACTTATGGTCTCCTTCGATCACAACACAATGAGTACAGCTACATTGCTCAGTGTTTTAATCACGTTTACCTGCACTGTCTTGTATCTACACTGATCAATAGTTATGTATTAAATGAAATCTTCTGCACACCCACACAAAAGTTTTTTTTACAATTACCCTTACTCTTAAACCTTACAACTCAGTTGTTAGTTGGGTGAAGCTATGATAAAAAATATGCAGTGTCATTGAACTACAATACAGCCTGTCCTCATTCACTGTTTGTACATATACCTACGGAAAGTAAAGCACTGTAACATATTTATTACTGTAGAAATGAGAAATCAGGTGATACAGTTTAAGAGCGCCACAAGCCATGCAGGGAGAAGTGTCAGGGTGGTGGATGGGACCCAAAACACAGGATTTTCACCCATGGGACCAGTGCTCATGTCCTGGATGTACTAAGCCAAACCATGACTTTTTTCTAATCACACAAATTGTTGTGCATAAGGTTTCCTACAATATCATACGACCCTACTGATGGGACTACGTAGAAAAAGTGGAATAACAGTCCAAGTTGTCCCGCCCTGACATTTACAACAAAACCAACAGATGGGTGAGGGAGATCAATTGAATTTTGTAACATCCACACTGTCCTTAGAGGAGTTCTGGTTAGGTGTGAGTGGACTATGGGTGTGCAGGGGCTTTAAGATTTTACACACAATATACATGTTAATTTTTAAACTTTCAAACTTCCAAACAACATAATAAGCTCTATGTCGAGCAACTACAACATTGAAAATGTGACTGCTTAGGTATTAACAAATCAATAATACATAATAATATTACCCTGCCAGGGGCCACTCTATACAATGATACTTATTACTCTATGGTTGCATTGAAAAATGGAGTAATTTACGAATGTTTTCATGCCTGAATATTTTTTTAACATTTACAGATTATACTATACCCACACAATTTATAGTAGACTGTTTTTTGTAATTACAGCAGTATGGCACCAGAATTTATTCAGGCAACAAGCAAGTCAGCATGTGTGTGTCGTTATAATTTGCCCCATTTCACAGCCTTAATTAAATTATTACTTACATGATATATTTAACCATTTGCAAAAGTTAAAATCAGAATGTTACATCACCAATAACCTGAGTTGATCCTAACTAACGATACTGCATTTACCCCCATAATACACTTAACGAAAAAATAACAAATGATACCTTGGAATGCAATTCAAGTTGAGTGTGTGAGAGTTTGTAAATGTTTGCAGAGATGCTCTGGAGTCAGTGACAAGTCTGTATAACCAGGTGGAGGAGAAGCTCCACACTCTAGTGATGAGATCAAATGAGTCACTGCAGCACCTGGAGTTCCTCTACAGGCTCAGAGAAATGGAGGCCAAAATTATCACGGTAATTCCAGTTAGTTGCCTCACAACATTCAAATCTTAGACGAGATGATGGGATTCATCAAAGCCCTTGTACACCCACACGGGTGTTTTCAGTTATTCTAGCTGATTAGACCTCTGCTTAGGTTGAAGGTGGGTGGGGCTTTGATGAGAATTTATTGGGAATCTATGAGGTCATACATGTCCATCTACCACTAAGAATGATAAAGGTGTACACTGTCCCGCCTTAACAGGTGACACAAAGCTAACAGGAGACTCGGGAAGATGTCATTCAATCACAGTAGACACACCCAAACAGTCCTGAGAAGAGGTCTAATCAACGGATTAACTGAAAACACCTGTGTAGGTGTTAAGGGGCTTTAAGTTAGTATTGTACAGGGGGAGATGAAAGGTGGTCTTCTTTTAGACATTTTCATTATTGTGACTGTTTCTGAAAAATAAGTCATGTAATGGTCACAGTTTGCTGAGCTATAAGAGTTATTCTACATAATGTCTTGCAGGCCGGGATGTGGTTCAATGCAGAAGGCGAACAGAGGCTGAAGGACTCTTACATAAGAGATGATACCCTGGTGTGCACTGAAAAGGCCTTGCAGCTCTTTGATGTGTTCCTCACTCAGTCTAAGGTATTACAGAAATATGAGAAAAGGGATTTAAAAGATAAGAAAAGCTGCCCTTGTTTGGCTCTCTGTGTTTCTCTTTACATACCAACAGATTTATTTCATTGCCCAAAATATGTAAATATTTAAATCACTGCACTGTTAACAGTAAATAGTAGATTATAGACTTGTATAGAGTAGGTGGAAGGAAATACCAGTTCCATTTGACATCTCATCATTTGTTGCAGGAGAAACAACAGTACACCTTGACCCTAGTGACGGAGGCAGAGGGAGTTGTTAACACAAGTGATTCCAGTCCTGCAACAGATGTTTTTCGGACTCTGGTCAGCACTTTCAAAACCAATATGGATGATTTTATGTTGCGGGTAGAACAGAAGCACAAAGAACTGGACCTACTGGCGCATGTGCACCGCTTCTGTGAACAGGTTTGTACTTTGTCATTTCTCCATGCTTTTATGCCCATCTGACATTATTTTCTAACTTTAGTCTCTTTCTTCACTTGCCTTTGTATACATATTCCTGACTAGTTTGTTTTCACCTTTAAACCTAAAATGGTAAATTCACATTTCTTTCTCTCTCTATCTCTCTCTAGGCATCTGTTCTGGCCAAGGAATGCATTCATTTTTTGGAGCAGCTCGAGCAGGAGTGTTACTCAGCTCAGACCCTGAGAACACTTAAGATGTATGAGGAGAGATTAGGTGGTGAATTCTCCACCCAGCACTTCCAGACTCTGAAAGCTAAGGCCTGTGCTGTGGGATCAGGGGCCTCGGGGGCTATGAGAGTGTGGAATGCAGCTTGGGTCCAGTGCCAAGAAGTCAGGCAACGTCTTCAGGAGATGCAAAAGAAGGAGAAAGGCGTAGATAAGAACCAGATCCAGCAGTCCACAGCTGCAAACGCTCAAGCGGAAGATGGAGTAATGGAGGAGGAGAAAAGGAGTGAGCTGGGGGAGGATGAATGCTCCCTGATCCAGCTGCAAACCTCTCCGAAAGAGAAAGTCCATATCTCAGAAAGTGAAGGAGAAAGCACCACTGCTGCATGCTTCAACCATTTAAAACCTGAGTTGAAAGGAGTTGAAAAATCCCAAATGCAGAAATTACCCAAAGTAGCAGATAACAATGAGCAAGTTACTAATTTTTTTCCACAAAACACTGACTGCCACCCAGAAACCCAACGGAGGCCAAGAGAGCACCATAGTGAGGCAGATCTGAGGAGCACAGACTCAGTTGAAGGGAGTGATGATTTGATGCACCAATCTTTGGGTCGGTCCCTGAGCGAGGGCTCAAGTGCAAGCTCTCATTTGACGAGCATATCTGGTTTTTCACCTTTGGATGTAAGACACAAACACTGTCAAAGCAAAACACAGCTGCTGGAACAAAATCTGGAGCCGGTACAAAATCTCCCCATTTCCCATAACGAGAGTTTACAGTCAGGAAACCTGAACTGCAAGTTAAAAAGAGAGAGTAATGAAATGGAGGGTGGAGCATGCACTGCCTCTACCAACGGCCCTACAGATTTAAGGACCTCAGAAACATTACTCACACCAACAGAAGACAATGGCAGCAATGTTTTGTAAGTAATAGCCCCTCCCTTGGCTGTAATCTACAGCTCAGTGAGATGCTGTCCAGTACATTATAGAAACAAATAAATAATGTGAAACTGAGTATGATCCCGAGTTCACCTTGATTTACTTAAGAGCTCTCACAGAATCAATGATTGCACATTTTTCATTTCCTATATGTGGAACAGGAAACTGCGGAGGATCATGGAGGAGCTACTGTCCACAGAGAGGGAGTATGTGAAGGCACTAGGTTATGTCCGAGAGCACTACTTCCCCGAGCTGGAGAGGCCCGATGTCCCTCAGGACCTTAGGGGCCAGAGGGGAAGCATCTTCGGCAACTTAGAAAAACTCCACGATTTCCACCGACATCATTTCCTGAATGAGTTGGAAGGCTGTGTGAATGAACCTTTCAGAGTGGGGCGCTTTTTCCTACGACATGTAGGTGTTTTATTGACAGTGCACAGCGTATTTAATTGAAATTACAGTTGGGTGCACCTCAGAAATCAGTTCCATGACACATCCAGGTTTTAGCACATGTGAGTCTTTGTAATGTCAAGTAGTGGTTCAGGCTTTTCTGTTTTGAACCAAAACACTGGAAAAAAAAAAAAGGCCTTCCAGATGTTTCCCACTGATATGTCTTTAGCTTCCAAGGTATCAACTGCTTAAGTGTTGATATGATTGAACACACTTTTTGGAAATAAGGAGCACGTAGAGCAGCTGTGAACTGCTGAGATTGCTCAGCCTGTATTTCACAGTGTGGTATGTCCATTTTTATTGTTGGCAATAATAATGATGATGACTAATGGTCTTTATTCATTCCTTTTATTTTAGAGAGAGAACTTCGCTTTGTATGCCCTTTACAGCAAGAACAAACCGCAGTCTGATAGTCTTCTGATCAATCATGGACAAGTTTTCTTCAAGGTGAGCACCACTGCCATCCTCACTAGACTCTCCATTTCTCTTCTCAAAATCATGTCATGACATAAAGAATTCAGAAATTGTGCCTTTAAATGGGCCGTCAGAACTTCTGTAAGGTAGAGCTAAAAAGTGCAGCCTACAGTACCTTTAGAGTCATTCCCCAGCTGCAATGATAGTGCAGAGACGCAGAGAGCACAGATGTGGAAGACCTGGAAATGCTGACCAATGGGCTTTTCTGGGAGGATGGATTAAACCCACAGGCGCTAAAACGGAACAATTCAGATGAAGGGTGAATACAGGTTTATTCAGACAGACAGTATGAGAAAAAATATTTGTTTTTTGAACATTAAAGCATATAACCATGTTCTAGAAGAAACCCAACATACAAGTATAAACACGAGAATGAGCAGCATGTGTCCTCAATTAACAATAGGGGAGAGAACGGTGTATTTTAAGATCAGTCGATGTGAGCAGCTCTGTGAGGCTGTACTTAGCAGTGGTTTGCGCTAAATCCTAACGTCAGCATGCCAACATGGTCACGATGACACCCTAGAGCCTTGTTGCTAGCATGGCTGATAAAAATAAATGACCCAATAAAAATGTGCAGTACATCTCGATTCACTATTTTAGTCCTGATCGATGCTTTCCCATCCACTTAATATAAGCGTGCTCTCCAACTCAGGTTTAGCATTATCCTGATAGCTATACTGACAGAATACTGCTGCAAGTTCACTGAGAGCTCTGTCTCCTCTCCTCATACACCAGCAAAAGCAGCTGAAGCTGGGGGATAAGATGGACCTGTGGTCGTACCTGCTGAAGCCTGTGCAGAGAATCAGTAAGTACAGCCTGCTGCTGCAGGACATGATGAAGGAATGTGGCCCGGGACAAACCAGAGAGATGGCTGAGGTCAAGGCCGCCCTGGAGGTCATCAACTTCCAGCTCCGCCACGGTAACAACCTGCTGGCCATGGATGCCATCCACCACTGTGATGTAAGACAGTTTGTTTCTTTTAACATCTTGTGTAGCATAAGGACTACAACTACATTTCATTGTGTACTTGGCCTTGAACCTTGATTTTGTAACATTAAGCAAGATTAGGAGGATTTCCTGTCCTACATATGGTGCAAACATATACAGGTATGCTTTAAAGATACAGTGTGTTTCTATTATACTGAGATAAGAGTTAATTATCACCCTCTCATCCAGTGTTGGATTTATAATTTATTTATAATAAGAATAAAAATGTGTGCAATACCGTTGGAAAATCATGATGAACCTGGGATGGAAGGAATGGGAAGGATGAAGAGTACAAGGAAAAATAAATAATAATACCTTTATCATCTTTTCCATGGTATGTAAAGGGAGGTTTTGTGTGTGTGGGATGATGGTCCGGAGCTCCGTTATCTGGAAAGCAGTGATAGAGTGGATGGAGTTGGATTAATAGGAATTTCAACTTCGTAACTTTTATGGCCCATGTGGTATTGTCAGAAATACGGTTCTAATTATTTTGTCTTGATGCTCACTATAATTGCATTAGTCAATTATAGTATTACAAATCTGCCATTACGTTCAATGTTTATAAGTCTGTATGTTTGTTTGACTATGTCTTTAGAAGCTAACCAATTATATGTAGGAGCAAAGGCTGATTTTTTAATCACACTTCTATAGGAATTGTACAGTTCAGGTTTTCTCTCTCTGGTGCATTACTGCTGACTCCAGTACTTGACCCCCAGACTCTCCTTATGTGAACTGCAGGTTAATCTGAAGGAGCAGGGGCAGCTGATACGCCAGGATGAGTTCTTGGTAACATTCAGGAAGAAAAAATGTTTGCGCCACATTTTCCTCTTTCAAGAACTCATTCTTTTTAGCAAAACCAGGAAGACGGATGTAGGAAATGAAACATATATCTACAAACAGTCCTTCAAGGTACACATGTTACTACATAAATATTTTAATGTAACATTTAAATGTATTAATGTGTATGAGAGAAGTGCCAGTGAATTGAGCAATAACAGTACTGCCGCCCACCACTTCCTTTTTACGACAAGTCAATGCAAGGTTGCTCTCTACACCTACCAATTGCTGGAATGAATGACGATTACTTTTATCTTGCAATATGTAATCATCATGTCATCATAATTTACAGACAAAATTAGCAGCTTCTATATTGTGTCATAATTTTGGAAAAGTTCCAAGTTGCTGCAACCTCATGCAAAACAGTCAGGAGCTAACAACTACCACCGGGTCAACAAAGCTGTTGCTTTGGCCCCATTTGTTAAAATGTGCTGTACTCCAGGCATCTGGTCTGCTCCTGCTTATGAGATTCCCTCTTTACCCACAACGTACATAACATTCAATTTCAGTCTTTCCATCAGATTTTAAACTACAATCTTACATGATCAGTTTGTCTTTGTTTTCATTAAGACCTCAGATGTAGGCATGACCCAAAACAGCGGTGACAGTGGCCTTTGTTTTGAGATCTGGTTCAGGAAGAGGAAAACTCAGGACACATACACACTTCAAGCAGTCAGTCGGGAGGTAAAGGACGCCTGGACCAAGGACCTGGAACGGATCCTGTGGGAGCAGGCAGTACACAACAGAGGTACCAAGAAATGCACACACAGATATAAACACACACTGGTGATGCTCTGATAACAGGTTGATTACAAGCTCTGTCATCAAGCAAGATCACAGCAAAGGTTATACGGTTAAAGAAATGTTTTCTTTATCAGTGATAGCAACATTTAAATTGCCAGTGTGAATTCAACTTGTGGGTGCCTCAAACTAATGATTTCACATATTCCAGAGGTTCGAATGCAGGAGAGAGTATTCATGGGTATTGGAAACAAGCCTTTCATGGACATCCAGCCCAGTGATGCAGCTATCAATGACAGGGCCGTCAACTATGTACTGATGGGAAGAGGTAAGTAAATACTGCCAGTAAGACAGGTCTAGATAGTTATTCATTACTTTCATTATAGTCAGTAGATACTGTGATAGCTTTTCCCAGCTTATCAGACTTCCAAAAACTAAAACTTAATTTCACCTGGTCTCTGCAGAAAACAGGGTGCTGTCCTCTGTGGGATCACATGGGTCACAGGATGGCCTTCCTGAGGGACGACAAAAGTCTGTCGGTTCAGGTAGCAGTTCATCTTCCTGCTCTTCCTCTGGAAGAGGTTCCCTGTCCCCTATGGGATACCTGTGTGGGCAAAAGAAGAGGGTGGTTGTGCAGGGCCTTGGAGGATACGTATCGCCTCATGGAGCTCTGGAGGAGGATGACCTGGACCATGAGAGTGGGAGTCACAACTTATTGTGTGAGTTTAGTGTGTACAACTAAGAAAATATGTTCTTCACTCATGTATGACCAGAATATTGCTTGCAATTAATTGCAAATGGACTAGAAGAGTAGCTGCAATGGTACACGCAGGAACCTCCCATTACCATGAGTGTGTTACTGATGGCCTCTGAACAGCTTCACTGAGGCTGCTGCTGGGTATCATGTTTTCAAGCCTAAAGACACTTACAGGGTCAATGTTTTTTTTTAAAGCATCTAAGTGTTTGAACATTGGCTTTCCAGCTAAGACATTTCTCTTACTCAAGTTCCATAGGTTGGTTGTATCTATGCTTCACATTATATATATAAATTTTAGACCATACCGTACAGCCCTAGTTAGTTAGTTGATGGATTGGATCATCCATCCATCCATCGATCCTGTGTGTAATCAAGCCTTTTCTTTGTTTCAGTGGACAGCTCTGAGTCGTCAGGAGAGAGTGTGAGTGGCTTCAGCAGTTCCAGTCACAGCTACCACTCTGCTATTGGAGGAGAGGTGGACGACACCTCCTTGGTCTCTGCCTCCATGATCACTGTTAACGAAGCAGAGGTTGCTCATGGGACTGAAGCCTTGGGAGTCTTCAACAAACCACATGCAGGATCCCCAGGAAAAACCCAACCACCAGTTGCTCCCAAGCCCAAGTTCAAGCCACAAGACCAGGCCAAGGATGTGCCCTGTGGCAAGGTGCAGTACAAAGCTCATAACCAGTGATTGAGTTCATATGGTTAAAAACTTTAAGAATACACAGAATTCCCTAATGCAACCTGACCTCTTATTAATATTAAACTAATATTTTTCATTAATCTCTTAGGTTCAGAGCACTAGTGTTGGAAAATCCACTGAAGTTTGACCTTGTACAAGGTGAGTGTAAAGCACAGCAATTATATCATCCATGTTTCTCAAACTTGTATATAATACAATTAATGAATAAACAGTTAATAATTACGTGTATTAAATATAAGCTGTTCTACTGTGGATAGAAAACCTTTTTTTTTTTTACAATTTAATTTTTTTCTATAGATTTGGAGGCAAGCCAAGAATAGCCAAGAGCAGTCTTTTGGTGTCAGCGTTGAAGATGAAACTATTTAAACAAACGTTATACCAGCTGTTACTGTAATCCATTACCACTCTGTAAATAGATTTTAATTTTTATCTCACCTCTAAAACAATAGGCCAAAATAACGTAACTCACAACGCTTTTTATAGTGCACTGTAAATCAGTCTAGTTTCATACCTTATGGGATCATAGAGTTGCTGCGGTCTTTGAGTCAGTGCTTAACTGCTATTCATAACATTATGCTAAACTGTACAGTATTCAAAAAATGTGGCTAAATATTCCGGGTGAAATAAAATGTGCAGACTTCCATAACCATGCACTGTCCTGACCCCAGGATGAAATCTTGTGGATGTCTGTGAAGAATTGTGGCACAAAGGCTGCAAACACCATAATGCCTTTCATGTCACAAATGCATTTCCTTTTGTACAGATTTATCAAACTTAATTTCAATAAATAGTATGTGTCTTGCCTTTTCCTTGAAAATAAAACACATTCACTTTTTTTTTGAATAACCATTTTGTATAAACTACTGTTACTGAAATGGAAATATGTAACACTTGTATGGCTTTCTTTCTGAAATAAAGAACAGTTGCTGTGATGATTAGTATGTTGGCTTTCATCTGTGTCTTTATTTGCACCACAACTATTTTTTTGGTATTCTTTTATTTATTCAGATTGGATTTTAAGAACTCAAATATTGATTGCTAATATCTATCTTTAAATTGCATTTGCCAAATACTACAATTACTAGAGTAATTGTCTGAGCCATTGATATAGCTGAGCTATGAATTTATAGTACAGATATTTTAGACATGTTATATATTCTGTAATATGTGATATGGATATAATTCCCTTATTTACTGAAAATAGGTCATCAGAACATCATAACATCCAAGTTTTCCTTGAATATTTTTACAAATAAGAAAAAAAACAAAAACAAAATCACTTGATTTAGCTACAATATTAACTTTGTTTTAAAAGTGCAGAGAAGAAAATGAAAGACTGTAGCCCCAAAGTCACATTTAGCTGTATCACAGATATTAGTGTAGAGTGGTCTTTTGCTGAATTGTTCTTAACAGTTACTTCTTATGTCAAAGGCCATGATTTCTGCAGTATGGAAAAAGTCACACTTCACTGAAACTGAAATTTTTATGGAAGGTTCATTGGAAGTACAGGTTTCATAAAGAGCACAGAAAAAAATGAATCTGGAAGGGATTCCAGGCAAGAGATGCTGTAATCTCTCGGAAGTAACCAAGCCTTCCTTGGAAAGGGCACTCAGTCATTTCCACTCTGTGGGTTTGTATAGGACTCTGGCTTTACTTTCACTTCTGTTAATCACTGACTGAATTTTACTGATGTAATGACAAACTCTGGAGCCAAGACTTGTGTTTGTAGTTAACACTAGTCTGCCCAGAGTGCTTCAAACCTTATGAACAGCTTCATCCTCTACTTTTATTGACACTGTTATAATTACATTCATAATTGATTTTAATTTAGCATTTTTAGTGCAAATTGGTCAAATTTTATAGTAGTATACTATTTTCTGCAGCTGACTCATAAGCGGCAGCGAGTAATTATGGCAGCAAAATGGTGGACTCAAAAATTAACTACAGCTACAAACTACTAAAATGACCCATGTATTATAAATGGACTTTTCATTTCTCAAAGCGCTCTACTTCATGCCACATCATCAGCAACCATCTAAATCTAACCACACAGCAATGGGGTTCAGCATTTAACCCACAGCCGCACCATTGATGTTTGCAAAGCGCTCTGATGCTTTTCATTCTTAGAAAAACTTGTTTTTGTGCCAATAAGATGTTTTCTAATATTAAGTGTTGCATGAATTGCATTCAAGGCATGGCATCTTTAATATACATAACACATTTCATACAGAGGATTGAAAGTAGTAAATACACTGACAAAGTAGATCATTGACATTAGGTCTCGCAGTACGAGCAATTTAGTGCTGCTAAGCCTAGTCTACACATGCAAAATGAGTCATAATAGTAGGATGTCTACGTTTGAATCTTATCCAAATCCTACCCTCTCATTATAGTGATTATTTTGCAGAGGAAGCCAGTAACCTCTGCCCCCTAAATGTAATGAAATGGCTTATTGAAAACATGTCAACACTGATACTATTATCCACCAGAGGTGTGAATCGCGATTCTTTTTGCATTTTACAAATAAGCCAAAGTGAAAGCAAGAAATAGTGGACAGTCCGGGATTTGCAGGGATGCAACTTGCACCCTCAAATTTTAAATCGGAAGTATGAAAACAGCTATACATACAGTAAAGTCTGGAAACACCCTGGGTTTCACGCACTGACATGACACGCAGAGCACTAAAGCATGCTGAGCCAGCACTATGTAGACAATGTGAGACTAGTGCAACAGTAATACAGTCGTCATGTGACCATCTTTCGAAATTGCGATCAAACCAGTCGTCACTCAAATCTCTGTGGTCAAATTAGCAGACGCTATCTATAACTGTAGTGCATCCATATCTATAATGACGCTTATTTTAAAAGGCATTCAAATGCCCCAGATGGAGCTGACGGACAGAACCGACAAGGAGAGCAGCGACAGATTGAAAGAAGTTTCCAGAAGATAATTGTGTGACTACGTCTGGTTTTCAAAATAACTGTTAAAGAGTTTATACAAACTATATGGAAAATAGATTAACAGGATTATTTAGCTGTTACAGCAAAGTAAATAACGACATTTAGTTGTTTTTTTCCTGGATTTAATTTAAAGGAAAATACCACTAAGGGGAATGCCACTACAGACAAGGATATTTTGATACTGAAAAAAGGCAAGTGCTTTCATTAGTGGGTCATATGATCAATCGCAATTGTTTTAACTCACTCTTTGATACATAGGAACTTAAAAGACAATTAAATAGATGAAAATCTTTCGGAGTACATATTTAATTAAAAGAAAAGTACCACAAAGTTGTCAGTGATATGTCTTCATTTATTGAATGAATAATTCCTGACAGTGACAAATACATTTAAACTGAGGAAATCTCTAAGTGTAGACACAATTCAATTTTTACCGAATCAATTTAGAGATATTCCAGAATAAATGTCCCATATTTGTACCTTGAAATTACTACATTCCTGACGACTTATACTACTACTTAAAGTGTAAAGTGTATTATTCAACTTTTCCCATGGTTGTAATATTGAATCATAATACTTAAAACTCAATACATATCGAATTGGCATCCACATATTGTGATAGTATTGAAAATAAAAGCATATTTTCCCTGACCTATTATCCACATTTAACATGACTTGGATTTTGTCTGCTCATGTTGTTTACCTGTACCGTGTTTGCTTTTTTTTTTTTAAACCAAATTTTATCTTTATTATTGATGCCTAAGATGCCTAACAACATCAGGCTAAGGAACTGTCAATAAAAACTAGCCATTATTATTAGTAGTAGTGGTGGTAGTAGTAGTAGTTATGGACAGCTAAACTTTCTGTCTGCACCCTTATTCTTTCATCCTGACCATTGGGAAGGAATGCGGACAATGCATTCATCAGGCGGAGACTTTTGTTTAATAATGTACTACACACACATATCAAATGTGAATAGATTAAATGGTGGCTCGAAGCAGTGATTGGTTTGGTGCCTTGCCCACAAACAGTCTTTGCAGTACCCAGGAAATTAACCAGGCCACACCCAGTCCATCCAGGACTTAAACTGGTGACCCTTAGGTTCCCATGCCAAGTTGAGCTACTACCAGACAGGTTTAGGTCTCAGGGGTATTCCAGGCAGCTGGAATGTCAGCTCACCTGTGAGAAAATATTTGTCTATAGTTTGTCTCTCTGTATTTAGATCTGAATTTGTAAAACTAAACTTGAATATATTCGGTGTCAATTAGTTACTTAGTATTGCTATTTATTAACAAATGATCAAATACGTTGCTGAATGCTATTTTAAAGTGATCTGGCTAACTGAATGATCCCTCTTGAAGCGATATCCCTACCTGGACTCTAACTTCTGGAAGGCTGTCGGACTGAAGGGCATTGTATACAAAAAGCTAACATCGCTTGCACTTTGCCATGAATAGTGGATTTTTAAAGTTTTTTATCTTTGTTTATGTAGGCCCCTATGACCTGTGAACAAGGGGGCACTTGAAAAACTCAATTGACTGGCATGTTTTCTGGCATGTGACTTTTTTGTTTTATATTTTGTTAGAATTTTGTATCAAATAAGCATTGTCAATTTGATCTTTTACAAAATCGTTAAGTAGGTCTACTTTTTCTATGCAGCATTGGTTAACCAAACTAGATTTGTAACTTATGGAGCCTCCACGTCCTATGGGAAATTGGTAAATACCAAAATCCGACATCCCTAATGTGGTAATTTCCACTGGGAAGTTCATAGAATATTTTGATACACAGTTGCAGAGATGAATTAACCTTTGACCTTTTCAACATGGCAGAGCGCAACAACACTGTTTTTGAGCTGGTAGAGAAGATTATGTGCTTTAGATTAGTTCAGACGAAGCCTATGTAGCTAAAACAGAAATATTAGTTATCTCTTTCGTACTTTTAAAAAATCTACTATTAATGATCTATGAAAAAAATACTGGCTATTCTTTACCTTTTTGAATTTTGATAAACCCTCTTCTCGATGGAGCTGATGAATTAGGCAGTCTAAAATGGTTTTCCCCAAGCAACAGATCAGGATCTGTGGGTCCTATGACAACAAATGCACTTGAACACAATGCACTGGTAATTTCCAGTTCACAAGTGGAAAGGATCATCTTTTCAATAGCACGTGAAGGCAGCTTTAGTTCAACTTCTTCCATTGCTAAGTAACTGGTAGCTACAATTAGCTATACTGTTGGTGCCATGTGTTGTTTTTGTGTATCATTTAAAAAATAAAACATAACATAAATTATACATCACTGTGTAACCTCCCTTTGCAGTAGTCTTCTGCCTCGACTGCTCCACACAAGGTCAAAGAGTTAAAAAAAAAAAAAGTGAACAAGAGAGTGTAACTCAATTATCTTTGTAATGTCGCAATATCACAGTCACCGTTCTTACCGTCTGTAATGAATCACAGGAGGAGACATGCAAAGACAGTATGTGTGCACGCGCGTACGTGAGCACACGTGGGGAGGGGTGCGTTATGTCTAGTCACGCCCACCATCAAACTGACTAGACTGACTCGCACGAGAAGGACTACAAATAAGACCGAGATAACAGCGAGGAGTGACACAATATTCCCCTCTGAGCTGAAAACAAACTTTAGTCAAAGAACACAGCAGCAGACATGGCGCAAGGTAAGTACCCTCATTTTATTTCAAAGCAGACTTGTCATGAGCTTACAGTGCTATTTAAAACGCAAGTGCCATGTCATAATATAGTTTTGAAGCATTTTTAAATGGTTAAAAATAAGCTTGATGCATGTAGCTATTTATTACACAAGTCAGTTATGCCATGATTTGTTCTTACTATGTCCTATTATGGGTGTTTGTGTGAATGTTACTCTAAATAGAACTAACTGTCAGTGTATTTAGATTTTTTTTATAGTCATTGACTTAGGAGTTAATAACCAGAAAGAGCAAACTTTCACTACGACTAGGACAGTGTTGTCACTAAACTGTAAATTAAGCTGAAGAATAGCAAAGGTGACAAATGTAAAGTTAGCACAGCCTGCACATATCATCACCCTTTATGAGTAGGTTTCAAAGCTGCAGGAGTCAAGCAGACGTTCATCAGAGATCTGAAGACCAATGCATCTAAAAAATGTTTGAGCAAATAATTAGTGCCCTGGGACCCTTATAATAGCAACTGGAGCTCCTTTTACAGGCACACAGCAGCACACTACAAATAGTTTACTTTCAAGCCCTTGTAAAGATATTTAAAATATCCCAAACAAGAATGTAGACAAACCTTTCTTGCTGGCCTTATCTCTGAGATCCCCTCTAAAGGTTGATATATGTCTTTGACCTGTGCACGTAGGCAAAATGTGTAGCATGCCAAAAATATCTGAAGAGGGCTTGTGGACATTCTATGGTAGAGAAGAATCCACTTTTCACTTATAGGGTGTGTATTTGACAGAAATACTGTGAACAAAACAGTCTGACATCATAACATAAATTATTTTGACATTTATTCTATTTAATCTTTATAGTCAAAAGTTGTCAGTAAGATGTCTATTGAAGCAGCTAAACGCAGTAAATATGAGCAAATGTACACCCCCTGCAGAATTTGCAAGTAGAAAAACAGCATTATTGTTAATTCAGTGCCACCTGCTTCCATGTGTTGGAAGTTTACAAAGCATTTAATTGAAACTGAAAGTGTCTGTGATGGAGCTCTGAACTGAGCATGGGTGTTACCTACAAAACTAAAAACTCCTTTCATTGCTGATGGGAGCATATTTATTTTTCCAGGACTCAAATAGTGTTTACTGTACCAGTGACTACTTGTTTTGATTTCCTTATAAGGCTTATGTTGGCCTCAATGCTCAGGCAGTCCCTCTGTGTATGGTGTGGGTTATGGTTGGTAAAGTGGGATTGAAGCGTGGGTGTGTAAAGTATGTAAAGGTTAGGGAGGGCAGGGTACAGACTGCGGAATCTTAGTCCATGCATTCCATATTAGATCATTGTGCTGCTACAAGTCATGTAACTCTACATAATAAACACCATCTGCTATAGCTCAACTGCTTTACCTTGAATGACGAAATTAATTTTCTTTTATATCACTTATGTTGCCACAAAAAGAGCCCCAAATCACTACAGAAAGCGTGATGTCAGTTTCCCGTTGCCCCTTTAGTCTGTTGTTTCTGAATGTTCCGGGTGTCAGACATTCATATGTTTTTAATCTTTGTAAAAGTTTTCTCATTTTGTAGGCTGGGGATCCATTTTATTTTACTTTGTTGTGGTGTGAGTAAAATAAAACTATTCTCTCTTTAAAAGGAAAAAGCGAAAAGAAATCAGAATTTATTGGAGCTCTGTGAGATGTTTCTTTCCCCAGATGGTACCTCAGTAAACTGTTAAATACCATCGACACTCCACTGCAATGCTGACATTTATTTGATATTTGCCCAGATCAAATCTGAGCTAAACGACTGAACAGTGTATGCCCAAGCTAAGCAGCAAAGCCCACATAATCCTCTGACTACAATCTCCAGCTGTCCCAGAAAAGGTAGCGTTGCCATCCTTAAGGCACTGGCCCAAATTAGTCGCACTAACATGTCTTCAATTAGGAACCGAACCAAGGTCAAGGCCAGTAAAACATTAGAGCTATGAGAAATACTGAGGAATGATGGACTTTGTGTAAAACAACAGGAAGTAGTTGCAGCTGTGTCTCTGTTTACCCAAGTCTAGTCTAGCCGTAACACTACTACCTCATACCAATTTACAGGGTTTTTCTAAACACAAAGGAATAATATATGGGGATAGGTTAACCTCCTGATATGTCATGGGGCAGGAGAGAGACCCTTATATTTTTCCTACAAACAAACACGAAATCAAAGGGTGGGATTCTCCTTCGCCCTGGAGAGAAGGAGTGGTTATGTGTTTGCACATTTGACAAGGAGTCTGAGTCTCTGTCTGTGTTTACCTCTTGTTAAATCCATACAGAAAGCCCTGTGTAACTAAAATATTATACCATAAATGACTGCAAGTGTAAAAAAACAACAAAAAACAGGCACATAACATTATTACAAAAGTTAGTTTGTAGCGAGGAAACATTATAAAATATAAAAAGCACATTTATGGCCACAACATGAACAAATTCACACTCTAGTTCACCACAGGTTTCTGGTTAATTCCCCACAAGTCTGTCATAAAAACGGCATTTGTAATTGTTGGGCCTTGTAAATCTTATAAAATGTCCCTTATCCTATACATAACTATACATTTTACAACTTGCCCTTTATCAAAACTATGTTGGCATTTAAAGTGCTCCATAAACATACTGTATACACTACCCTCCAATTAAATTAAAATAAGATCCAAGAACCATAAAAAAAATAAGTTTTTTTTTAATATTCTACACACATTTAGAGATACCCTTTCATTGTTATGTAACATTGTATGCATCTGTGATGAGACAAGCTTTTAAATGTATTTATGTGTTGTTAAAAGGACAGTAACTAAAATACTCAGTCCATAAGATGATGATTGTTCTACATCCACATTATAGATTTCAGAGATATGTAATAATACGTTTTTCTATGCTTATAAGAACCCTCTCTTTTTTTTAAGATCTTGACATTGAGCGCTGGAACCTGGAGAGTGAGTTCAACAACATGGACCATCGCACTGATCTCAATGGTGTAGATCGTCTTATCTTGAGGAGAGGCCAAACTTTCACAATCAGCTTGTACCTCCGCTCCGGAAACTACCAACCAGGATTCAGCTCTCTTGACTGTGTCGCAGAGACAGGTGCAAGTCCTTGTTTACTTCTTTACTTTTACATCTTAACTTTGCACACATAGAATTAGAAGTACTTTGCTTTACTGAAAGCATATTGTTCCATGCGTAATTGTTGTATGATACTGTACATAGGCATTTTTAGTCATTTCCACTAAATGCACTTTCACTTTACTTCGATTTAGGAAGTTAGGGTCATATTTGAACCCACTGTGTGTTTCTGCAGACATTATTTCCTTTGGTACCTATTGTGATTTCAGAAATGAGAGAGGAAAGTAGCTGGGATGTTGCCTAAAAGGAAAAAGGAAGTCAACTTCCCTTGTTCAGTTTTCAGTGACACTGCTCCTGGCTCTTACAATGAGCACATATTACAGTAGCTGTAATAATTCTGTAGGTTTTTCCATTATTAACCCAGCTCCTCCCTCATTGTTCTGCAGGTGTTAATGGATTTAACTGTTATTGTTGGAAGCCACAGATACTGTACTCTCATGAATTTGCTGTCAGAATATCCTACAAACACTGCAAAACATCTTCCTCTTCTCCTCAGTTCATATTTGGATGAACTTCTCATGTAGAGTAAATGTAGACTATGATAAGACTGTTGCTACTTGCCATCAAATCCAAAACAGGAAGTGTTGCTTGCCAACAGGAAAGCATGTGTTTAATGATAGATAACACGATCAACCTTGAGAAGTCAAGTATGTTTTTTTGGAATAGACTAGGACCCTTAATCCCACTCAGTGAGAAGGAAGTGATCTGCTCTTGGTTTAGATATCTGTACCGGCTGGAAGATGTAAAGGAATTGAATTGTTTTGAATGAAGGAAACACAGATGGTTTTAAGTTTATGTAACTTACCCAAATTCATATATGAACTGAGGCCACTCAGGGAGACTTGAGTCGCATACAATTTTGGTCATAATTGGAAGCCATTACACAGTTATGCTCTCCTTGCATGAGACGAGATTCCAGAGATGTTTGAACTAAATTGGGGCAGGGTTGGGACAATAGAAGAAATGTACCCTGCAACACAATTTGTTTTTATTCCCCCCACATGTAGTCCCAGGGTTCTAACCATATTATCTGTTACATGCAGGTCCTCAACCTTCTGAGCAGTATGGCACCAGGGCCTCCTTTGGTCTGTCTGCCAACATTGACACCTCCCGCTGGAGTGCTGCTGTCACCAGTCCCCCTGGGGACATGGTGGCCCTGTCCATCTGCTCTGCCCCTGATGCGCCTATAGGCCGCTACACCCTGACCCTGGGGCGATCTGGGCGGGTTGAATTTATCCTGCTCTTTAACCCCTGGTGCCCAGGTGGGTAAACAGATCATACATCAAGCTGTCGTGAAGTGGGTCTTGCATAGTTATCTTAGGCTATTAAGTGCTTTGATGATCATGTTTCATGGGTGGGCTTATGACAGGAGCTATTCAGGAGCGGTGCTGTAGAGACTATATAGAGGGATGGCTTTGGCCAGAGAGAGGTTAGATGTCTCCTGCTGCTTTCAGTCTTTATGCTAAGCTAAGTTAACCTTCGCCTCGCTGTAGTTTAATAATGAGTGGACACATATGAGAGTGATATCATCCAACTCAAGACAGAGCAAACACGTGAATTTCCCAAAATGACCAACTATTCCTTTAAGTTAAGTAGAAACTTCACATTCTATGAGAGTGCTTTGAATAAACTCCATCAACTGCAGGGCGAGAATTGAAGTTCAAGGACATGTATTAGGACGTTCATATTGTTATTTGTTATGTCTCCTTGCAACAGGAGATGCAGTATATATGGACAATGAGCAGAGTTTGGCAGAGTATGTCTTATCTCAGGATGGAATAATCTTTCGAGGCAGCTACAAACATCCCATATCTACTCCCTGGAACTTTGGCCAGGTACCAACACCAATACTGACGCTGTCAGCCTCACCTCATCTTACACCCACAGTCCACCAGGCCAGCCAGCATTGTGCCAGGGGGGTGAAGGGGTTTAAATCATGCTTATTCTGATAACAGAAAGAGATCCACTTAGCAAGTGATTAATAATGAGTTACACAACTGCAAACAGGCAATAATTTCCGAACATTTGGCACTGAGATTAACTGAAATATTTATATCTGACAGTCTGGGTCTGATCTAGTGAGAGTGTTAACATATCTAGCCTTTTCTTTGATAGTTGATATACAGTTTGATTAGCCTGTCATTAGTAGTGCTTTAGTTGTGCAGCCACTGAGCTTCACAGTATGTTATAGTTACATATATAATGGGCTATGAGTTTTCAGCTGTTTTTGCTGTTTAGAAAAGGACATGTCTCACATCTCTTTTTTGATTAATTTATCCTTAAACCTGACTCTGTTTTTTCTGAACAGTTTGAAAGTGGAATCCTGGACATCTGTCTCAAGATTTTGGATATGAATCCTAAATGTATGAATAATCCTGGCAAAGACTGCTCAGGGAGGAGAAATCCCATCTATGTTTCCAGAGTGCTTAGTGCCATGGTAATCATTCATATATATGTTTATGTTTGTGCCATACAAATGAAAAGCTTGGATTTCAAATGTAAAAGTTTGTTTTACAATCCTTTTCTTTTGCCTGTTAGGTTAATTGTAATGATGATAAAGGGGTGTTGCTGGGAAAATGGACAGATGGCTATGAAGGAGGTGTCAGCCCCATGTTCTGGAGGGGCAGTGTGGAGATTCTGCGCAACTGGGACACACAAGCCTGTCAGCCTGTTCGCTACGGACAGTGCTGGGTGTTTGCTGCAGTGGCCTGTTCAAGTAAGATAGGGTGCAGTGGAGCTTGGTGGCATATCACTGGAAAACATACTTGATTTGTCTCAAACAGACACACCATGTAAATACACAGTTGCGGTATAAATTTTGCTCCTCTTAGTATCGCAGTACTCATATAAGTTGTTTTGATACCCTGTTAGTTTCCAGAGCCCTCGGCATCCCCTGCAGAGTCATCACCAACTACCTGTCAGCCCACGACAATAACAGCGACCTGGTTATTGAACGCTACATCAATGAAAATGGAGAACTCATTCAGTCTAGAGAAATGATCTGGTAAGAACTCAGACATTTGAAGTGTGTAATACTAAAGTATTTACCTTCAGTCTGAAATGTTTTAGCGCCTGCTTCTTTAAGCCCCCTCCCTAAAAAGCCCAGTCTGCTCTCATTGGTCAGTTTTTCTAGGCCTTTCGCAGCTGTGCTCTTGGCGTCTCTGCAACGCTGCAGCTGGGTAATTACGTAACAGCACTATGGCAGCGGTTTCTACCTACATATACCATCATGACATCACAACCATACAGAGATATTGATGGCTGGTTTAAAGTTTCTGAATTAAATGTTTCTTTATTTTGTTTGCTGTTTTGTTTGAAGAATAAGGCTAAATCTGTTTGATAAGATTAGTATCATTATTAGTTGATTTCTATTGGTGCTTTCGTTTTGAAGGTTCTGAGCAGTCTGAGCCACCAGATGAAGTCTACATATGTGGGTAGGCAGGTATACTTACAGGTAGACACTGGGGAGGGTTCATGTTTTTTTATACAGGGCATGAGAGATGCCATTGCTATTTATTTGCTTGCCAAAATGGTTAAATATACCTCACAAAAGTCTGCTTGCCTGGACAACAAACTTATTTTTTTGCTTCAATGACAGTTTGATTTTGAGTTTTTTTGTCTATGATTTAATTGAGGACAAATCGCTACTGCATTCACTTTTTACTATATAAGAACTTTTAATATACATTGCAAGGAGAGATTTTTGTGTAATATAAGGAGATTGTCAGACTACTGTGAACTATTTGAATATGAAAGTAAGAGTTTTGATATTTTAATTTGATGTGCTATGGAAATTATTTTCATACCCTACACAGTAGAGATGTACAAAGTAGAGGTTTAGCTGTGACGAAACTAAAGTCAACCAGTTAACTGCAGTTTTGGTAATGACATCCGAACAAGTCCATTTATGAGATGTCTTTATTAAAGTAAAATGTATCAAATGCAGGAATCCAGCTGATGTTATATATTGTATCTGTAGGAATTATCACTGCTGGGTGGAGAACTGGATGACCAGGCCTGACTTAAAATCTGATTTTAACGGCTGGCAGGCCAGTGACCCTACACCTCAGGAGAAAAGTGAAGGTAATGAACACGCTGCATCAATGAACACATGAGGCCATTTATGATCAAGACGGTGGATCCATAATTTTTTCTTCTGCTTTCTCCCCACTTCCTTTAGGAGTGTACTGCTGCGGCCCCATCCCTGTCAGGTCCATCAAGCAGGGTGAGCTCATGTTCAAGTATGACGCTCCATTTGTCTTCGCTGAGGTCAACGCTGATGTCATCACCATCATGAAGAAAAAAGATGGCAGCATATCGAAAGTCACAAGCACTGCAGTGGTGGGCCAGAAGATCAGCACAAAGAGTGTGGGCAGTGACACCAGAGAGGACATCACTCATCTCTACAAGCACCCTGAAGGTAGAGAGCAATGCTGAATATAGTCCTTACCATAAATAGAGTATGTTATTACAAGACACCATAAAACATGACCTTTACTATATACAAACCTACTCTGCATGCCAGCAGATCACATCAAGGTTAGTTAATGTTACAATCCCTGTCAGTATTTGTGTGACTCTTAATGTACACGAGTTGTTTAAGAAGGTTAGGTATAAGCTTCATTATTAGAAGGGAATTCTTTGTGTTAAATATATAGAAACTGACTATTTTGAATGGCTAAAACTTGTCAAATTTGAAACTCCGCGTGTGGTTTGTTGCTTCCATATTTCTAGGCTCTGATGAAGAGCGGGAGGCTTTCAAGAAGGCAAACCACCAAAGCAAGCTGCTCCAACAGCAGCAAGATCAAGGCCTGCATCTCACTATCAAGGTCACCTCAGACATGAAGAAGGGCTGTGACTTTGACGTGTTTGCTTTGGTAACAAACAACACGCAAAGCGAGAAGAAGTGCCGCCTGGTGTTTGGATCCTGCGCTGTGTCCTACAACGGGTTCCTGGGAGAGAACTGTGGTTTTAAAGATCTGCTCAATGTTGAACTCTCACCAGGAGCAGGTGAGCCGAGTCACCATGTGGTGTTCGCATGTGAATGCTTTATACACTCCACTTTTCACTGTGGGTATTGAAAATATTGCATGTGTTCTTCTAGAGAGGCGAGTTCCACTAAGGCTGAACTATTCTAAGTACGGTGGAGTAGTCACTGAGGACAACTTAATCCGTCTGGCAGCTCTGTTGATGGACTACTCCACCAGCGATGCAACGCTGGCAGTGAGAAACATTGTGCTGGATAATCCTGAAATCCAAGTCAGAGTAAGTCCAATGGCCTGCAACTGATTAATTATATGTATTGTCCAAGTTAATGCAAAGTCAAAAACAAGCCCTGAAAAATTGATTACAAATGTTAATGTGAAAAAAATCAGGCCAGTTATTTAAATAAAACCAAGTCTGAGGATGATCTTAAAAGCTTAGTTTCAGCCAGCACTACAGGATTACAGTATTGAAACACCAAAACCTCTTCTGACAGTATGTATAAATAAAACTTGATCCAAACAAAACTATATAGTACTTACTGTGAGACATCTGTGACTGTGCTCTGCAGATCCTGGGAGAACCAAAGGAGAATCGGAAGCTGGCTGCAGAGATTACACTCCAAAACCCTCTGCCAGAGCCGCTGGAGAACTGCTGCTTTAGCATCGAGGGGGCCAACCTCACCGCTGGACAAGTTATCTCTGAGAGGTTGTATGAGTCCATCCTTATCCAGTTAGAGATTTGTTTTTTTTACTCACACAGGTCACTAATTGACCTATCATAAATTAGACACAACTTAGTCAATCATTTGAACATTTTCTCTCCAGGACAAAGAAGCAAGAAAATTTTAAAATATGTGTAAAACCGAAAAATTAGCCTACCAAGAAAACTCATTCTGTCCCTTATTGTCATTGTCAAAAGGCAGAATGAGTTGGCATTTTAAAAATCATCACATTTGAGCTCCCAAGTAGCTCACCTGGTAGAGCCCCGAGCTTCACAAATATATGAAAGAGTCTTTCCTGAAGCGGTCTGGGGTCTGAATCCAACCCGTAGCTCTTTGCTGCATGTCATCCCCTCTCTCTCCCCCTTCCATTTCTATCTTAAGCTGTGTCTATGATAAAAGCCCAATAAATAATAAATAAATCAATAAAATTGATCACATTTGCGCAATGGAAAAGTTTCATCACCATTTGACTTCCAAATTATGTTATTTTGGTTTGTGATTTGTTGCACTGCAGAATCCAGATGTCTGGCTCAATGCTCCAATGTTTAGTCAGGACAGGAACACCCTGGTAGAGAAAAACCAAAGTACTGGGGTTCACTGGAGGTGACACAAGATTTAGACAGAATTCACCAAATTAAATAATAATAACAATAAACTCTTTTTGATTAGATTTGTGTACTTGTATCTCACTCAGTGAGTAATGTAAGGAGAAGCCAATCGATGACTTTAATTCTGACTATGCAGTCAGAATTAAAGAATGATACATAATGTACCTACTCTACATGGTGCATTTTCAATGTCAGCACTATTGTTTGGCCAAAGCTCCATTCCCATCATCTCCATAAAGAGTAAAAACTGTCATGAGTCCTATGTCAGTGCAAATTTATTATCTAAATATTTATGCAATCAGAGTACTGTGATAAATCCCTCTCAGTGTGTGTCACAAACTTAATATTTAAATATTTACCCTACAGGCTGGGCTCCTCAGTGGGACCTGGGGAAGATGCTAAGGTGAAAATTTACTTCACTCCCACCCATTCTGGGCTGAGAAAGCTGGTGGTCGACTTCGACAGCAACAAGCTGTGTCACGTCAAGGGCTACAGAAATGTCATTATTGGGAAATAAAGGCTTTCAACCCTTACAGTCAATCAGACAGCAGTACTGTTACTATTTTGTCAGAACTGTTAAGCCATCCAAATGTAAGCAAATGCAACCTCTTTTGCAGTGTTTCATACATAACAAAACTTTTTTATTCAAATACTTTAGAATTTCACTGTGTATTCCTAATCGCTTCAAATACACCTGTTTTTGTTCAGAGCCATAGATATGTAACTGTGAACGCATTTAGCCATCAATCAAATCTGTGCATGCAAAACTTTTAACAGAATATGGACTGTGATCTGAAGTGATGAATAGTATTTTAAGTACTATGTACTATTTTTATACTTTGCAATTAAAAGCGTTGTTAAACATCTCAAAATTTTGTGATAATGTTTCAACCAGTCAGGCTGTCTTCACACAATGTGTTATGCAATGTGCAGATGTTTTATTTGTGCCACAGTCTACCTTTTGCACATTCTGCCGAAAGCAAAGATGATGATGCACCTGCCGCTGTTTTTGTGTTGTTTCAATCATGACATTTACTTCTCCCCTCCTTATACCTGGGGCCTGTGGATGCTGTTAGGTAATTGGTCTTGTTCATGGCAAGCTGCAGTGCTACTCAATAGGTGCTGCTGTTCCTATGGTCTTAATTAAATCCTTTGTAAAAGTACATTTCTACCATCAATACCGGTTTGTGTGTGGGCACACAAGTATGCATACAGTATGTGTTATTACTTTTGGTAAAGTTAGAGGGTGCTCTCTTCTGGCCACAAACGGTTACTGCACAACTGAAGGTATAATTTTGAACAGCTCCAACACATAATTAAATACCAAACATTTTATCATCTTATAGATAAACAAGATAACTTTGTTTTAAACTATGTTTGGTAGGTGCACAGAAAATGTATCTTGTCCTCCCCTCCACAACAATCTTAGGCTAAACACCATAAAATAGGATTTACAACTAAGGATCTACAAACGAGTTTGATTGTGCGGCCAAGGAACATATTTCCTCTACTGAGAACATGGCTTACCCACACTCTCACTAACTTGTATTGTATAATGTAATAAAGTACAACACTTTTCAACAATCAATATTTTAATGATAACAATTAAAGTCTACAGTGCCAAGTGTGAATATGCAGAATTATTTATATATTATCTTGATGTGATGAAGGCATACATTTTTATTCTGAAAAACATTCAATTTGTGGTTTCGAAAGCTAAATACAGATAGTTATTAAACAAAACACATAAAACATAAATTAAATCAATGCACTTCAAAAAGTTCTCAGATAAATTAAAAATAAATCTTAAGTTTTCTTAATTCTGCATTTACATTGTAATACTGCAGCTTCGGGCAGGTTTAAATAGAACACAATAGGACTGGCACTTTGCAAAAGAGTGTTTGTATCATTTATTTATTATTTATAATATCCATGATGACTCCTATATTGGAACTTTGTGATGAGAAGTTCTGCATGCTCGGTGATTGAAAGTCCTGCTCAGACAAAAGTCTAAGTCTAGTCTCTGTAACTACAGCTTTACTGTCACATTAACATAAACCTAATGCAATTGAGAAAGCACAGATGACAAAGCAACAAAAAGAACAAAATCATATGTACAGTCAATAAAATTGTGGCCTTTATTGGCATTCAATAGCACTGGCATCCAAACAGCAATATTAAAGATAGAAGAAACAAACTGTGAAACACAAACGGTTCAGTTAGGATGCCTCGAATCTGTGCTCACGTGTGTGTCGTGACAGTCCCTCTTCAGAGAGAAGTCATGAACATGCAGATGGACGGGCAGACTGCCCACTCTAAAGCACACAGCTGTCATTACAGTCAGTGGTGCTGCCAGCTGATCTCCTCTTCAGTTCCCTGCCCTCTGTCTGGTGGTGGGGGTGCGGGTGGTTGCCCTGTGACCGCTGCCCTGGCTTCTGCAGCTTGACATCATCTATCCCCCAACTCTTCTCAGGCTCCACGTGGAGGTAGGCGCGAACGCGGTGTTGCTGCATCACGGTGCCACTGAAGTCAATGACACGACACTCATATGTGCCTTCATCTGACGGCTTGACACTGGACAGACGGAGCTTGTGGGAGATGTTGGTGCCAGCCACTTTTACCACCTAATGGTGACAAAAATATGTAATGCAATAATGTAATCTTATTTAAATCGATATGTTGAACACACACTAAAAAATATTTTTAGGAACTCTTTAAACACCCCATATTGTAAAAAGTGAGATTTACATGTCTCAGCACGTATTCAGAAACTGTGCCTTTAAATGAGCTGTCAGAACTTCTGTACTGTTCTTATAGCTCAGCTATACTATATATATATAGGTTGCAATTCGATTGTTACAGTCATTCCCCGGCTGCAATGATGGTGCAGAGACGCTGAGAGTGCAGATACAGAAGACTCTGAAACACTGACCAATCAGAGCAAACTGGACTCTAAAATGGAGCGTTTAAGATAGAATACAGATAGATACAGATATACAAAAAACTGACAGTATGGGAAAAATAATGTGTTGTTTTTTACATTAAAGCTTGTAAACCTGTTCTAGTAGAAACCCAAAATCCAAGAATGAACCTGAAAATTAGCATAATATGGAACCTTTTGAGGTTGAGTCTATGAATGGATAATATAAATATATCTTGCAAACACTTGATGCTTTTCATATTCATTATACCGTAATACAACAACAATATCTGCTAGTTTTCCTGGATATTGTCTTTGCTTTGTACTCGTTGACAGCTGATGGAAGATCAAACTTACACTAATTTTGGTGGCATCTTTAGAGGTTTCCTCCAGGGGTACAACCTGCAAAGAAATATGGATGATGCATAAGCAATAGAAAGCAAATCGAGGCTGCACATTTCTAAAAAGGTCTCATGTTAAAAATGACTCATTTCATAACAGCAAAACATTGCAGTGGACAAACATGTTTGATGTTTTTCAGCAGTCATTTCTTAACAAAGCGTCTTTATGGTTACAATTTTCTCTGGTTGAGCTTCATGCATGTTTAATGTGTGTGTATGAGCACAAACACTCTACAGCACCAAGCATGTAAGCCTCTGGGCAGGAGATTGTGTGTGAATGTGAAGGCACAGAGGTATTCTTTTGGGCATAGGTATGAATAATACATCGAGCAGACTGAGATTTTCAAAATCTATTTCTTTCTCAGTGCCAATTATAGTGTCTCGAGGCACAACAGGGGAGCCTGAGTTCCCCCATGATGGGAGAGAGTCAACCTGTTCCCCCAGTGCTGGCAAATGCTAATCAGCAATTATCCCTTCGTTTCCAGGCCAGAGGGTTTCTGCCACGGCTAATACTGCATTTCCCTCTGCTGATATACGGAAAGCTTTAGGTTCAGTCAGAAAAGTTTTGTCCGCATAAATCGAACTGCAAAAAGTGAAAAAGTGACACTGAAAATGGACTTTGTAACTCTACATAACAGTTAATGTTTTGATTGGCTGCTCTCAAGCACCAACCATACATTCTTTTTTACCAACACACAATATGATGGTTTATATAACACATAAAAACTTTCTTTTTAAAAGCAAAACAAAACATGGGCAATACACAAATAGTGAGTGGCCATTCACATATGCAGCATTTCTGTTACAGTTACTTGAAGAAACCCTTAAAGATGGGAGATGAGAAAGTGGGGATTGTTGCATTTTTTCTGTGCAGCACAAAACACTTTAACACAAGACCACAAAGAGGACTATAAAAACATTCTGTTGTTTCTGATCATTTGGATGTATTATCAAAATATCCTAAACCATACCAAGTAGTTTTTGTTGCCTAAACCTAACCCAACCCTGCACTTGAAAAATTATGTCAAAAGGGTGCCCTGAGTGTTAAAAACATGGTGCCAAGAGTTCCTGACCAAGTGGTCGTATGTGAGTAAGGAGTAGAATGTGTTGATGCCTACAGCCCAATGCGTTGAGTACCCCTTCATTCACACCATCCATAATATGGTCTTATGAATGGATCATAAATGTTATTTAACGCCATTCATCATCTTAAATATTGTTTTACTTTTTTCATACAATTTATTTGTCATCTTTAGGTTGCTTTGGTTAAGATTGTATTCCTACTATGAGCAGTTGCCCCTTAGAGGGGCAGAAGCTGAACCATTTTAACTTTTTATTCAATGCTTTTATCCAATACTTGTAACAAATTCACACCACATGTTCCAACTGAGAGCACATAAAAATGAATAAACAAGCGGGCAGAGGATTTAGTTATAAGTGACTCAGATTACTAGTTATTGTGAATTTACTAAATTTGCTTTTAACACAAGTATAGAGTATACTTTTTTAATTAAAATCCCAATTTCTATTTTCAAGTCAAGTTTGCTTAAGTTAATTAGCCGAGTTTTACAAATACCCCCTGGCAACTGCAGAATTATCCCCTGGGTCCAAGTATGCCTAGCTGAGAATCTCTGCATTCGAAATAAACAAGAAAGGGCTGTTTTCCCTCACAGCTTACATTATTAGTGATCTGTGCAGGCTTCTCTTGCCCGTCTCTGTGGTCCTTGATGTACCACCACTGGATCTCCAGAGAGTAGGAGGGAGAGCCCGCCCCACGGAAGGAACAAGCCATCTCTACATCCTCACCGCTCTGCGTCGTGATGTCGTTTGGCACCTCTGTAAAGAGAGCTGCAACAGAGAAAGATAGGCTTAAGACTTTCTCAAAATGATAGTAAGACAAATTCCTCAAGATTTTTCTTCCTCTGGGAGCTTAGTGACAACATTTCACTGGTGATGTTGCAGCATCACACTTCAGCAAGAGAAAAACTGTGACACACAGGTACAAGGTGTTGGCTGCCAAGTAATGGGAAATTCAGAAAGAGGGTATCAACTCAAAAGAAACAGTGCTAATTGTTAGATGAAAGCATGGCTTACATTACTTGGTGGTCATTTTTGGGCAAGATCCATCATCCATCATATTTTTCCAGATACTGTAGAAGCAAGCGCAATTATCAAGATACATGATAAAATCCTTCTGTTGATAGTAGCCAAAGTGTCATAACACTTCAATCCCAAGCATACACACACTATTTTCTATGGTTTGGCTTCCAGTCGTTTATTCAATATATGCAGCATGCAGTATGTGTGTGTGGGGGGGACACTCTGTGACCATTCTAGTCTATGGATGCTCAAAAATAGTCAATGGAGACATCAACTGACCTAAATGTATCTTTATAAACACACATTCAGCTTTCTTAAAACACACTGTAACAATCATAGTTGACCTAAAACAAGGAAAAAGAATGAATGAAAGCTTGAATGAAGTTGTTTATGGATAATACTATGACTTAATCAAGGGACAACTTGTTTTATCCGCTACGTTCTTTGTCAGAGATGTTACAAATGTAACTTGATTTCTCCAGCAAAGGTTTTTAAAGGCTCAGATCACATTGATGAGTAACAACTTCATATTAAATTCAAATTAAACATTTATAATACCATATAAGGCTGGAACAGAAACATAAAAGATAGAGATACTGAGTCAAGGAACCAGTAAATAATGGCAGCTTTTCTCTTCTGTACAATTGACTTCTAAACAGAATCGATACACGCTAAGGTTATATTCCATGAAGTGTAATCTTATCATAGTCAGTATTGACCATTCTACGGTAATTACAATATAGCTCATTTATCGTAGAGGGAAAGTATAATGTGCATTGATTATATGTGAATTTACAGTATCACACTATACTGAGCCTTGTATAATTCTTCATTGATTTTATATGAGCATATTTAAGAAATTTTACAGGCAAAATTGTGCTGAACAAATGTTTTTTTTTCCTTCCTGACGTGGGCATTTCCCGATATAAAAAAAGATAAGAAGAGCTATTAGCTTTGAAGCTAATGCATTATACGATTTCACTTTTGTCTAGTTCTGGAATCTGATTTTAAGACACTTTTTACAAAAGCTGAAAATTTAACACAATCTTTTCTGCATCTGCTGTGAATCAAAACTATTTCTTCATTGAACCAAATACACTTGGCAACTGGCCCTCACTGAATAATCAAGCTACTCACTTCTACACTTTAGAAGACAGAGTTACTAATAACCATGTCAATGCATTATGATTGAAATATAATAATATATTTTTTCCATTTGGTTTAATACAACACTGTCAAGTCATCACCTTTAAAACTGCATACCGTAGGCTGAAAGTATTTGCAATTGCAATTTGCAACCAATAGATGTGTACAACATCAGCATTTATAAGATTGCTCCCTACACCTACTAAAAATCCCCTAAATACATCAGTAACCTCATATATTATATTATATCATATAATATAAATACAACAATACAATTTTAAAAACTCATTATACACACACATTGAAATCTAAAAAAAAAAAAAATTAAACCGGAACAAGAACTGTAACACATTATCTACTCTGGAGATTTGAAATGTGAGACCAACTAACAACATTATAATAAAGTGTAAAGAGAATTATCTCAGTTATCTAGAGGTCATACTGTACCTTTACACAATGATGTGTAATAATAATAATAAAAATAATAATAATAATAATTATCAGAGAGACAACAGAACTAGACAATGTTTAGACCAGGTTAGCAAAGAGAGAAGTCAGTTCCCGTATCTGTATTTGACATTCACTTGGCTCTTGATGAACAGAGAAAGAATAGAGAAAGTGTGGAGAGGGCCATTTGAGAGACTGGAGTCGTGCCCTTCATGCACTGCTACTTGTGGCCAGACAGTGGCCTCATTTGTCAGGACAAGACGTACCGGATATGTGGAGCTGTGCGTGCAGAGGAAGGGGAAAGAGAGGAAATGAGAGAAAAGAAGGACAAGGGCAGAGGTAAACCAAGGCGAGTGTGTTCATAAGAAAGATGAAAAAGTGAAGAAAAGTGATGGGAAATGCAAGGAGGAGCTGTGAAGCAGAGCAACTAAATACACAAACACACACACACACACACACACACACACACACACACACACACACACACACAAAGTGATAAGAAAGAAATAGGACCTTTACAAAGGCCTGTTAACAAAGGAATGATAAATGGAAAGGTAAGCTGACAGAGCATCATTTACAAGTGCACTGACCCTTGTTCATAACACCTGCAGGCAGCATGTACTTAAGTTCATATTCTCCCAGTGTTGGCTCTGCATTGATATTTACAGACCAAAGTTAGGACTAACACAGAGAACAAATAAATACATTTTCTTTACAACCCTGACAAGCTACTCATCTTTAAATTTACAACATCATTCAAAAATGCATATATCATTCTTCAGCTGAGATATAAACATGGATAGACCCCCAAAATAAAGTATTTCCATATGTAGGATTTACATCATCATCATCATCGTGTTTCACTCAATATGTAAATGGTTAGTTTTTCTGCATGTTATCATGGCAACATGGAGATCCATTATGTTTGAGCACACAGCACTTAATGGCAAGCTCTAGTTGAGAATAGCATGTTCTTTTACTTTTCTCTTCAGTCTAGTCCGTATTATGCAAATTCTCCTGAGATTGAAAAATAACAGGTGAGATAAGGGTAACATTTCAGTCAAACTCAGTCTACCTCTGCAGTCCTGTTCCATCTCCATCCCACAGTCCTTATCAAGATACTGACAGATGCAATGGCAGACAACACACTTTCTCCGTGATTTCTGAAGCTCATAGTAGGCAGCTCTCAGCGAGCACACAATTCTCATGGCTGTCATGAGATGTGTGCCATATAACATACGGCCTGAAGCTCAAATGTAAAAAAAACAAATGGCCTGAAGCTTTTAATATGTAAGAATACAAATATTGCTGCTGTGATAAAAGTGAAAACTAGAGACAATCTTGCAATGTGATCACACCAGCCAAGTGTGGGGGGCCAATGGCCCTTCCCTACTTCCTGTTTGCCTAATTCTGGCACCCTTGCTCAGACCACATCCATCTTTGAACACCACCTTAGCTATGATCAAAACTACACACCTTTCGTGTCCAAATCTTTCACGGTTACGTCCTGCTATTTTGACAAAATCTGGCTGTAGACAGACGGACTCAAAAGCACCTCGTAAAGTACACACATACACACAAACACACACACACACAGACTCACAAGGTGAAAAAAATGCCAGCGTCACTTTTGTGGCTGGTAACAAGTGATAGACCAATTAATCGGTTGGCCAATTCATACATTTTGAAATAGATGCCTGTGCTCACAAGGCTGTAGCTTGTCTGTAGTTATAAGCCTCAACCATGCACACCAGCTTACAGGGCTTGAAAAGTATTATATGGGCCGTATAAAATAATTTTTCTTTCTGGGTAGGATTTTGTATTTCTGAGGGAAAGCCCTGATGAATATTAAGAAGAAGAAGATCCAGTAAATAAACTTTTGAAAAAAAAGGTAGGAGCTGTCAGCAGCAGTTATTTTTGAAGTAGCTACCCACTAGGGTTGGGCGATACGACAATAGCATTAAAACAAAATCTAAAAATGTGTATTGTATATATTCTTCCATATCGTAAACCAGCAGCCAAACTGCATTACAGGAATATTTACATAACTCTATGCTTTACGTTCTGATCCTTCATTATGTTAATTTGCATGAAATTTCTTAATAAATGACAAAAAGCTTTTCATTTGTTAAGTATTTGATTCACACTGGAGTATCCTCTTTTTAGTGAGGCTCCATCAGAACATGGTAACAAAAAATATAAATGTCTCTCAAACAATCAATTCCCACATTCCTTTCACTGAGATTGGACAAAGGATGAAAATCTAAAAAATATATATATATCCTGAGGGGAGACAACATGAGATGAAATGTGAATTTGATGAGTTTGTGTCTAAGAAAATACATTTTCTTCATGGGCTCTTGTCAATTCTTCTTCTTTCCATAACAATTGATATTAATTTTGAAGTAGCACTCTGTAAGAATGTTTGAAGAGGTGTTGCATAAGAAAAAAAAACGTACCAAATTATGTTATTATTATTCTTCTTCTTACAAAAAGAAGCCTGAATAGCAGAGAACTTCACTGCACATACAACATATGAACAAACAATCGAGGACGGCATCCCAATCGTCTGAGGTTGCTTTTTGCTCAACCCCTGTACAATCATAGTCAGCCATCATAGAAACCCCCTTCCCTGTGTTGCCCCTTCCCTAAAATCAACCGGTCCTCAGCAGAGAGGCTCGACAGCTTCAAGTACCTTGGTGTCCACAGCACTAAAGGCCTGACCTGGGCACTGCATACTGACTCAGTAGTGAGAAAGGCCAGGCAGAGACAGTTTGACCTTAAATACAGGGTATACCCTCAATGAGAAGGCTGCTTTTGTCTATCTGTGTTTGAAATTAAACTGAAAATGTTAAAAAATAACAGAGAATTTGGAGTTGAAAATCTGCCATCATCAGTGTAAACTGCATGTGTACTGGTTACATTTGTTGATTACAGTTTAACAACGACTAGCATTAAGTTATTGTCTTTTGATCAATACATCCTTGCCCGTCACCATTTATCTTTATGATATAGACTTAACAACTGATTACTGAAAATTTAATTTGATAGTGATTTTAAACTATTTATGTCATTGTTTGTGATACAGTAGTATTCTCTGAAATGGCATCCTTGAAACCTTTGTGAATGTTAAAAACAGTCCTTTTCTACAACTTACAACTAAAGTAGAGTGTAAAGAAGAACTGCTTAAGAATAATTCAGCAAGCTTAGCCATTTGAAACCACAGTGCGTGAAGTCAAAGTCAATTCAAGGAGAGAGCTACTAGCCCTCAGATATACTCGAGAGTCCAGAACTACAGTCAGACAGACTTATAGCTGCAAGGTAATTCCTGCACTTTCCCATTTCTCAAGCCAACCAATAAGACCCCAATTCTGCAAACGCAAGATTTTTCTCAATTTTCCACTTCTTTTTTTCTACTGGTAAAATCCTTTCTCAACTCTCTCTCTCTCTCTCTCTCTCTCTCCAGCTCAGTTACACTCCCACAAATCCCCCCCTCTCATTGTTGACACTACTTTTACTCTTCTCTCTCGCTTTTCTATTCCTCTTTCATGCTTACTTTCGACCTACTAGAGGTTCCTTCTGCCTCGTCTTCTGTTCCCTCACGATCCTTCCCCCTTTTAATTCAGTTCCCCTTCCCACACTTTCTCCTTCTCTATGTGGCTCTCTCGTTGAGTGGGCAATCTGTGTGTTGGCTCTCTGGTGTGTGGCATAAAGAGCTGCCTCCAACTCTCTGAGTAGCTCACTACATCTCCTGGAGTCTTGCCCGTTGGCTCTGGCAGGTGTTCAGCATCCTGGGAGACATACCCTGTCTGTGAGCGTCTGCACTGCATGTGGTGTCCTGTGTGTGTGTGTATGTGTGTGTGTGTGTATGTGCGTGTGTGTGTGTGTGCGTCTGTGTGTGTGTGTGTGTGTGTGTGTGTGTGTGTGTGTGTGTGTGTGTGTGTGTGTGTGTGTGTGTGTGTGTGTGTGTGTGTATGTGTATGTGTGTGTGTGTGTGTGTAGGTAAACAAAGCTTTGTCGATTTGAAATGCATTTCCCAAATGAACTATAATAGTGCGGCTGCATGTTTTTGTTGCATATTTAATGCAGGCCATAATGCATTGTGTGTCCCTATATATCAAAGTAATAGATGTGCGGCAGAAAGGAGCCTCTCCAATCATCATTTTGAAACATATTTTTCTAACCCACACACACACACACACACACACACACACACACAGGGGTTGTGTTTGGATAATTTGCTTATGTGACCACGTTTTTATTTTGGCATACATGTTTTCTGCCAAATTAACAGCACATTTTTTGGTGTCCCACAGCAATGAGTTTCTATGGAAGCAGAACCTAACTACCGGTATATCATTAACTATTAGCAGAATTAAAAATCTGTCATTAAAATATCTATCTAGAAATATGCAAAAATCTGAATCAGAAAAAAAATCTTCACTTTTGGATATATGACAAACTCACATTCAAATATATTGACAATCTTACCAATACATTACCACAAAAGATTGTTTTTCTGTGGAAATAGAACTAACTTCTATATGTTTTGGAAGAAAAGTATAGTTGAAGCTGTTTTTGGAGGATGTGATTTATAGGCATGCCTGTTGCAGTTCTTTTGCCCTTGGATGCTGTTTATCATTCTGCACTTTGGTTTATTACTGGTGATGTTTAGAGCTTTTGTCACTGCATCCTGTATAAAAATGATGGCTGCATTTCTTTGGCAGAGCATAGACTGTATAAAAAGTGGATGTAGCATACCCATCCGGGTCCGTTCTCTCAACTTGATCCAATCGTACTCGCCTATGGGATTAACCATTTTGTCCGACTTTGACTCCGCCCCGTTGGGGGGAGTGAGATATGTCCATCTGGCTAACGTATACCTCTGAAGAGAAGTGGGACCCAGTAGCTAGCTGTCACTGTCATTTATAAACTTTAACCTCCAATAAAATAAGAAATAGCCTGGTACAAAATAAGTTCCCCCCCCCCCCCAGTGTTGTCATGGAGATAAAACATTCAGATAAGAATGTTTTTTGTACCAGTGGGTTTAATTATGCTATTTAACATAGGGATCAATGAGAAATTGCTCTATTGTGCAAACGGCTCCTAGTGGACACCCAGAGAACAGCAGTGTTTGGCATTTCCATATTGGATCAACCAGGAACTCGCTGTGATTGGGACTTGGCAGTGAGGTGTAATATTTGGTATTTGTTTATGTTGTTTACTCACACTAGTAAGCTACCACCTTACATCACAATGATGCTGGATTGAACCTTATCTAATACGCTTTCATGAGTGGCTTGCTTGAGGTCCCACAAACAGGTTATGCTCTTGGAAAGTTGGGCTTTTCAGTCAGTGCTCCCAAATTATAGAATGATATCCGACACACTTTGAGGATCAGTGCGCTCCTAATCTATGGATATTTCAGGGAAACGATCACTGTGTCACTGTTTCAGCAGATTCCATTGTTTTTATTTTTGTTTAAAATAGTTTCTAGTATTTCTTTGTTTTGTTTATCTGACTTTTATTAGTTTTTTCCCCACCTGTTTGCTTTCAACTGTAAATTCTGCAATAGTCATCTTTCTACTATTGCGCCACTGCGAGTTAGGGTTATCTTCGAGCCAGCCTTCGTTGATGGCTCTTGGTTGCCAGCCGGAAGAGCAAAAAACATTTGCCTTTCTATTATGAAGCTGATAGTATTTCTCTTGATCTTGTTTGGACTTGCTCCCCAAGCCCGTAAGCTTCCGCACATTTTTCTTTTGTTAATAACTCACTGAACTGCCCTGTCTTCCTTCCTACCCAAATTCACCCCCTGTAATAGTACGATCTGGCAAGGGCTGAGATATGTACTACAGAGCGAATGAGGGGAAGTGGAAACATGCGCAGATGGGCAGGGCAGGTGATGGGGAAAGGTAGTTAAGTCCAAGGGCATCTGATGAAATCGTGATGTTAACAGCTTCAGTGAAACAAATGTCATCCAAATTTTCACTACATCTCCCATCCCTCTCCACAGGACTCTCAAGGCTATTACTCATCTTTAATAGAGGAGAATAAGAACAATCCTAGATTTCTTTTCAGCACTGAAGCCAGGCTGACAGAGAGCCACAGCTCTATTGAGCCATGTATTCCTATGACCCTCAGTAGTAATGACTTCATGACCTTCTTTAATGACAAAATTATAACTATTAGAGACAAAATCAACTCGCTTGGCACCAATTTTTTTTCAAACCCAGGAACCTTAGAAACAACTGTATGACCTGATATATTCTTGGACTGCTTTTCTACAGTTGACCTTAAAAAATTAACCTCTACTATTTCAGCATCAAAGCCCTCTACTTGTCTCCTAGACTCTATTCAAACTAGTTTACTTAAAGAAGTGTTACCTATAGTTAGCACTCCTGTATTAGATATGATTAACATGTCTTTATCAGCAGGTTATGTACCACAGTCTTTTAAAGCAGTTGTTATTAAATTCTTAAAAAGCCCAGTCTTGATCCTGAGGTACTAGTCAACTATAGACCTATATCTAACCTTCCTTTTCTCTCTAAGATCCTCAAGAAATTAGTCACCAATCAGCAGTGTGACTTTTTACATAATAATGAGTTATTTGAGGACTTCCAGTCAGAATTTAGAGCAAATCACAGCACTGAGACAGCACTGGTAAAAATGAATAACGACCTTCTAATAGCTTCAGACAAAGGACTTGTCTCTGTACTTGTCTTACTAGATCTTAGTGCAGCCTTCGACACTACTGACCATCACATCCTGCTACAGAGACTGGAGCATCTAAATGGCATTAAAGGAACCGCATTAAGCTTGTTTAAGTCTTTAAATCTGATAGATCTCAGTTTGTACATATTAACGACAAATCCTCCATGCACACTAAAGTCAGTCACGGAGTTCCACAGGGTTCTGTCCTTGGACCGATTCCATTCACCTTATATATGCTTCCCTTAGGAAATATTATAAGGAAGCACTCCATAAATTTTCATTGTTATGCTGATACACAATTGTATTTGTCGATCAAACCAGAAGAAACTGATCAGTTAGCTAAACTTCAAATGTGCATTAAGGAAATAAAAAGCCCGATTTTCTGATGTTAAACTTATTTTTGATCAGGATACGTCCTTCGATTCTCACATGAAACTAACGAAAAGGACTGCATATTTTCACCTGCGTAATATTGCGAAAATTAGGAACATTGTGTCCATGCATTTGTTACTTCTAGGCTGTCTACTGCTACTCCTTATTATCAGGCTGCTCCAATAAGTCTGTTAAGAGTCTCCAGTTGGTCCAAAATGCTGCAGCTCGAGTACTAACTTAAACAAATCGAAGAGAACATATTTCTCCTGTATTAGCTTCTTTGCACTGGCTACCTGTAAAATCTAGAATAGAATTTGAAATCCTTCTCCTTACATACAAAGCTGTTATTGGTCAGGCTCCATATTATCTTAAAGAGCTCATAGTACCGTATTACCCGACTAGATCGCTGCGCTCTGAGAATGCAGGACTACTTGTCATTCCTAGAGTCTCCAAAAGAAGAATGGGAGGCAGAACCTTCAGCTACCATGCTCCTCTCCTGTGGAACCAACTCCCAAGTGTTATCCGGGAGGCAGACATATTATTTAAGAGTAAACTTAAAACTTTCCTCTTTGATAAACCTGTGAATGTTCTCATTCGTCCAGGTCATCGTTATCCTCAAAGCAATTTCAGTCAAAAACAACTAGACTGGTTGTTTGTCTAGGAAGACGTTTCACCTCTCATCCAAGAGGCTTCATCAGTTCATGTACGCATCTCTTTGATAAAGCTTACAGATAGGGCTTACGAGCCCTTAGCAATGTTGTTATTTTTAAGCTGATTTTGTTCTGCTTAATTATGCTGCTATAGACCTAGTCTGCCGGGGGATAATCCTTTTCCTGATACTCTGAGCTTATCTCCTCTCTGTCTGTATCATTTATGTCTCATCAATGCATGTTACTAATTCAACTTCTTCCCTGGAGTTGTTTGTGCTTTGTCGTCTCGCAGGTCTCTGCTGATCGTGGTGATGCCTGCTGCCATGGTCCTGCATGACGCTTCCTGCTACTCTTATAATCTATCACCTTAGCTGTGCTAGTTTCTACTTTTCTGCTGTATTAACTGCCATAACATATAAGTCATATTCACATTATTATAGATATTATTATAGTTACTGGAAGTGTCTCTGTCACTGTCTTTGTGTCTGTCTTTGTCTCTCTCTGTCCTTCTGTCCTTCTCTCTTTCTCTCTCCTATTCTTCCTCCCCAACCCATCAAGACGGATGTCCGTCCTCGATAGAGCTGGGTCTTTCCGACGTTCCTGCCTGTTAAAGGGAAGGTTTTGTCTGCCACCATACTCTACAGGGGAATTGTTGGGTCTATGTAAATCATAAATAAGTCATAGAGTGTGGTCTATACCTAGTCTGTAAAGTGTCCTGAGATAACTTTTGTTATGATTTGTCACTATAAATAAAATTGAATTGAATTAAATTGAATCGAATTTAATTGAAATTCAAGGCAAGACACTCAGCAGTGATTTCACAAGAGGATTGCTTAGCTTTTGTGGCTGCTAAACCTGCAAGAATAGGACAAAGAGAAACTGTAATTCTCAAAGCACCTGCAAAAGGTGAAATGCCTCCCTAACTGTGCCGCCAAACAAATAGCACCATGGTGCTCCTGTACTATTTGCACATATTTAAATGAGGTAATATGGATACATTTTGCACAAAATTCTTCCATCTTCCGTTTCTATGCAAATGCCTCGTTGCAAAAACAGTCCAATTTAAAAAGATCAGCGCTAACAGCTACAGTAACAGGAACAGTGAAATTATTAGCATCTTCAAAGAGTTTTTGTTAATGAAGCTAATAAGGGATTCCTCTGCTTTAAATCAAGCTATTTTCTTTCCTCGTCTTAAAGTGCAAGTTTGAAAACACCAACAGCACTGACAGACTGGATATTAAAACTGACAAAGCAGCGTTCAAAGTAAGGGAGGCTCTTAAGAACTTAAAGATCAGATTCTACTTGATTCACACTGTTATGGGGGAAACTGAGTCATGTGAGCAAGGGGATCTTCTTTGGGCCACTTTTGCCTGCAGTCTGAATGTAATCTAAGGGAACGATAGAATAGGGAGAGGAGAGGAGAGGAGAAAGTGAGAGACAGACTACGACAAAACCATTAATTAAGATCCTTTTTGTTAATCACAATTTTCTTGAAATCAAGAAAAATTCATAAAACTACAGGTTGATAAGCAATAATTCTGAACTGTTGCCCATCCTTAATCTGCTGATTGGAGGATCCATAATAATACATATGCAAAAATGAGAATTTTATGAAATGTCATTAAACCGCAATTACACGACTGCGAGGGATTTTAATTTGACATGACAATGAAGACACATCGAGGCAGCACTCTAGAATCTGGGAGACATGCACCCAGGATAGGCAGGGAGTAAGACTTAAGGCCTTTTCACACTTCGAAACTTTCACACCGCTAATAAAGACATCAACCAATCACATTGTTTCTTTACTCCTGAGGATTATAAGACAACAACACAGAGATCTGCTAGTAGACCTCATACATCCATGGATTTAACAGAAAACTATTTAACTCTTTCAATCTCGACAAAGGCAGCACAAATATCTCCACCTCTTCAGTTTTTGTTGGCCTGCCCCTGCTGCTGAAAAAAATCCTAGAGGAAACACAGGCACCACTCAATCATGCTGTGCCCAAACTAAGGCATCATCATTCTACCTCTCTTATTCTTGCTCCTCCTCCTCCTCCTCCTTTCAGCTTTATGGATCTGACAGGTGTCAAATTGTCTTTCAGTTTGCTATGCAGGTGCCCTCTTCAGCTTGCCTGTGAAACACGACTCGTTGACAAACAGACAGTCTCCCGGTGAGTCCCGTGCCAACGCCCTGACAAGCCTGCTCTGCAGACATCCTACTGTTTTCTGACTTTAATCACAGTAGCCTCACCAGATATCAATCCCATAACATTGATAGAATGATAAATCAACACAAACGCTGATCCCAGGAGAAAGCCCTGAACTGGCAGAGGTAAAAGTGAAAAAATGTATTTGTGATGGGAATAAAGACTGCCAGGGAAATCTTAACCACACTGGGTTGACTAATTTATAATGCTATAGCACAGAAAGAGTTTACTTGGCCTTTTCTAAGTATAGATTTTCATAAAGGCAGTACTGTCAGAACCGCCTTGAGGCAGGGGACCCTTACTTTAAGATGCAAGTACAGTACATGCATTTTTAAAATGGTCCTCCTTCGCATCTCTTACCATACTGCTCAGAGAACAATGAAAGAAGTGGGGCCATGAGAACACAGAGGCGGCTGCTTGCTATTCACAGAAGACTCATTAAAAATGAAAAGGGGAGAAAATACTGTAAGAAAGCAATGTGGTGGAGGAGATAAATATAAAACAAATGCATATACACTGCTCCAGCCCAAAAGAAACCACTCTTAAATATTCTCTCACCTCAGGTCCAAGGCAAAATGAGAGGGATAAATGTGCCAGTGTGAGGTCAGTCCATCGTTTCCCTCCCTGTTTAAGAGGGAGCTTGAGCTGTTAGAGAATGACTAAATTACAGACGGCTTATTAGAATAGACGAGAAGCAAGTATGACACCCGTATCTTTGCTGGTCCATGTGTGTGAGAGCCAGACAGAGAAGCTTGCAGGGTAAGCTTGTCACCAACCCTGCTTGCAAGCTTCTGTCTTTCTTTGCCAAACCACTAAAGGATAAAGCTTATGTTGTTCAGTATTTTTTCTTATTTTGAACATGTCACATGAAAAGACCAAAACAAACAAGGTGTTAGACTGTTTCTACTAAATCTACTACTAAACAGGTCACAATTGTAACATTATATAAAAAAAAAGGCCAATTAATTTCCTGAAACATTTGGGTATTGTAGATTTTCGCATTTCCTCAAACAGGAGTAAAAAATGCATTCATTTAACCTGATCCAGGCGATTGGATGAACCATTTGTCTATCATTTTTTTTCCATAGAGAAAAGTCTTCAGTCTGTGCGTTTACATGCAGTTTAAAAACCTGATTAAATTTGGGTTATGGCAATACTCCAGTTTCTCAAGCCATGCCATGTAAACAGCATACCCCGGTTTACGGACCTAGATAACTCCTTCAGTAACCGGGGTATTCATGCATGTAAACAGCATTCTCCGATTAATATCGTGTTTCAAGTCTGCGCATGCTCCGTTGGTTATAACTCCCCCTCCCTACTCTGCGGCAGTGATTTCTTAACTGGAAATAGAATAAACAAGGAAGCGACGGCACCGAAAAAAACATGAAAAAACAACAATAGAGCGTTTCCTTTAAACCGAGTGAGGACTTCGCCATGGCAACTAACATCACTACCAAGAAGACCGGTTTCTGTCCATTTTCCTGACGCTTGTGATTTTGACAAAGGTGAACTGGAAAATAAAGCCGTATTCTGACCCTTTCATGTATATGAGGGGACCTTCAATAATCCGATTATTTGCTTAATCGGGGAAAGACCATTTTCCGGGTTACTGATTTGCATGTAAACGCAAGTGTCGATGTTCATTGTTCTTTGCTCTGAAGTAATACTCTCCAAATCTGATATTACTGATCCTATTGCAGCTAACCTCTTTAGGGGCTGCCATATTTGTTATGAATGAACAGTCAGTTAGTGTGTCATTGTTTGAAATACCGTTTGATCCGGGGGAAAAATTATAATATTTGACTTGTAATCATCTGTTCAAATTTAAAATCCTCCTTAAACTTCAGTGGGGAGTGTTCTTAAAATGCACTGTCCATTAGTTTACTAACTTAAAATGCAACTGTGTCATATAGTAATATTAGCTTGTCACTCAAGCAAGACAGGGGAGGTACTAAAAGGGTGGAATGACACTAGGTCAAAATGTATTCATATGCTGAGGCAACAGGATGGGAAATCAGCAGGGTTAAAGCCTACATAACCATGGCATTCAACCAGTGGAAATCATAGTGTACAGTGTAGTCCCCTTCAGATTTTAGAAAATACAACTAAACTAAAAATGTATTTAGCACATGCCTGTGTTAACATGCATGAAATCAGGTAATTCCAAAGTCAGTACATACATTACAGCCATGTAAAAGTAGTGTAGGAATGTAACGAAAACATTTTAAATGAAGCCCTAGTAGCTGGAAGAAATGTACAAAATCCTTCCCAATGTAAAATATTTTTCACCTGAAAAGTTGTCACCTAACAGTGACTGCAAGTAAAATCAGGGTCATTGACTCAATGTTCCCATTTGAGTCACATTCGTAGGGCACTGAAGAGAAGAAATGTTTCACTAGGAAAAATCAGCCACAGTAAATACCAAGACATGAAAAATCCAGCTTAACATCGTAACTTCCACCAAGGTGAATGTAAATAGACCGTGAACAGAATCCCTGCGGGAAGAGGTATTTCTTGATCTTGATGAATTGCTTAAGTAATCACCAGAGCCCCATGAGAATGGTGGATGAAACAACAAGGAACTACTGTGATAAAGACACCTGCTGCAGATATTTATCTTGATCTTAAAAAGCTTTAATCCTGTATGCAGATAACCAAGAGGAAGAAGTTATGTTTGGTTAGTTAATCTGGAAAAAACCTTCAGGGTTACAGCACTTTGCACTGGTTTAAAGTCATAATCTGTAAGATTTGAGATACCTTTTTTCTAGTGGCCTCTTTGGCAGTAAGATGTAACTGCGAGCGAGCCTGTTCTTTCAGAGCGCTCCATCTTGTCATGTTAACAGTCACTTATTATATTATTATTATGTGTGTAGGCTTTTATTTTGGTTCTTTTGTGAACTTTATTGGCACATTTACGGTTTACACATTTAAAGACTATAGTTATCAGATTAAGGCAGTTGTATTAAGTTATTGCATTCTTATTAATTCACAACTTACAGTCAAAGATGAGTTAGTGTACCTGCAGTTGTAAATTCTACTATAGCCTCGACTCAGTGTGCTGACAGATTTATGTACAGCAGTTAGTACAGTACTTATACAACTGATAACCAAATGTGGAAAAATACACACACAAAAACAGAAAGCCTGGAAATTTACCAGCAAGTCAACAATGCTGTATTTGCTTCAGAATCAGCGGTTTATACAGACAGGAGTCTCCTTGGGGAAATAATCGTTTGCTGTGAGACCTTCCGCCTCCATTCAAGGTGGAAGGTAAAATAATGATATAAGAATGGAGCCGGTAATCAAGCAAGCAGCTGTCTGCTTGTTGCCGGCGGTACTCCAGAGTGAATTTTTATAGCCCTTGGGACAGTAGACTCAGGGGCTATTTCTGCATTTCCTCTAAGTGTGACAACAACATGTATCATGTGTCGTTGACAACACATACTGTGGCGTCTGAGCCATTTTCAAGAATGCCGTGTACTCCATCTAAAAGTCAACATCAGGTTCTGTTTGAGTGTGTTGCCCTTGAGAACCTTAAAGAGATGGTGTGTATGTTCTCACAAGACTCGACAGCTGAGTGCAGTGGTAGCTTAGAGCACTCTCTTGGGCATGATGTGTTGAATGGACTTGAATGAAGTTGAAGTAATGTGATGTATCTTGACATTTTTCTATTAAAGTGGGCTCATGCAGCCAGGACCTCATCACAAATGCTCCGTACAGTTTATCCTACATCCTCTTGATTACAAAACCTTCTGTGTCAGAGTAATTACCATTGCTGCACATTTAACTGAGCAGAGCTTAACATCTCAGCCAGAGGTGAAAAGGTACCACACAAAATTAAATTTTACAGGCTCACTGCTAACTTCTCTGTCGTGTTTCAGAACAGATTTAAAGAGCTGTTTGTGCCAAATACAATGGACATTTAACAAAACACTACCTAAAGCTACCTGTTGCCTCTGCTAGCTGCGGTGTGACTGATCTCCTTGCAAGTTCACTCTCAGGACACTACCTGGTTTCTATTTATTTCCTGTTGTGCACGTTGAAAGCTCCGAGATGGACAGAGAGCAGGTGATCATGAAGTTGAACTTAAACAGGCCAGAAAAGGTACATTGAAGAAGCTTGGAGGAAATGACTCTCACTGCAGTGTGAGTGACTGTGTGTGTGGCCAGTGGCAGATTAAGGTGGTAAGGGGTCCCTAGGCTACTGTTTGTTTGTTTGTTTGTTTGTTTGTTTGTTTGTTTGTTTGTTTGTTTGGGCCCCCCCCCATTATCAGTCAGTCCACAACCTTGAAAAATCACTGCAACAGGAACCATGTTTAGAATGTTTACGTATGTTTACAACTTTGAAAAAGTCTGAAAAACATTTCAGTAAATCACTGATTCATATATATATATATATATATGGAGAGACCAAATAAAAGCCTTACATATATAATAAATATATATATTATATACACTGCTGAGGTGCTGTTGAGCAAGGCACCGAACCCCCAACCACTCGGGGCACCAATCCATTGGCAGCCCCCTCTCTCTGACATCTCTCCATTAATTGCATTTATATAGGTCCTGTTTGTGCATTTGTGTGTATTTCGGGCCTGTGTGTGTAACCTGAATAATAATAACAGAGTGAAAAAAATTGAATTTCCCTTTGCAGGATTAATAAAGTAATAATTCTTCTTCAATTCATTCTATATATAATAAAAAGTGTAATGACACACAAAGGATTACTGCGTCCCCAGAGGAAGCAGTTGTTCCTTTACGGTGAGACATATTAAAACTGACCAGCATCCTCTTAAGGTTAGCATTGGTTCAACCATCCTTTCACTCCCCTTTTCTCTCCTTCGGAGCCTCTGCCAGCACCCTCCGCTGTGACAGCATGACTGTACAACCTGTTTCTTCCCTCCCCCCTGCACAGTCAGAGCTCCATTTAATTGAAGTCAATGCAAACTGCCGGGGCAGGCCATCCTCATTAAGGGGACACCGAGCAAAAGGACTGGCAGAGGATCCCAGGCACTTTGAAAGCCTAATGAATTGGTACACGCCCCCACACTGTGAAAGTGGAACGCTCACAACAGATAACAGGATGAGTTCTGCCAAAGAACAGCAACACCATCTCACACTAGAAATGAAGGGTTCAGAACTGATGAGGAAACCTTTTGTGGCGTCATCATCACTTTGTGTTGTGAAAAAAAACTCACACCCAACCACATCAACAATGGTCACTCTTAGCTTTCTCCTGACCCTTTAGGCAGGTGAGTCATATACCACAGTGAGGTGAAAGCACTGATTCACATATCCTAGCCACTTGACTTCTCAGAACATATCATTTCAGGTAGCAGATGAATCAATCTACTCTTCAGCTTGGAGGAGCTGGGGTGCAGGTGCTGTTTCGAGCCCCAGATGCACTTATCTGAAACAAATGAGTCAGGTCTGAATCCAACAAGCACTCTCCAGAACAGTGCATCCAACCTCTTTGCTCTACATGATGGCTCAGCTCCCTTTTGCCTAGGCAATTTATCAAAGAGACCAACTGAAAAGAAAATCTCCTGAGGATTACTTAACCAAAAAGGATATCACAACTCTCCTTTCTGGTGCAGGAGCTGTTGTTCCAAAATGGAAACAGAAGGCTTTTATTTGGTTTTCTGGATAAAAAAACCCTGAACAGTTCTTTTTCCAAAAAGACTTTTCATTCTTGTTATGGATCCCCACACTGAGGAATTTTCTTTTTCATGGCTAGTCTGGGACATGGAGTAGGAAAGAAAACACAACAATTATAGCCCATTTTAATTAACTCCCTTTGGGAAAATGCTGCTAATTGATTTTCTTACCTGTCCAAGACAGTCAATCCATTTTGAACTGCTGCGCACCACATTCATTTATAGCGATCGAGCTAAGCTAACTTGCTAAAGCAGCGTGGGACTCAAGGGACAACTGGTGAGACACTGTAATGAAGTGGTTATCACACAATTAAATTAGACAACAGTAAATCTATATTCTAAAGAAAGGTTAAATTGCTAAAAGGTAAAAATGCCAATTATGTTCAAAATAGCTGACAGGAAGAAAAGTAAAAAACGTTTTCGACACTTGCAAAAAATAGTACTCGCTAAAAATTAAAACACAGTGTTCATCATTCATCTGCACATGCTGCCATGGCACAGAGGTGGATTTAAATCAGCAATATACCTCTTAAAGGAACAGTAATTAAGTTGTTTCAGCAGCTGTTTGAATGCCATACATTACCAAACGAAAACATACAGTATTTAAGGATGCCATCTCGTACAGCATAACATTGTGGACACAAGCTATAATTTAAATCATAATGTATGCACTACATAGTACATACTGCCATGCCCGTAAAGGCTAACCCTGCAGCCCCCACAATCCAAAAGGGCCCTACCCTCGACTGTAAACATACAGTCTATGCTCCACACAGAGAGCACTTTTAGAAGCGTTTGTAACAATCGCCACTCAGGCGTCTCATGCAAAAGATATGTTTTGATTTCATTAAATGCATCAAGTGGGTCATGTGATTATGCTTCAGTGCGCCATCCTTCGAACGGACACAGCATGTGAGGTAGACTGGTCCATAGCCTACTTTGCCTATTTTTTTTCAGGATCAGTACAACATCCAGGTATTTTTGACATAAATTTTGCTTTTGTTTGCATACTAAATGCTACATTTTGGAAAAACATACTGCTTGTATAGTAGACATTTTCGCCTCACTCAGTATCGAGTAAAAATATAGACTCGAGAGATGTGGAGGAGCATTTACACTTTTCAAGTGGTTTCAACAAAGTCTAAGAGAAATAAAGAGACATTGAGAAATGTTAAGTAAGTTTTACTGTTGTGTAATTGGACCCACTATGGACCCATTAATTAGGATCCATATAGTTCTGCTTCATTGAATAATCAATTAAAAGTATAATACAATCTTAGAGCGGGTTTCACTGAAAACCCACTCAAAATAATACCATGCATAATCAAAGCAAATAAATCAGAGTCACTGAAAGTCAAGAGCACAAAGTATGTGTAAATAAGAACCAGTCCTGGACTAGTGAACAATAATTAACTAACCCTATCATTTTTGTTCCGATAAAAGGCGTGAATAAAAAATATGGTGAAGGTGCAGTACAGTGCAGTACAAGTACAGGAACAGAGCATCCAAAGCCTTCACCCACCTCCATAAAAAGCACATAGGGCCCGGTGTACTTTAGGAGCCTTCAGGAGCTGTGATTTGTCTCATGAACACTGAAGGCACAAGCCCTTGGCTTCTTTGTTTTGATTTTATGGTTCACCTTGGCTTGCATTGTACTTAGACATTAGACATGTCCAGCAGTTTAAACCTTCAGCCAAACCTGGGCTGTCGGTTAAGCCTTTTTAAAAATATATAATCTCGTGTGAATTTAAATGAAAAATACTATATTTTTTCTCATTTTAGTGAGAACTTTAGTGCAAAATATAAACTATTTCTGAAAAAAAGTATGTGTTTTTCTTCAATTTAGATGACATAATTGCATATCACGATATCTCAATATATGATCATGATACAATTCCACTGATAGACGATAAATTATCTTATTGAAATATTGCCCTATAGTTTCAAGCCACAGGCCAGGATAGCTGTGTAGCTTATTCAAAAATCACATGCAACATCTTCAGCTCATTCAGGTAAAACTACAGCTATTTTATTTCAATCCTGATTCCACTATAAATGTCATCATTAAAAGAAAAAAGCTTTATTGGTATTATTATAACCTGGATATCAATATTTATAGGGGAACCTGTATATTTTGCTCTGACATACATTTACTGGAGTTATCTTTAGCATTATCAGATATTTACAGCAGTTTTTCATATTTAATTTTTCATAAATAATTTTCTGCAGAAATAATTAAACACACAACAATCTTAGGACATTTTGGTCAGCAGTTATGGTCTAAATATGTTGAAAAAGCCCCTTGGACTACGGTATGAAAAGCTGTAGCCTACCTGACTTAGTCCAAGTAATAGTTTGTGTAATTCTTAATCCAGCTCTTAATAAGTTATGAAAGTGATCTGCCATATTCAGTTATATCAAACGCTTCACCAAAAACACAAAAATATGATAAAACGAGCGATATCCATAAGTTCTATTTAATACCCCAACTCACAGTTATACTGCAATAATAGTATAATAATAATCTTCATAACAAGATTAAACTTAAACAACAAAAAAAAAGAACCCACCCAGGTACTCCTCAAGAGTGAATATTATAACATAGGAGCTTATTTTTCTATTTAAGCTATCACCAACAAACACATGCCATAAAGCAACTTACCGTTTCCAGAGACATAATTATCCACCTCGCCTTGTCCGGCGATGAGAGCTGCGTTAAGTTGAATATAAAGTCCCACGTACTGTAAAATCCCTATTAACACTCCAAAGGCTTCCATTGCTTCAGCCGGTGTTTCAAGCAGTTGTGTGAAATGTGTCACATTAGGTGGAGAGTATCGATAAAATATCCCCGCCGGCGTTGAGTAACCCTCAGACATAAAGCTTGGGGCTGGAGGGGGGAGACGCTACTGCTGCTGCTGCTGCTGCTGCTCCTGCTCCTCAACTCCGTGGGAGGAGATGATGCGGAGGGAGAAGCAGCGTGGAGACAGGTGCAGCGGCTCGCACTGAGAGTCAATTAGGCGGAGGGATCTCACAGTTAGTTTAAGCCTTATTTCTGCACTACATTTGAATTATGTTTTGGTTCACAATTTCTTTTAGGCTACCTAAAAGCCTCCTGTTGGTTTAGGCTAATGTATTACTACTGTATGTTAAATGGATTAAGATCCAATCTAGGTATTTATGGTCATGTTTTAACCATTGGTGAATGGTGATTGGGTTTGATTGGGTGTAGCTGCAAGACAGATTTCCCCTCTGGGATATACAGATAAGGTTGAAAGCTAAAGGAATAGGCATAGTTATTTCATACAGACTGGAAACAGTAGGAAACAGCTAGTCTGGCTATTAACTGTTAACCTGTTATATGTAGTTTGTTATTAAACCGTACAAAAACCAGTAAGGCTTTTTGAGAGGTTTTTTTTTAAGACTGGCACTTTATTCTGGTTTTGCCACCACAGTTCTCATCATGTGCATCCTAAATATAAGTAATTATAACCAAAACATTATTTATGACCTAAATATTAACTATTAATAAATTACTACTAATCATTATCAAAATAAACACAAAACATTGTAATATTGTTGCTTTCATAAAATGTAGCCTCTTCCTTAATGCAATTGCCTTCAGTCTTTCTTTTTTCTTCACAGGACCTGTGAAATTTACTGATCTAAACCTAAACAATGATCTAAACTACATATTCACTAATGTTGGGGTGAGTTATATGCCAGGACCTGTGCATACATTCAGGATGCTAGAAAATAAAGGCGCAGAAAAAGTGGTATCAATCGGCTATAAACCCAACTAATATCGTACCGTAATGTTTACGTATGCACTGAGTAACTCTCTCTCAGTTTTAAGTAGGAGAGAGAGAAAGCATACGTACATTTATATCGATAAAATAGGTTGATATGAATATAGCAGATTTGGGGAGGGCCAGCTTTTTCTGTGGGGGGACTACATTACAGAGCCCAGTACAAAGTTGTAACGAATTGTTTGAGAACATAACAGAAAAAAAGTGATTTATCTGCAGCAGTGCGTGTGTATGTGTATGAGCACTGGCCGATCGTCAGGGGGTGCAGAAAAGCGGTCGCAACACTTTGTGCAAAAAATGAGCAATCCAAGCAAATTAAGGTTCACATATGGGTTATGGTGGTTACAATTAGCATTACTATATTTCCACATAATAAAAAACAATGTTGCACGCATGATGTTCTTGACTTGCAGGCTACAGTAGGGTCCCAATGGGTCCAGCTAACATGCCAAATGCTCAATTACTCAAAATGGATCCACCAGCCAAGATTTCTGTGTTCACTGGGGAAATTTTACCTTCAGTGAGATCTGTGGCTGTTTTGCTGTCTGATGTGACTGCAGAGCCTCATTTAGCTCAAAACATTTTTAATGTGAGGAGTGCATTGGGACCAAAAGATGGAGTGGACTGGATATGTTTCGCTTTGAGAATGAAGATGATGAACATGGCAGACAGAGCAGGAATTTTCAGTGCTCAATACTTGCAGAATGATTTTCAAACAGGTGAGTAACAGGCTCTTCACTCATTTTCCAGATGAGCACATCAACAACCGCTGCATTGCCTAACCACGTAGTGTTGTACCACAGTGTCCACAGCTCTCGTTATTTATTGTTGGTCATTGACTTTGGACATGACAGCTCTGCTGATGTTGTTCCAGTTATGTATAAGTTGACACTTAATGTAATATGTGCTGTGAGAAAATGATCTATTATGCAGATGGTTTGCAACCCCCTCATGGTCATAAAGAGACGGAGATGAGCACTTGCCTTTTAATGGTCATTGGTGTGTATACTTACATAATAAAACAGTTGTAATGGCACAGTCATCAACACCCAATTCGGATCATATTCATATTTCTGAATGTTTAAGTATTTTCGGATTCATTTTCACATAATACAGTGTGAGTATATGTAGGTCTGTGTTGAGCTGTCCAGGGCTTAAATTGCAAACACTGTCTGGGCTCAGTGAAAAATACAACAGGCCTTTAGTCAGTGTTCTTTCTTTCCTAGTTTGACAACCAGAAGTTTCAAATAACGGAAGGACAATGATCTCATAATGTTAACACAAGAAGAATATGCACAATGAGCACAACATTGCATCTCCATTTCATACAATTATTTTACTTTTATGTACATGCTGCTGTTTCTATATATCTTAATGTATGTTTAGTCTGGCTCTAATGATCTGCAAAACTAAGATCCTGACTGACTTTTTATCTAGTGCAAAAGGTTTCTTCAGTTTTCTTTTTGGTGACAAACAATGGAAAATACATGTTAGAAAATTATAAGATAATACTCTATATCGCTGGGTTTATTAAGAGAGGTCTAATCCCTTCACAATTACCATGGTGCCTGCATAGGCATTTGTTGTTGCTCGAGTGTGTAATTAATTATTATCAAAGGGAAGAGAGTCATTTATCCTGCTGACTTTGATCCATCTGTGCAAGAGCCTGACATGTGGAGCTCACAGCATGCACTTCAGATTTTATGGGGAAACTTTTAAATTAAAGTTTGAACACATTTAAATTGTTTTTGTTTATCACCCAGGTTTGTATTAGAGTCACGTGGGGCCATAAAATCCATTTGTTTGCCCTGACTTTAATGAGGTATTTACTTCCAAGGCACCTGCTGTCTTCTGTCAGTGTTAGCAATACTGGAAAATTATTTGTTTGGGGTTTAGATATTTGGAACATCCACAGCTAAAAGCCTGCTCTCATCACATATGAGCATGAGCAGATAGCACCATTTGGAGAGCTCAGAAATCAATTTGAAGCTACAGAAGAAAAAAAAACAGTTAACCTTAGAGGTCTTTGAGAAACGCCACAATTTCTACTGTGTGCCTGGTCCAAAAGAGGCTGTTTATTTCTCTGGTGCTGCTGTCTGCTCCCTTCCTGTGGGTGTCAACCAGGCTCCCGAGCCTGGAGGACTGAGGGTAAAATTGAAGCTGATGCATGCAGACGTGAGCCCCTAACGGACAGGACACCTGCCTGGTTGCTCTGAGCTCAGCACCTCCCCAGCACTAACTGCCTCAGACAGACCCAGCCAGAGATGAAGTGTATATAAATGTGTGTGTGTGTGTGTGTGTGTGTGTGTCTCTGTCTGTCTGTCTGTCTGTCTGTCTGTGTATATTGGAGATGATGGGTATAGAGTACAGGGCCTGTAAAATGTAAAATGAAAGGAGCGAACTGGGAATGTGACTCAACCAGGGAGTGGATTTCAAAGCAGACAGCTTCCATAGAAGCTTTATGACATCCATTATTTATTGAGGTCTTTTTGACACATTCAGCGGCTTCTTTTACCTGCTGCTTTTAGATAGCGGAACAGAGGAGTATACGTTCCTCTCTCTGAGCAAATTGATGCAATCAGCAGAACTTGTAAGCCCCATTTACTCTCAATATGACAATACATGAAATATTATATACTAAGATTTTATGTTAAATCTATACATTTATATTAGATTTAAATTTGTATTTATTGAAAAACTATGTTTGTTTTCTTTTTTTATTTGGCAGAAAATCCCATGGACCTCCTTTGACTGATCTCCATTATCATTGAATTCCCCACAAGCAAATTTTGACACCAGTCATTGTTTGCTGTAAATCCAAAACACACCGGTTGGTTAAGGTATTGTACCTTTGAGGTTCTCTCCAAGTTGCTGAAACCTCCATGTTGTTTTTTAGTCTAAATAAAACAGCCAAGCAGAGCACATGCAGCTCAGTGTAGCCCTACTACTTACCTTGAGTTGTAATATGCATCAAAGACACTGTTAAAATGATGAATTCGTCAGTTTTATGAGATGAGCTAGCTGTTGTAGCCAACTAAGCTAATTGTTAGCATAAGCTGCTTTCTAGATTAACAGTTGCCAATGCAAATGTATGTTAGCTGGTCTGTATAAACTACATAGGCATGTGTTACCTACCTCGTCTGAATAACTTATGAAGACAACTGTTGGAATATTATTGCACATATTTATTTGTAATTTTGTAACATGTTATGCTAAGCTAAGTTTAAGCTTTAGTAAACCACGCTCAACAAAAAGCAGCCTATTGAGTCTTCTGGTAGCTATCTGTCTAGCTCTGCAGTGTGCTGCATCTGCAAGAGTAGAATAAGCTACTTATACACATTTAAACAGCAGGAAAATTACAGCATTTCTCATATGAATTCCTTACATAAATAATTTAGGTCTTGATCAATTTTTAATATTTACCCTGGACATGCCTGGGCTCTCCAAAAAATATATTAAATGGCTTGTTTCCCAAAATCATCTGAATTTACAGAGGCTGTATTATCTTGGTTTCATGTGTTTAGATTTAGAGTCAGTTTAAGCCTGTTTGCCACTTTACTCCTTTACAGGGTGACCTACTCATTGATGTCAGTTCCAGTAAAGCCCAACCCATACAATCAATTTAAATAATTGCAACTTGCACATTGAGCAAAACACATGAGTCACACTTATGGCTGTTCAGTTCCAGCAAGCTTCATTATGTTCATGATTCAAGATAGCGACAGAAAAGTGGTGACAGGTGTGAATGAGATCAACATATCTTTACAAGTTACGTAAGTCACATGTTCATTTCTTTGAACAATGTGTGACCGCAGGTGTTACAGCAGCTTCAGTGCCATAGAAAATTGACCTTGATGGGATAGATACAATACTCACTGCTGTCTATGAAATGCATCTTGGCGCATTAACCCTTAGCTTCCTGTGAACTTTAATACATCTATTGCTGTTTCAAGAAGGTTGAGAAAATGGCAATATGTGTGGCGGAGAGGCAATTTTACCCTATAAAATAATATATTTTTGCACAAAAGTGCGAAGAGATTTCAGGCTTTTCAGCACTTCAACAATATTAATCTGAGCTCCAAGCTTTGAAAATCATATAACCACAGCTTTAATACACAAGGCGAGGGCTAAAGTGGAAGCTCACAGACTCAATCATTTGTGTTTTTTCAAGCTGTTTGAATCTTTTACATAATCTTAACTCAAAAGTTCCTAAGGTGTCTTCTCTCTAACTCTCTTTGCAACAGCCAAGCTTTTCAGCATGAACATGGTGCAGGTATCACCTCCAAAGGCTATTTTCGGAGTCAAATGGTGGAAAATTTTTCCATACCCTGGTGAAGACATGCAGGGCTTATGCTCTGAGAAAAGCGACCCTCCTGGGGGTCGAGTAGAGGAGAAAGCTGACTTGTACAGTGAGTATCTTTCTCATGAGTCTCAGGCTCAGTAATCACTGTGCATCAAAAGTATGCCACAAGCATCACACAAGGAAAAAGATGCATTTAATTTTGATGACATTTAGATAAAGCATCAATGCTTCCCCCGATGCATTACTTTATTTGCAACCATAACAGCATTGGCTTTAAAACTGCAGGATATTCATCAGGGGAAAACATTCATAAGATGATTTAAAAAAAATGAAATGCAACACTGAACTCGGTGTGTGGTTGAAAAATTATCCCTCATTTATCTCCCCACCTGACTGGAAACTGTCAAACCATTCTTTTGTAGCACTAACTGATGTAATGTAATTTACCTACGCAAGACTCTTCATGGACATTATGCCATGACACTTGTGCTCAACAGGTGTAAAGCATTTTCACACACCACAGAATGCATCACTTCCCAGTCAGGCAGATCGTTGGCTGGTCTCTCTCCTCTGTCTCCAACTGTCATTTCACTGACCGTTCAGGGAGCATTACATGATGACAAAAATCATGCCACCATTTCCTGGTTCACTGAATATGGCTTTGTGCTCCAGTAAATCTTTCCTTTTTATTTCTGGTACAATTTGAATTGGCTGCGGCTGAGAGGCGAAGATGTCAACTTGCATCCAGGCAGGTGTGGCGCGTTAACCATGTTTCCATTTATTGCTTTCCTCCTGAGGCTAATGTGGCTTGACGGAAACGGATGCAATGGATAACAATACATCAGGGTGTGGCAATGAAGTGTATTGTGCGTCACATGTAGATGCAATGGTGCTGAATATTCAGTAAAAAATTTGAATCTGTAAATGAGAATTTAGTCAATACCTGTAGAAAGTCCAGAGCAATGGACTGAGTTGTGATCAGTAATTATTAACTTATGCAAACACCATTGTGTGATTGCATACATATGAAAATTAATCATAATGTTAGGTTACATTCAACTTGATAAATGATCTTTATAAGCAAATTAATCAGCACTCAATAGTTTGAGATAATTAATTACAGTTTCTAGTTATGTCTCCAAAAAAGTAACTGAAACAAATTATACAAATTATAAAAGTAACTTGGAAAGTATTGCGTTACTTTCAAGTAAATTTTTATATGCTCAAATGTGTTAAATAATTTGGACCCCACCTCCACCCCTCTTTAACAGAACCTAAAATACATGTGCATGTAGAATTATTTATGATAACTCTGAATTTAATATTGAAATGGACACTTTATACAATAAATTATTAACAGAAACCATCTACACAAATCTTAACTATTTTAATGTTGCTGTGGGAGTGTGAGACATGACTCAAATGTCATGTATTATTTTAGATATTATAATTACTATGTTTATAAAGTGCATCAATAGAAATAACACAATAGATGTTTTGGAACTTTTGGTATTTATTATACTGAGCACTGATCTTCTTTTTTATTTTTAATGCTTTTTTATTGTGTTGATTTATCATGTTATGTTGTGTGTTGTTTTGGTTTTAAATGTGAAACTTGTATGTTTATGCTGGTGTCTTGGCCAGGACTCCCTTGAAAAAGATATTTTAAATCTCAATGGGAATATTCCTGGTTAAATAAAGGGTAATAAATAATATACCCTCATTACAGAAAGCTTTTTGCACAGGAGGTGAAGCAATCATCTGTGTTCTTACTCTCAGCAGCCCTTGGCATTTTGACAAAGTGGGCAATCAAATACTTTTTAATCTTCTATTCCAAATGTGATCAGTACTGCAGGCTTGGGTTTTCTCAATTCAACTTCAGCATCCTACAGGCCTGCAAAGAAGTTTCTGATCAGCTAGCAAAAGCAACAATGAACAGACAGCCATATGCGTAGCATTTTAAGCCATTCATTATTTAACATTCACTTATAAACCATAGCTTGTGAACATGATCTGTGTTTCAAGAAAAAGTTTGATATTTCAGGTTTTATTTCACGCTCATTCATTCATTTTTTTTAATGCTATGTACTCTCTTGTGAGTCGGAAATAAAGTTGGAATTGAATTCACTTTCCGTGACTTCTTTTATTTTGTCCGCCAGGACCGAATGTAACTCAGTCACGGGTGTAAATAATTAACTCTTTAGCTTTTTTTATTAGTACAAGTGTTCAAACAATACCAAAATCAAAATCCACCAACTCAAAATTACTGACTTAAACAAGTAAACAACACTAGAGATTTTGCTGTGCTGCCTGGCTTTGTCCAAATGTGACAAAACTGGATTACCAGCAACTCCAAAGCTCATTAATTAAGTTAAGTTATTCTAGTTTCGTTAGTACTGTTCAAATGCATGTTGCACGTGCACATTGTCATTGTTGAAAGTGAGCTATTTCATGGCTCACTTTCCAATGAATTAATGTGAATTGAAATATAACTACTTGATTGGGTTCAAAAAAAGATGATGGTTTGGGTTGAAATAAGTTTGTTTCTTAAAACATTTAAGTTATTTGTGAACATTAAGTGCGTTGCAGTACGTTGGTTAACAGGCCTCTTTAGTGTTACACATTGAGCGATGACGGGACTATGTCACTCTTGCCTGGTTTAAGTACGTGAAAGTCCTGTTTGTTTGACCCATCCATCCACTCGACCTTAGGGTGGCTATGCAGACGTTGACCAGAAATGTATTAAAACAAACATAATAAAATAGAATTGAAATTAATTTAATCTACAGTGCCAAATCATGACAAACGTTGTCATGACGTCGGACAGACCCAGCTCTATGGAGGGCCATCTGTCTTGACCGGTTGGGGAGGAAGAAAAGAAGAGAGAAAAGACGGACAGATGGACAGAGAGAGACAAACACAGACAGACAGAGACATACTTCCAGAGATGCAAGCAACCACAAGAGCAACAGTGACTATAGTGATAGCTAAAGTAATGTGAATATGACTAACATGTTATGGCAGTTAATATATCAGAACAGCAAGAAACAGGCAGAGCCAGGGTGACAGAACATGAAAGAATCATCATTAAGCATCATTAAGCATAACAACATCAGCTTAGGCCCCATATACATGCAGGCTTCAAGAGAAATTGAATGCCAATAACAACTTAGCTAAACCTTTAAATATGGGGACAGTGTCTGCCTCCCGAATAACACTTGGGAGTTGGTTCCACAGGAGAGGAGTATGGTAGCTGAAGGCTCTGCCTCAAATTATACTTTTGGAGGCTCTAGGAACGACAAATAATCCTGCATTCTCAGAGCCCAGTGATCTAGTCGGATAATACGGTACTATGAGCTCTTTAAGATACAACAGAGCTTGACCAATAAGAGCTTTGTATGTAAGGAGAAGGATTTTAAATTCTATTCTAGATTTTACAGGTAGCCAGTGCAAAGAGGCTAATACAGGAGAAATATGTTCTCTTCGATTTTTTTTATTTAGTACACGAGCTGCAGCATTTTTGACCAACTGGAGACTCTTAAAAGACTGTCTGAGACACAATGTTCCTAATTTTTGCAGTATTACGCAGGTGAAAATATGCAGTCCTCGTTGTTAGTTTTATGTTAGAATCGAAGGACACATCCTGATCAAACATTGACTATCCTGATTTCTTACTGTGGTGCTGGAGGACAACACAACATCAACCAGAGTAACAATATCTTTAGCTATTGAGTTCCGGAGGCCTTTGGTGCCAAGTACGATAAATTCAGTTTTATCTGAGTTTAACATCAGAAAACTGCAGATCATCCAGCTTTTTATATCCTTAATGCACATTTGAAGTTTATTTAACTGATCGGTTTCTTCTGGTTTGATCGAAAAATAAAATTGTGTATCATTAGCATAACAATGATAATTTATGGAGTGCTTCCTTATAATATTTCCAAGGACAGAACCCTGTGGAACTCTGTGACTGACTTTAGTGTGCATGGAGGATTTGTCATTAACATGTACAAACTGAGATCTATCTGATGAATAAGACTTAAACCAGCTTAATGCGGTTCCCTTAATGCCTATTAGATGCTCCAGTCTTTGTAACAGGATGTGATCATCAAAAGTGTTGAAGGCAGCACTAAGATCTAGTAAAACAATTACATAAAAAAGTGCTTTGTCTGAAGCTATTAGAAGGTCACTAGTAATTTTTACCAATGTTGTCTCAGGATTTAGAATGAATCGTAGCACTGACTGAAAGTCCTCTAATAACTCATTATTATGTAAAACGTCACACAGCTGATTGGCAACTAATTTCTCAAGGATTTTAGAGAGAAAAGGAAGGTTAGATATAGGTCTATAGTTGGCTAGTACCTCTGGATCAAGACTAGGCTTTTTAAGAAGAGGTTTAATTACAGCTACTTTAAAAGACTGTGGTACATAACCTGCTGATAAAGACATATTAATCATATCTAGTACAGGGGGGCTAACTAAAGGTAACACAAATACTGGTATTTTATTGAGGTAACAGTAGCCCATTATCTACACAGAGTTCTTCAACAAAGGGCTGAAAAAGACTGTGTATTGTATTCACACATATGATGTGTACAGAACACCGCATTCATGCCTCAACATTCTTCCTTTACACTACATTAAAGGACATCTGAGAGAGATTAAGCAAGAGGTTTTAAATGATAATTATACAAAGGCACAGACATATGTGTTGGATTGTCTAGGCATCACTTCATCTTCTCTGACCAGTATACGAGACGTGGCTTCAACTGCCTTGTTGAAGTGGTTGACAAAACCATATCTCATTTCCAAGCTATAGCAGCAAACTAGAGGAGTGACAAAGGGTTAAATGTGGATATAAAAAAGTTTAAGACCAGAGTGATTCAGACCTACGGGGCTGGTTTAGAATATTACTGGCGGACTTAAACTGGCCCTAATTAGCCGGTCAACAGAACTTGAATCAGACTTTAATTATCACCAACGTTTTCAACCAGGAGTCGTATTAAAAGGCCAACCTTACTTTGCCGTTGATATTACAGTCACCCTGGCGTCTAACAGTACCGATGCAGGTTCCGTAGGTCCGAGTCCCGGTGTTTGGCGGACCTGAGTTCTGGTCTGTAGACTGGGTCAGCTGCGCAGTTGGATCGGCAGGGCTTGTATGCTCCCGCCCCGGTTTGGATTCAGCTCTTCAGGTGGCTGCAGCTCTGCACGTGGCTTGCCTCTGGCTGTGGTTTGTTGGTTGACAAAAAGTTCTGCCCGGTTCTGTGGACTGGTGTCCCGAGTTCCATGCAATTTGCCGGCCGGACAAAAAGGCAAAGACAGCACGAGGGGTTTTACTATACTTATAAAAGATAAAACGTGTCGTAGAAAACGTATAAAGTCGCGCAATAAAAATAGATTAATAAACGAAAATACTTTAGTAAGAAAACAAAATATAAAGTAACGTCTCTTGCGAACTTTTGGACAACAAAGCTAAACAAAAGAAACAAAAACGCAGCAAGCAGAAGAGAGGAAGAAGAGAAAAGTAAAAGAATGAAATGAAGCAGAGTGAAGTGGAGAAGAGTTGAAGTAAAAGAATGAAGTGAAGCAGAGTGAAGTGGAGAAAAGTGAGTCAGACACCTCTGTCTGTTGTTCTTTTATCTCAGGAGGAGCGAGAAGGGGGGGTCTTAGCCTACCCCAACTCTCTAGTTCTGAGCGAATTAACTGCTTTATATTCCAGAATTCTAACAGGGATGATTAAACTATCTCTGGTTGATTTTCCGTTATTACTCTTTCTGATATCCAATTTAACCAAAATCTTAAGGCAGGCAGTTTTAACAGATACCCCTACTGAGTGAAGGGAAGTATTATTAAAACACAGAATATTTCAGGAATTAGACAGAGACTCTGCACTTCTGAAACCACATAAACATAATCACAACAAGATACAAATAATGCATACACTGTTACACATTTGCAAGAATGTCTTTGAACAGCTAGTCGCGATGAAACATTGACTTTAACTGTTTTTCAAACTTTCAAACAAAGCCCTGTTGTTTCACTGAACGTCCCTCTGTCTCCAGAACAGAGACCGACTCTCGAGTTCAAATTGCGGTCAGATTAGATGTTGATTTAGGATAAAAGGTCCTCCGTCCTGAAGTTCTTGGTTTTAATTACCCTAGGAGGGTTTGAGGTTGTAAAACACACCTTATCTCATATAGAAACAAGTGTAAAAACGTCTTATCTAAAGAGCACTTCCTAAGGGGTCCTACAATTCCCCCCTGTTGTCGAGCAGAGGACTTGGATCCTTTGGCTCAAGAAGTCCTGCAGGTTCTCGTGGAAGGGCTCAGCTGCTCATCGATGGGGAGTTCTGCCCATCGTTGTTGAGGAGGCAAAAATGGTTATGGCACAGCTCATGGTTAAACATTGGTGTTCATTTTGTAAAGGTTAAAGGGGATAAGGAAAGATAGCCTACCGTTTATAAAGAAACTTAGCTATCTCTAGACTGATTTCTTCGGTTATTCGTAATCTGCTAGAAGGCGGGTGGAGTCTGGGCAAAAATCTCATGTGACTCATCACTCCCTTCCTCCACTACACGGAGTCCGGCGGGAGGATAATTTGCGTCTAACTATCTTTGCTAACCCACTGGTACACTTGTTGAGCTTGCATTGTAGGCTTTGGGTGCGTTTGAGGTAGAAGAAAGCCATGGCGAAAGTTATAAAATAACCTAATACTACAGTGGCTGCGAGCACTGAGTCAGGGGTCAACCAGGCATACGTGATGGGCTGGATAGGGTCCTTCTTTTGAGAGGAAATTTCTTTAAGTACATCATCAACCGGAGTCAGATCAATGGTCCTAGTCCCTTCGTAGTGCACTTGCTGAATGGTCTCTGGGCTGAGTTCTAGAGTATGCTTTCTGAAGAGCACAGAAACCTCAATCTCACTCTCGTATTGGTCCGAGTCTAAGTGGTAGAGTGCCACGTCATCAGCATGTAGGATGGCTTTCTTTGGTACGCTGATCCATAATGTCTGGTCGGGTAGAGTTATGCGGGTGGCAGTGTCATGCTGGTCATAAGTCAGAGTAGCTGTCCTTACTGGTGTGTTACCGTATTTTCCGCACTATAAGGCGCACCTAAAAACCTTCAAATTTCTCAAAAGCCGACAGTGCGCCTTATAATCTGGTGCGCCTGATATGGGGACCAATATTGAGCCACAACAGGTCTCGCAACTACGGTAAGCAGCCGCCGACTCTATTTTCCCCCGTAGAAGAAGTAACGCGCGGTGCATGTTGAGATATATGACTGCGCGAAGCGTGACGCTTCATTGCCATATGTGTTTTTGTGTAAAGAGCCCCAAATGGCTCCTACTAAGAGACACGCTTACTACGCAGAGTTTAAACTCAAGGCCATTAGTCACGCAGTAGAACACGGGAATAGAGCAGCAGCGAGAGAGTTTAACGTTAACGAATCAATGGTGCGGAAGAGGAGGAAGCAACAAGACGACCTGCGCCAAGTAAAGAAAACTAAACAGAGTTTCCGAGGGAAAAGAGTGAGACGGCTACAGTTGGAGGACAAACTCGTACAGTGGGTTGTTGAACAGAGAGCAGCAAGAAGAAGTGTCCGTACAATCACTATTCGACTGAAAGCAACAGCGCTAGCCTATACTATCCAGCTGCAGACCCGGAGCACAAGCCCCTCACTTGACACAAGCCCCTCACTTGTCACATACCCCTTGCTTGACGGAAGTGACGCAAAAGTTTTTTTTTCAAGTGAGGGACTTGTGTCAAGTGAGGGGCTTGTGCTCCGGGTCTGCAGCTGGATGCTACTCGCGCTAGCACGCGAACATAACATGTTAATTAATCTTAATTTAGAGACGGTCCTTAAAGTAACCCCAGCCTCGACTGTAGCGTCTATTCTATGCGCCTTATATATGGAAAAAGTTTCAAAATAAGCCATTCATTGAAGGTGCGCCTTATAATGTGGTGCGCCCTATAGTGCGGAAAATACGGTATATGTGGAAGAACCTCCTCTAGCGGCCATTACAGACACAGCTCACCAAGGCTAACGGGGGAAATCTGGCACAAGGAGATGAAGTTGGCTTTATTAATTACCCTGGATGTTATCTGTTTTCCAAAGTGGATATATATCGCTGGGGGGACAGACTCATTACACAGTCGTCAAACACATATCCTTATCGAGGGATTATAGAATGTCTTTTAAATTATGGAAAGGATGCTCTACCAACACAGTTTGGATCTGGATTGTTTTGTATGGACACTGCAGGTCATATGGAGGATGTGACAGCTGGCGGGGATAATGAAGGACTTGTCAAGAGAATGGGGTATACAGAAGTAGGTCGTGTGGTGGAATTAATTTCTCCTATACACTCTGATCTGTTTTTTTCAGGACAAGTTGTTGATAAATGGTGTTGATCTTGAACTTTAATTTATAAGAGCAAAAAAAGAATTTTGTCTAATGAGGAATGCGGTGGATGACTTTAAGGTCAGTATTATGTCTGAAAGCCTGTTTATAAAGAAAGTCACTGTGTCGCCCTCTGTTAAGCTCGCCCACGCCAAAGCTCCAATGCACAGTAATGTGAAATACCCTATCGACAGAGTCTGCATCAAGAATTTTAGTATTCCTGCAGGTACCCGGGTCTGTACTCAGGAAAATATATTTTTGGGGCAGATACCGAGATGTATTGCTATAGCATTTGTAGATAATGAATCTTTTAGTGGATCTTATACACATAATCCTTTTGCATTTAACCATTATGATATATCATTTTTATTTTTATACGTTGATGGGCAGCAATATCCCTCAAAACCCTTTCAGCCCAATATTGCAAGGGGAAACGCCCTAAGAGAGTATCACCAGTTATATGCAGCCACTGGCAAGTACTTAAAAAACACTGCTGTAGTGATAACCAGGGAGGAATTTTGTAGAGGTTATTCCATGTTTTGCATTAACTTGACCACTGATGAGGGCTGTGGAGTGCATATGTCCCATATAGAAGAAATGGCAATATAGCATAGCTAATGATAGCAAGTATTTGTCCCATCCTGTAGACCTTTGACTGTCGGATATATTGTGAAAAGCGGTTACACTTCTTAGCAAATCGTAAACGTGGGATCCTTTTATCACGTTGCCATTAAAAACAAATTATCCCTGTTTAGTCCATGAAGTAAAATGTTCTGCAGATGTCATTTCATCCATAATATGCCGCACTCTATTCTTGATGTTTTTTAAAATTTCTTCAGCCAAAGAATCTTTATTTTCATGGTCTTCCTCACGCGCTGCCCTGTTAACATTTTCATTCAGGGGTAAAGACAATGTACGTATATTCTGATCACACTCACCTTGCCTCACCATTGGGAGAAATATCTGAAAGACAATGGAATATTTTTTTGCCTTTTCATGAATATCCTCAGTTTTCTCGTCCAAAATGTTTCTCATGTCGCAATCCAATTCATTTTCAACCATATCCCTTATAGATGCTCGCGGGGGTTGATGTCTTAAAAGATTTATTTGCTGTTGTCGTACAAGAAACATCTTCTGAGCATGTTCCATGTTCTTTCTATTTCTGTCTTGAGGCTATAAGACTAGATATAAAAGGCACAGTAATACTCAAGAGAGGTAGAAGAAATCCCCCAGACTGATTGATTAGCTGCTTCTTTTTCTGTACCAAACCCACTTTTTTATCAGCAAATAATTTAATCCCGCCTCTTCTTTTTTAACTTTTGGTGTTTTGGTTAGAGCAAGGGTGGGCAATTATTTTTCCCAAGGGGCCAAATGAGAAGCAGAAAATATTGTGGAGGGCCGGGCCAAAGGTTTAAACTCTATTCTGCATATTAATTTTATTTCTAAATTGAAAGCAATGTTTACACAAGCTGGTAAGTGTTTGTGTTATTAGGTAATGAGAAAGTGAGGGTTTATTTACAAAAAATATATTTATTCAGTGCAGCTATTAAAAACAATAGTAAACATGAAACATTTGTAACTCTTTAACCACATTCACATTAACCCCAAAACACTTCTTTCTATTAAGACACCACAATGTCTTTGTATGCCAAATATCATTAACAAGATGTGTCACATTATGATTGCCAAACTGTGCAGACAAAAAGTAAAAGTGAACACATTTTGGTATTTTTTTTTGTTCAGTGAGAGAAATCTTGCCTTTGCTGGACTTTAACGAGTGCATCAAGATGCAAAGCACAGCTGACAGATGATCGTCAGTAAGAGAGGATCTGTACCTGGATTTGGTAAACTTCATTACTGTGAATGTTTGTTCACATATGTAGGTAGATCCAAACAGAACCAACATCTTCTGAGCATGACTCCTCATGTTTGGAAAGTTCTCCTCCTTGAGAGATGAGTAGAACTCCAGCAGTGATGCTGACCTAAAGTGCTCTGCCAGTACTGTGTCAGACTGCAGGTCAAGGAGCTCCAGCTGAACATCACTGGTTGCATTATTTACTCTACAGGCAAAGGGAGAGGAAACCAGGTGCATTTCATCCTCAATGTTTTTACAATCAGCAAATCGCCTTGAAAACACACCATGCAAATCTCCTAACATGGATGGGTACCTGCAGAGATAATTAGCTGATCATTTGACTTCTTTCAGGGTTTGCATGTGACAGAGTGTAGTTCTGTAGTTGACTTGAAAGAAACTGGGACTTTCTCATGAAAGCCTTCACCAGGTTATGCATTTCATGAACAAAAAGGCCCTTGCCTTGCAGTTTAGTGTTCAGTTCATTACTCAGAGCCGTCACATCAACAGCAAATGCTAAATCTGCCATCCAGTCCATATCTGAGAGCTCAGGGATGTTTTTGCCTTTCGTCTCACAAAACTCTTGAATCTCTGTTTTCAGGTCCCAAAATCTTTTTAGCACTTTGCCCAGACTGAGCCATCTGACAGCTGTGTGGTACCTGATGTCACCATGTTCATTCTCATGCTCCTCTAAAAGTGCAACAAACTGCCTGTGATTCAATGCTCGTGCCATGATAAAGTTAACTGCTCTAGTTACAACAAACTGCCTGTGATTCAATGCTCGTGCCTGGATAAAGTTAACTGTTTTAGTTACAACATCAATGAAATGGTTAAGTTTTAGCACAGTCCCGCACAATGCATGCTGTTGTATAATACAATGTATCAACACCAAATTATGCTCTCTGACGAGTTCAGTCACTTTGTCTTGGAACTGTTTCAAAAGTCCGACATTTTTCTCCGTCAGATTCGAACAACCATCAGTACTGACACCTACCAGTTTGTCCCATTTCAGTCCAAGCTTGACCATGCATGCATCTACCTCCTTGAACAGATCGCTCCCCGTTGTCTTTCCATTTATTGACCTCAGTGCTGCCAGCTCCTCCTTAATCTTGAAGTCCTGCCTTATTCCCTGGAGAAACACCAATAACTGGGCAGTGTCACGGATTATCACAGCTCTCATCCAAAGCCAAAGAGAAAAAGTCAAAACTTTCAACTCCACTATTTAGCTAAAGTTCGAGATTCTCCGCGATGCCTTCTACCCTTCTGGTGACGGTTCGCTTGCACAGCAGAACTTTTTTAAAGGCTTCTTTATTCTCAGGGCATATTAGCGTGGTCCACCAAGCACTCTTTCACAAACTCGCCATCCGAGAATGGCTTACTGTTTTTAGCGATTTAGTGGCCTTAAAATGCCCAGGGGTTTGTTTCACAAAGCAGGTTTAGTGAAAACTCTGAGTCTGTTAACACTGAAATGAGGGAAACTCTGAGTTTTCCGTTTCAAAAGGGGAGGTAACTCAAACCAGAGAAAGAGGGGTAACTCTAGCCTGTTTCACAGAGAGAGGTAACTTAAACTCTCGGTCAATAACCATGGTAACATGCTCTCTGAACCTAACCTGATTTGGACCAGGTTTTTCTCAACAAACCTCGAGTTTCTCTCTGTCTCCGCCCTCTTTCAGCCACACACAGTATTTGATTTCCTCATTCATTCAGTTAGCAGGCGAGTTTTGGCGTAGTATAGTTCTGTCGTCTGTTTTTTCAGAAAATCATTGCAAAAATCAGTCATTATAAGTTATATTAGGTGGCGACTATTTCCACTACCATGGCATGTCCTTTTGATAATGATCCTGTGGGTGAAGGTGCAGCAATACTGCGCAGAGAATTAAATATTTGTCGGGAGATGATTATCAAACTATTGATTATAGATGTTCTTGCATTTCCAGGCATTATCTTTTTGAGTGGTACAGTTTCACGTCCCAGTCCATCATTTACATACACAACCTCATCCGTCCTTACATTTCCAACATTAACAACCAAAGTCATGCTCTCATATCCCAGCAGATATTGTGTGTTGCGCTGCGGTTTTTTGCAAAAGGGAGTTTTTTATACAACATATAAAACAGCCACTTACGGTAATATATACTTTACAATGTTTACCTAACATGCTTAAAATGGGGTATCACCATGAGATTGTGATGAGGTTTTACCTGTTTAAACATTCTTTTTATGTTTCATCTTAAACTGCTGCCAAGTGCGCTTCTCCTCCACGAGAATGCACCTAAATGAAATTAATTAATAGGCTACCACTCAAGCAGTTCCCCCTGTGATATTATTGTGATTGCAAAGGACTACATTTAAACTTACGCATAGACCCAAGCAGCAATGTTCTCCCACGCCGTCTCCCTCTCTTTAGCTGCTGCAGCGGTGTTACACTTTCGGCAAAAAACATGCTCAAACTCACCGTATGAGCGCATTAATATTTCCAATTCCACTGGTAGCGTAGCCCTCCTCTTCCCCGTTGCCATGGTGACTCGTTGAATCAGGGCTCCATTGATGCTGTCTTTTGCTGTCTCCAGGTCAAACTACTCCGAGTTGATAAAACTAACGCAAATCAGCTGTTCTGGAACTGAAAACTCAGAGTTTCCTATCTCTAGATCAGTTCAGGGTTAGACTCAGAGTTTGTTGAACCTGCTTTGTGAAACAGACCTCGGTTCTGGGTTAGAGGGATATTGCCTTTTAAAACATTGTATGCAATCTCACATAATGTTAATAAATAAAGTCTGAGGAAGCACTTTTAATAATGTTCACGCTCCCCGTCGCTAAGTATTTTCTAATCCTGTTTGTTTTCTGTTTCTCCATAGTTTCCCGTGTTCCTGTTTCCTCGTCCATCTCCCTGTCCCCTCGCCCCTGCTTTTTCCCTCGACCACCTTGTCATTTGTATTACCTGTTTCCCTGTAGTGTTTTGCGTTTTGTTTGGTATTATTATTAATTTAATAACTTTAATTCCGTCTCCATGTCTGCATTGGGTTCATTCTTTTTCTGTGTTATTTCTGTACCGTTCCTGACACAAAGTTAAGGCAGCTCACCTTAAAATCAAACCAGATCGATGATCTTTAGGGAAAGGACCTGGACTATCGAGACATAAAAATAAAGATTTCAATGCTGTGTTTGAGACGTTCAAAGAGCTTGCCAAATCCGTTCAACAGCGTTTAAATGTGGAGGAGCTGCGCGCTGACCAGGAGCAATGGTTTCAGCCAAAGTTAAAGAAATTGGAGGAATTCATTCAAAAGGTATTATTGTGGTACAAAGATGCCAAGGAAAAACCCAGCAGTGGTGGAGCTGCTGCTGAGGAGGATGAGTTATCTCCGCTGGACAGCGTGTCAAATGTTTTAAAACAAAGATCATCAACGTCACACAGTGCGCACTCTAGCGCATCATCAGCATCCTCCGCACGCATTAAAGAGGAAGGACAGCAGCCTTGGTGGCAAAGGCAGCCGCTTTGGGACAAAAGCAAGCACTGGCATTAAAAGAGGCACAGCTTGCGGCTGAAAAGGAGGAGCTAAGGATTCAAACTGCCCTGGCGGTGTCTAATGCAAAGATTAAAGTGTATGAAGAATATGTTTCTGAACCAACTGATGGAATGAATGAATATCTTGATGAAGCAGTTGTTTCACAAACCCAAGGTTAAAGGGCCATATGAGGCAATCACAATGCATGAGCCTAATACTGGTCATCAACGAATAATAAATCATGACAATAAATGATATGATGTTATAAAGAGGCAGACGGATATAACAGAATTGCTTGTCAAACAACAACAGTCAACTCGTTTACCTCATAGTGATGTGCCTGTGTTTTGTGGTAACCCGCTTGTTTTCAGATCTTTTTTGAAAGCATTTGAACATGTGATGCTGATGTAGGACTCCTTATTGGCAATGACACTCCTGAAGTTTTTTTAACCTTGGAGAGTAATTCACAGTCGAAACAATGGACCGTATGCTGTCAAAATGATCCTGGGATGGACAGTCAACGGACCAATCAGGGCACATACGGAAAGTGAACATCAGGCTGTAACAGTTAACTGGATAGCAGTGGAAAACGTAGAAAAGATTCTGTTACAGCAGTACAGCATAGATTTTCCGGAACACAGTCTTGATGAAAAACTGTGAATTTCGATCGAAGACAAAAGGTTCATGGAATCTGTTTCATAGTCTGTGGAATTCAAGGAGGGACACTACTACATGGAGCTATCAATGAAAGACTCGTAGATAAAGATGCCGGACAATCCAGACGCGGCAATCCAGCGTTCACTCACCCTTAAGAAAAGGCTCAGCAGGAATCCTGACTTTCATAGAGAGTATTCTAACTGCATGGCAGATATGTTGACTTAAGGATATGCAGTCAAGCTCCCAGAAATGCAGTTAAAGGGGCAGGTCGGCACAGCTTGGTATATACCACACCATGATGTATACCATTCACGGAAGAAAAAGTTTTGTGTTGCATTTGACTGTGCTGCTAGTTACCAAGGGGTGTCTCTTAACTTAAGGCTGCTCCAAGGCCCAGATTTAACTAACACAGTTATAGGTGTGCTGACTTGCTTCAGAGAGGAAAGTGTGGCCATGATGGCCGACATAGAGGCCATGTACCACCAGGTGAGAGTCCCGGAGAAGGACACTGACCTTCTGCGCTTTTGAAATCGGTGCCGGAGAACGACAGAGCAAAAGAAGTGAAAGCATTGGACCTTGTTAAAGACGCTCTTCCCATAGAAAGAGCTTTGGGTGTGTTGTGGTTGTGAAAACTCAGACTCTTTCAGATTCAAAGTTTCCATGAAAGAGAAGCCCAACACAAGACGAGCAGTTCTTTCTACGGTCAACTCCATATATGACCCTCTTGGGTTTCTTGCCCCTGTCATACTACCTGCCAAATCCATTCTGCAAAGGCTGTGCAAGGAAAAAATCACCTGGGATGATGAAATTCCTCAACACCTTTTGCATGACTGGGGAAACTGGATGAACCAATTGCCCCAAATATCCAACTTCCAAATAGCAAGCTGCATCTAGCCAAGGGATTTTGGTATTAACCTGTTATTGCAAGACATTCATGAAAAAACTGGACACTCTGGCAGGAACTTCATACTTTCTCGACTTCGACAGCATTACTGGATACCTGCAGCAAACGCAGCAGTAAGAAAAATTATATTTCGTTGTGTTGCTCAGGAGCAAAAGATGGCAGACTTGCCCGTGGATCGGCTGATTCCTGACAAACCCCCCTTCACACACGTAGGGATGGACTACTTTGGGCCCATAGAGGTCAAAAGAGGTCGCACCATCATTAAAAGGTACAGTGTATTGTTTACCTGCTTAACAACACGTGCTCTGCACATCGAAGTTTCTCACAGCCTGGACAAAAGCTTGTGCATACATGCTATCCGACGCTTCACATGTAGAAGAGGACAGGTGGATCTCATCCGATCCGATAATGGGACAAATCTAGTTGGGGCTGAGAGAGAGCTCAGAGCTGCAAAAAGAGAAATGGATCAAGTCAAGATCAAAAACGCTCTGGCAGAAAAAGGAATACAGTGGCTCTTCAACCCACTGGTTGGACCACACTTTGGTGAAATATGGGAGAGGCAAGTAAGACTGGTGAAGAGAATATTAAAGTCAGTGCTGGGTGAACAAACTATGGACGATGAGTGCCTACAAACTTTGCTTTGTGAAGTGGAAGCAATTGTTAATGATAGGCCCATAACCACTACATCTGATGATCCAGGTGATGTAGAGGCTTTAACTCCAAATCATTTGTTGCTACTTAAGAAAAAGCCACTGCTTCCCCCTGGTCTCTTCAGTAAGCGTGATTGTTACTCCCGAAGACGGTGGAAGCAAGCCCAGTATCTGGCCCAGTATTTGGAGAAGATGGAAAAAAGAGTATCTCCCAAGCCTTCAAGAGCGCCAAAAGTGGAACAGGATAAAAAGGAACCTCAAAGTTGGAGATGTCGTCATGATAATGGATGAAAAATCGCCAAGAAATTCATGGTTACTAGGCAGAGCGAAGCAGACAATGTTGGACACCAGAGGTCTTGTTCGTCGGGTACAGGTCAAGACTAGGAGCAGCACCCTCGAAAGGCCAATCGACAAGCTCTGCCTTGTCTGTGAGAGTGACACCTGACTAATAACTAATGACTGACGACTGATGGACATTTACAAAGGTATGTAGGCGGATCGCTGCCCCAGCAAAAGACTATTTTCTTTTTTCAGCATGGACCCAGAAGATGAAGGATCAAGTATACTTCTGTATTACTATATTATGTTACGTACATGTATGAACATAAAGATGAAAAAGATAGTATGGTTTAGAAAGTATATTAAGTTGTTAGAAAATATTGCCAAAAGTATCATAACAATGATGATGCTCTGCTTAAGTTAATTATAAGTTCCCCGCATTATAATTAGGGGCCGGGTTGTAAAGGCCATTTCATTTCGTTTGTTTTCTGGGGTGCTTGTGGGCAGGGAGGAGGGGACTGGGGACGCAGCCAGGGAGTGAAGCACAGGTGATATGAGTTAGGTGCTGATTACTGTCTTTGTGCAGATTCAGCGGGAGCGTCATGCCACATCCTTTGATCGTGAGTTAAAAATTTTGATTGTGAATGAAATAAACAAATAACTGAGACATAAAAAAAGCCGTTTTTGGTCTGTGGACGTGCATCAAGGTCAGACTCCCGTTGACTATAGTGTCACCTAATTCACTTGGAAGGTGCCACTACATGAAGAATACGTTAGCCTAAATGAATCCAGTCCTCCCAGTCATATTAATACTGATATTCCTGGAGGCAGTGGCCGAGGAAGAGGCATTGCAGCTATTTATGACTCAGGCCTATTAATCAACCCTAAACCTAAACTAAATTATAATTAAGTTGAAAGTCTTGTTCTTTGTCTTTCACATTCAACCTGGAAAACAGTGCTTATACTTGTTAAAGTGTACCGTGCTCCTGGTCCGTACTCTGAATTTCTATCTGAATTCTCAGAGTTTCTGTCAAACTTAGTCCTTAAATCTGATAAAGTAATCATTGTATGCGATTTTAATATTCACGTGGAAGTTGATAATAATAGCCTTAGTATTGCGTTTATCTCTCTATTAGATTCGATTGGTTTTAGTCAGAGTGTACATAAACCTACTCACTGTTTTAATCACACCCTCGACCCTCTTTTGGCTTATGGTGTGGAAATCAATGACTTAATAGTCTTTCCACAGAATCCTATTTTATCAGACCATTATTTAATAACTTTTGAATTCGTATTACAGGACTACACACCTCTGGGCAAAAGTTTCTACACTAGATGTTTATCTGATAGTGCTTTAACTAAATTTAAGGAAGCGATTCCGTCTGCATTTACTTTAATGCCTTATCCTTATATTCAAGATTCCTACACTTACGTTAGTTTCTCTGAAATTGATCACCTTGTTGACAGTGTTGCAGACTCACTACGAACAACACTCAACTCTGTTGCTCCTTTAAAAAAGAAGATAATGAAACAGAGGAAGATAGCTCCATGTTATAACTCACAAACCTGTAAATTAACACAAGTATTGCGAAAATTGGAAAGTAAATGGCACTCTACTATATTGGAGGAATCTTGCTTAGTTTGGCAAGAAGTTTAAAATATATAGGAAGGCCCTCCGTAATACCAGAGCAGGCTATTACTCATCTTTGATAGAGGAGAATAAGAACAATCCTAGATTTCTTTTCAGCACTGTAGCCAGGCTGACAGAGAGCCACAGCTCTATTGAGTCATGTATTCCTATAACCCTCAGTAGTAGCGACTTCATGACCTTCTTTAATGACAAAATTATAACTATTAGAGACAAAATCATCTCCCTTGGCACCAATTTTTCTTTAAACCCAGGAACCTTAGAAACAACTGTACAACCTGATATGTTCTTGGATTGCTTTTCTACAGTTGACCTTAACAAATTAACCTCTACTATTTCAGCATCAAAGCCCTCTCCTTGTCTCCTAGACTCTATTCCAACTAGGTTACTTAAAGAAGTGTTACCTTTAGTTAGCACTCCTGTATTAGATATGATTAAAATGTCTTTATCAGCAGGTTATGTACCACAGTCTTTTAAAGTAGCTGTAATTAAACCTCTTCTTAAAAAGCCCAGTCTTGATCCAGAGGTTCTAGCCAACTATAGACCTATATCTAACCTTCCTTTTCTCTCTAAAATCCTCGAGAAATTACTCCCCAATCAGCTGTGTGACTGTTTACATAATAATGAGTTATTTGACGACTTCCATTACGGAATCAGAATAAATCATAGCACTGAGACAGCACTGGTAAAGATTACTAATGACCTTTTAATACTTTACTTGTTTTACTAGATCTCAGTGCTGCCTTCAACACTATTGACCACCGCATCCTGCTAGAGAGATTGGACTATCTAATTGGCATTAAGGGAACCGCTGGTTTAAGTCATATTTATTAGATAGATCTCAGTTTGTACATGTTAACGACAAATCCTCCACACTAAAGTTAGTCCCAGAGCTCCACAGGGTTCTGTCCGTGGACCGATTCTATTCACCTTATATATGCTTCCCTAAGAAAATATTATAAGGAAGCACTCCATACATTTTCATTGTTATGCTGATGATACACAATTGTATTTGTAGATCAAACCAGAAGAAACCGATCAGTTAGATGAACTTCAAATGTGCATTAATGAAATAAAAAGCTGAATGACCGTCAATTTTCTGATGTTAAACTCAAATAAAACTGAAGTCATTGTCCTTGGCCCCGAAGGTCTCCGAAACTCAATAGCTAAAGACATTGTTACTCTGGATGATGTTGTGTTGTCCTCCAGCACCACAGTAAGAAATCTGGGTGTTATTTTTGATCAGGATATGTCCTTCGATTCTCACATAAAACTAAAGACAAGGAATGCATATTTTCACCTGCGTAATAATTAGGAACATTGTGTCTCAGAAAGATGCAGAAAAACGAGTCCATGCATTTGTTACTTTTAGGCTGGACTACTCCAACTCCTCATTATCAGGCTGCTCCAATAAGTCTGTTAGGAGTCTCCAGTTGGTCCAAAATGCTGCAGCTTGTGAACTTACCAAAACAAATCGAAGAGAACATTTTTCTACTGTATTAGCTTCTTTGCACTGGCTACGTGTAAAATCTAGAATAGAATTTGAAATCCTTCTCCTTACCTACAAAGCTCTTATTGGTCAGGCTCCGTCGTATTTTAAAGAGCTCATAGTACTGTATTACCCGACTAGATCGCTGCGCTCTGAGAATGCAGGGCTTGTCGTTCATAGAGTCTCCAAAAATAGAATGGGAGGCAGAGCCTTCAGGTACCAAGTTCCTCTCCTGTGGAAACAACTCCCTAGTGCTATTTGGAAGATGGACACTGTCCCCATATTTAAGAGTAAACTTAAAACTTTCCTTTTTGATAAAGCTTACATCTAGGTCTTACAATCCCTTAACAATGTTGTTATTTTTTAAATGATTTTGTTCTGCTTAATGATGCTGCTATAGGCCTAGTCTGCTGGGGGATAATACTTTTCCTGATAGTCTGAGCTTCTCTCCTCTCTTTCTGTATCACTCATGTCTCATCAATGCATGTTACTAATTCACTTCTTCCCTGGAGTCGTTTGTGCTTTGTCGTCTCTCAGGTCTCTTCTGATCGTGGTGGTGCCTGCTGCCGTGGTCCTGCATGACGCTTCCTGCTACTATTATAGTCTATCACCTTGGCTGTGCTTGTTTATACTATTCTGCTGTATTAACCGCCATAACATATAAGTCATATTCCCATTACTATAGATATCATAGTTACTGTTTGTTGGTTGCTTGCATGTCTGCAAGTGTGTATGTCTGTCTGTGTTTATGTCTGTCTTTGTCTCTCTCTGTCCATCTGTCCGTCTTTTGTCTCTTTCTCTCTCCTTTTCTTCCTTCCCAACCGGTCAAGACAGATGGCCGTCCTCCATAGAGCTGGGTCTGTCTAACGTTCCTGCCTGTAATAGGGAACGTTTTCGTTGCCACAGTACTCTACAGGGGAATTGTTGGGTCTATGTAAATCATAAATAAGTCATAGAGTGTGGTCTATACCTAGTCTGAAAGTGTCCTGAGATAACTTTTGTTATGATTTGGCACTATAAATAAAATTGAATTCAATTCAATTGAATTTGCAGGCCTGAACAGTTGGGTACAGTGATGTGAAGTCATAATAATGCATCTTTTCACCCTCAGCTGCTTTGTACAGATTGTACGCGTTGGTGCGACCGGCAAACAGAGCTTTTTGAGGGTTGAGTTTTTTCAGGTGCATCATAAGTTTTCAAAAAGTCCTGCAGAATTGGATCACCTTGTTTGGCTCTCTCCCCCTCATATTCCCACATGACCTTAACTTCTAGTTTATGTGTTAGATTGTATTTTTTTCCTTAAACTGTTGGTGGAGAACGCCAAATGCAATGTTGTTTGAGGGGTTTTTATGACCGTGATTAAAACATCTGGAGCAGCCATGCAAAAATCACCCTGCAAACTCATAAACATTTCGCATATTGTTTTGTCGACAAAAAACGTCAACATATTATGGTCCAAACTGCTCCTCGCCATGATTCAAAGCGTGTTTAATTTCTATTTTATTTTTGAAGGCCTCAAATTCCAGCCAATGGATTGCATCGGAAAATGCCTTGTGTTTCCTGATAGAAGCCCCGTCGTGTGTCAATGCCAGTGTGACACTGTCATGCAGCATGAAGCCAATGTGGCATATTTAAAAGGATCAAGCTTGGCACACTCCAAAAAGGCTTCACGATAAACAATGCAGGCTTTCCGTAAAACAACAACATTGTTGACGCCATATGAATATAGTTCCCTCCGTAAATCAAACACCCCATGACGCACTGTGTTGTACCACAGCATGAACTCTTCTCTGTCATGTACAGACATGTTGTCATATCCATAGTAATGAGGCTTTGTATAGGGGCCTATGTACTCGGAATTTTCTGTGGTGTTAAACAAGTGAGGGAAATGGCCTTTTTTGGCGTCTTCAAAACCTAACGCTGCAGGAGTTTTTGTATGTCTCATGGGTAGGAAACTCAACGAATCAATCCACCTCTGTCTGTAAACTAAATCATACATGCGCACTACCCTGCTTCCTTTCATTATGATTTTAGGGGCGATACCCTGTTTGGTGAGAGACATAACACAATGTAATGGTCAAATCCTGAAGCATTATGAGCAATGAACGTGTAGTCGTTGTATTTTGGTCTACTAAACTTTTGTAGAAATATTTTGACAGATTTTGGGCCTGAAGCTGACCATTTCTGATTTTCACAATCAATAGCCCAAACAAAATTGGCCTTGTGGTGGTTGTTGTCAGTGTGTGTCTCAAAGTTGTAAAGGACATATTTAGTCTGGGGTGCTGACTGTTTTTCAGGTTGTATAAAACACTGATGATCTATGTCTGACTCCATCAATGTGCCACAGTGACTACATTAGTCCTTCAGACATTTATGACCCCCCGCTTTTGATTTGTTGCTTATGCCATAAATACGACCACAATCAACGCAATATTCGGTGCGCTAACTTGGTCTGAAATTTTTGCCTGCAGCATCAACTACACGCTTATGCCTATCGAAACATTATTTTGATCTACAGAAGCGGTTGCAATCTTTGCAGTGTATGGTGCACAAACAGACATACATTGCAAAAGTATTTGTATTTGTGAAATGCTGGTGTTTGGTAGCATTTGTAACAGTAATCAGACACATAGGTAGACCCCAAAAATTTGGTGTTCTTTTCTACTATGTGATAATGTTCATCGTTCAGGTAGAGTCATGCTGTTTTTGGGTGGGGGTCTTCATGTGTTTGGAATGTCTCCAATTGTTTCGTACCGTGATTGTGATGGAATACAATAATCTTGACACCCAAATATTGCTCAAATTTGGACATGTCTGATAACGATACCTTTTTGTTCTACATCAAAGCCTACACACGAATGCACTTGTAGGGCCTGCTCTTGAACCTCATTTTCATGTATGTCTGGGTGCATGTAGAGCATGAGACACTTGGAGACGCAAAAGTTATTATTCGTGTTTGGGGGTGTGTAGAGATTTGATTTTTTCTTATTTATTATATCTTCATAGGGGATGGATGTTAGTTTGTGTCTCAAACCCCCACGCTTGTTGAATGCTGCTGAGACTACAAATTCGAGCTGGTCATCTGACGCAATCCCTTCATTACTCGGCATCACCTACTCAATTTCGTTCAGGAAGGTTTCAGCATTGAAGTTGTAAGAAGCATTTAACAATGCACACACATCGCTAGCCAGTGATTACCCTAATAAGACTACATTTAAAACGCCATCTGGCGCTGCCAAATCTGTTGAAAAGTCAACAATATCTGTCAATATATGTCTTAGTGTTGACAATGCAGTGCTGAGATTATCCAATGCAATATAATTCAGGTTAACACGCAGTCTTATCTCTGCCCCGTTAAAATTGTGCCTTTCTGTGATATTAAACTCACATGCTCCACCCACACGGTTCAAATGTGCAGTGAATTCAGGGCTGTACTTTGCAGTTTTATGCTGATGTGATGAAGGGATGCTATCATTTTGTGGAGGCTGTCTTTGGCGTGCAGAACCACCACTCATTTGTATCTTTTGTAACTCCTCATCTGACTCAACAAATTATGAGACACACTGCTTCATTATACCCAAGCTATGCAGAACATTTAGAGCCTGCTCCGATGTCATCTCCACATCGTCTTCCTCCTCTAATGCATCCATTTCGTTTTCAATATCAGACAGGATGTCAATGAGAGTCGAGGGATTTAAATGATGCCAGTTTAATCGTCACTAGATAACCATACAACGCCTGCCATGTTTTTATTTGCGCGCACATTTGTACAAGACACCGTAAGTTAAATCACACACAAACTTATTTAACTCCAGGAGTCAAGCACACACACTACTATTCACATTTTTCTTAGTAGTAGATCCAGTTTATTACCAATCATATTGAAATATCTTCAAAGACTCTAAGTTCTAAAACTTCACTTCTAAGCAATCCAACCTCTTTTTCAAGCTTCCTAATCTGTCTGAGTGCAAGTTTGATGGTGTTTTTATATACTACTGTAGGTGCAACCGGCGCCCAAAGATGATTGTTCATTTTCTGGATTAACTCAAACTGTCAGTTTGATTACAGTAGGCCCACAGCCTGCTGGAACAAAGACCTCAAAATGCCTTCACCCCCACAACAGGTCACACCCAGGTGTGAATCCTCCAAGGCACCCAAACTGTTCATTGGCTGAATTGACCCCCAGGTGATGACATCATCCGGGCCTATATAAAGTGAAGCACACAATCTCTCGCCCTCTTTCTACTGAATCTTTTCTACTGGATCTTTCGACCGGATCTTCCTCCTACTCTCCTCCATCTCTACGCAATCACTCAACTCCAGGAGACCAGCTTCCAGCTGTCCCCTCGGCCCTGGACCTGGCCTATGGCATGGGATCACCACAAAGGTTAACCAACCGGTTATCCTCAACTGAGCCCAGCACAGAGCGATCCAAATCCTCTTTTGCCTAAGAGCCACAATCAGACAAGAACTACCACGGAGCTTTCTTTCTTCAACCCAGCTGCTGGCATCAAGCAATGCGCAACATCTCCCATCTCATGGACTGGTAACTAATCACCAACTGGGCATTACTACATGTTATAGGACTGTATGAACGGCTAGATACCATTGTAACTTTGTCATAAGAACTGTTACACAAAGGCCGGAAGCCTGATCTCTCAAAGAGAATGTTCACACCTTCTTCGAGCCCCCACCTCTTCTCTTTGTCTCTCTCTCTCTCACACACACACACACACACACGCACACACACACACACATACACACAAACATACGTTTGCTGTTAGCTTTAGTTAGTTGATTGTGTTTTGTTTGTTGCATTTATTAATCTGTTAATGAATGTTTGTGTTTACCATATGTCTGTTTATTTAATATTACACAAAGATGAATGAGCCAGCTTCTACTAAGAAAAGAACTTTTAAATCCTTCAACTAGTTAAACTATTATATTTATTGGTGTTTAACCCTTAATTAGTAGTTTAATATATTTTATGAGACTTTAATATTAGTTATCACTCCGTCTATGACGGTGGTGCCCCGAGGAACTCTGGTTTAACTAGAGTCATTTTTATTATTATCTTTGATAATTATTGGTGATAACTAATATTTACTTGATTAACGGTAAGTTTATTGAGAATACTCAATCTCATAATCTGAACGTGAGTCAAGGCAATATATTTGATTGGTTCTCTGTGTGACATTTTTAATAAATTGAAGTTATTAATTTTTGGTAATTTGTCTTTATTAATTTTCGTTATCAAATATTTCATTTGATAGTCACTATTGATCCAATTAAACCCAAAGTACCTACACTACTGTCCTACAATACTACTACTAACACTACTTATCAAATAACACATCAGGTACCAATTTAAATTTTTACAATAAAAGTTCATACTCAAGATGTGCTGGCCATTTTCCAGAAAAAAAAAGAATATATATGAACAATGCAAAACGCAGTCTGCTTCGTGTCAATATGCAGTCTGAGGTCTGAAAGCTCTGCACAAGGCCCCTAGCTTTTATACAGAAAACCACTCCTTGATGTAACACTTAAATTGTTTTGGATGTCTATGTTGATTCACGGCCGCAGCTTTGGTTATTTCACACCTCATTATTTCAGCCTGGTTTTGGCAGGTAAAGGGTTTTTTGCATGCATTGTCTTTTGGGAGTTAAATAAGATATCTTAAATGTAGTAATTTACTTTTAATATAATAATATAATATACAGTATATACATATATAGTGAGAAAAAAAAATCATTCTGTCAGTTCTATAGCGTGTAAAACAAGAAAGACATGAAATATATGTGACACTGGGAAGTGACACCTTGAGCGGATCTTGGAAAGGCTGCCTCAAAGAATTTCAATGAGATATCTCTACAGACAGTCCAAACACATCACCTTAAGAAAATACGTCGGCAACCCCAAAACCCTCTGGTTTCCACGACTGTAACAGTATCAAGAATAAAAACTTATTAAAAACTTAAAATTATTTCTATTATTATTTATATCACACACACACACACACACACAGACACACACAGACACACACACACACACACACACACACACACACACACACACACACACACACACACACACACACACACACACACACACACACACACACACACACACACACTCAAAATCTATACTGAGAAAAAATTAACAAGAAAACACCTCTAAGAGATAATACAATTTTGACTATATTCCTTCTCGTTTAAACCTCTACTCATATAAACACCACTTTATATAGAACTCTTGCATACTTTTTTTTTTAAATAGACTTACATTCTCATCTATATATAATTCTACTATTTCTTTTGTAACTCTGCTCATCTTTATTTTAACTTAAAGACCTCTATTTAAAAACACTACATCAGCATATATCCTATTATACATGAAAACATGGTCTTGCTATTTTTTTAAAACTCTCATTTAAACACAACTCTAACCCTTTCACATTATTTACAACATAGGGAATCAGTAAAACCATAACATTAAAACATGTCAGGATGCATCACCTTGTGTAAAAAGACCTATACCTTATAAAAAAAATAAATAAAAAAAAACAGGAGGCTTACCACGCATGCTCTGTGTCAACACAAAACATATTATAGACAACAAACACACAGACGTGGAAATAATACGTCACTTAACTGCGGCCGCTAAAACCGAACATGCGCAGCGACAACACAGAAATATAAAACACAAACACACACAAACGCGGAAATAAGACGACATATAATCCCGACCGCTGAAACCGGACATACAGCACGCACGCTGTCAACACAGGAACACACGCAGGATCACACACAGACAGACGCTCAGAAAGTACATTAACAAAGGGACTCCCCACAAACACCACCATAGTTAAAATATAAACTATTTATATCAATACAACATACTATAACACACATCGCTCACACACTTCATCTCTCATCTCATCTCATCTTCATCCGCTTATCCGGGGTCGGGTCGCGGGGACAGCAGCTTTAGCAGGGGACCCCATACTTCCCTTTCCTGGGCCACATTAACCAGCTCTAACTGGGGGATCCCGAGGCGTTCCCAGGCCAGTGTGGAGATATAATCTCTCCACCTAGTCCTGGGTCTTCCCCGAGGCCTCCTCCCAGCTGGCCGTGCCTGGAACACCTCCCTAGGGAGGCGCCCAGGGGGCATCCTTACCAGATGCCCGAACCACCTCAACTTGCTCCTTTCAACGCTAAGGAGCAGCGGCTCTACTCCGAGTTCCTCACGGATGGCTGAACTTCTCACCCTATCTCTAAGGGAGACTCCAGCCACCCTCCTGAGAAAACCCATTTCGGCCGCTTGTACTCGCGACCTCGTTCTTTCGGTCATGACCCAACTTTCATGACCATAGGTGAGGGTAGGAACGAAGATTGACCGGTAGATCGAGAGCTTTGCCTTCCGGCTCAGCTCTCTTTTCGTCACAACGGTGCGGTAGAGCGACTGCAACACCGCCCCCGCTGCTCCGATTCTCCGGCCAAACTCACGCTCCATCGTCCCCTCACTCGTGAACATGATCCCGAGGTACTTGAACTCCTTCACTTGGGGTAAGGACTCATTCCCTACCTGGAGTAAGCAATCCACCGGTTTCCTGCACACACTTCAGATGCGTGAAAAAGTATGCGCAGAAACAACAAAAAAAAACAAAATTTACCCGCACATGCCACCCCACTAGCCCAAAAAGTGACCCGTACTACTCAGGTATCTTGAATATTAGGATAAGGCATTAAATTAAATGCCAGTGGAATTACTTCCTTAAATGTGGTTAAAGCACTATCAAATAAACATCTGGTGTAGAAACTTTTGCGAACAGGTTAGTAGTCCTGTAATATGAATTCAAAAGTTATTAAATAATGGTCTGATGAAATAGGATACTGTGGAAAGACTATTAAGTCATTGATTTCCACACCATAAGCCAAAACAAGGTTGAGGATGTGATTAAAACAGTGAGTAGGTTTATGTACACTGACTAAAACCAATCAAATCTAATAGAGAGATAAACGCAATACTAAGGCTAATATTATCAACGTCCATGTGAATATAAAAATCTCCTACAATGATTACTTGAACCAATTTCTCTGTTGCCTGAACCCACTGATTGAATCAATCACTCTTTTGGCAAAACCATGAGCACTTTTCACCTGTTTAGACACAACTTACCAACACATTTTCATTGTGATTCACCTGTGCTGCATAATGGTGAGCACAAGTGGCAAAAGTCAAACACAATTAAAGCACGGTTGTCACTACTTGAACACAACAACTCAAAATTGATCACACTTGTGGCTAATGATGTAAGGGAATATATAAAGCCAGTTCAGAGAGCACTGATTTGAGAGGCACTACAATGGATAGAAATCTAAGAGGAAGAGTTTGTGTGAGAGGAGGTCGAGGAGGTCAAGGTTGTCAAGGTGATCAAGGTGGTCAGCGAAGACAAAGAACAGTACAGTTTTTCTCGATTGCTAAGACACATTTCTTGAAAGCTTCTCTCCTTTTCTCTAAACTGTGAACACAAACCCCAATTTTCAAGCTACGTTCACAAAACCTCAGACTCTTCTTGCAAAACCAAACTTTCACCTCAAAACAGTTCAATCTGTGCCCAAAACTGAACTTTGTTGTCAAATCGTGCCCCAAGTCAATCAAAATTAAAAACACTACTGAGCAGTCACTAAACACTACATAGAAAAATAGAAAACACAACGCTCAGGACATGAAGCTGAATGCATGTTGCAAAACAAAAAAACTTGCATTTAGCACTTTACACAAAGACAAAAAACAGAAATCTTGTGCATTAACATGTAGCACTTGTACAGTACAAAAAACAAAGATCTTTTGCATTTACAGTACACATATTATTTGTTCAAAACAAACAGAAACCGTATGCATTTGCCACTTGTGTACAGTTCGCCATTGTCCTCACGGACCATATCAACAATTAGGGTCTCTTGGTGTGGGGAGAACATACCTGTCCTCACACCCTTATGTGACAGTCTTTCAATTCTACAAAAAGAGAACATGCAGTTACAAAAAATATACATGGAATACTAGGCCTACAGACAGTTAGACTAACCCTCCATTACAATACTACAGTACATTGGCACAGTGATTACTTACAGTATACTGTGGTACAGTATATACTGAAATATGTCATACAGTAATTTGCTCTCAACATTTACATTCTTTAATATAATGTCAAAAAAGATAATTACCTATTATCTTCTCTAAATCTTAAGATTATGGTGGACACACTGAATCTAGCGATGTTTGGTTGCACCCTTTGTCCGGCCTCCCTCATGCTCATACCATGGACAAGAACATGGTCAATCACAGTAGCTCTGATTTCGTCAGATATTACTGTTCTTTGTCTTCGCTGACCACCTTGACCACCTTGACCTCCTCGACCTCCTCTCACACGAACTCTTCCTCTCAGATTTCTATCCATTGTAGTGCCTCACAAAACAGTGCTCTCTGAACTGGCTTCATATATTCCCTCACATCATTAGCCACAAGTGTTATCAATTTTGAGTTGTTGTGTTCAAGTAGTGACAACCGTGCTTTAATTGTGTTTGACTTTTGCCACCTGTGCTTACCATTATGCAGCACACGTGCATCACAATGAAAATGTGTTGGTAAGTTGTGTCTAAACAGGTGAAAAGTGCTCATTGTTTTGTCAAAAGAGTGATTGATTCAATCAGTGTGTTCAGGCAACAGAGAAATTGGTTCAGACAACAGGATTTAGTGTTTTAGCAATTGAGAAAAACTGTAATATCTGATGAAATCCGAGCTACTGTGATTGACCATGTTCTTGTCCATGGCATGAGCATGAGGGAGGCCGGACAAAGGGTGCAACCAAACATCGCTAGATTCACTGTGTCCACCATAATCCGAAGATTTAGAGAAGAGAACAGGTAATTATCTTTTTTGACATTATAGTAAAGTATGTAAATGTTGAGAGCAAATTACTGTATGACATATTACAGTATATACTGTACCACAGTATACTGTAAGTAAATATATGTTTCAGTACATCACTGTGCCAATGTACTGTAGTATTGTAATGGAGGGTTAGTCTAACTGTCTGTAGGCCTAGTATTCCATGTATATTTTTTGTAACTGCATGTTCTCTTTTTGTAGAATTGAAAGACTGCCACATAAGGGTGTGAGGACAGGTATAGTTCTCCCCTAATTGTTGATATGGTCCGTGAGGACAATGCCGAACTGTACACAAGTGGCAAATGCATACGGTTTCTGTTTGTTTTGAACAAATAATATGTGTACTGTAAATGCAAAAGATCTTTGTTTTTTGTACTGTACAAGTGCTACATGTAAATGCACAAGATTTCTGTTTTTTGTCTTTGTGTAAAGTGCTAAATGCAAGTTTTTTTGTTTTGCAACATGCATTCAGCTTCATGTCCTGAGCATTGTGTTTTCTATTTTTCTATGTAGTGTTTAGTGACTGCTCAGTAGTGTTTTTAATTTTGATTGACTTGGGGCATGATTTGACAACAAAGTTCAGTTTTGGGCACAGATTGAACTGTTTTGAGGTGAAAGTTTGGTTTTGCAAGAAGAGTCTGAGGTTTTGTGAACATAGCTTGAAAATTGGGGTTTGTGTTTACAGTTTAGAGAAAGGGAGAGAAGCTTTCAAGAAATGTGTCTTAGCAATCGAGAAAAACTGTAATATCCCCAAAGTAATTTCAGTCAAAAGCAACTGGACTTGGTTATTTGTCTAGGAAGACGTTTCACCTCTCATCCAAGAGGCTTCATCAGTTTGTGTACGCAACTGGCAAGGCTTGGACTGGTCCAACTAACTGGTGTGGAGATCCAGGTATTTAACATTTCACAAGGCCAATGATGTCACTGGAACCTTTTGTGCTCCAAGTGCCAATGACTGTCATTAGAGTGACAGTGGAAGTAGGTTTCGACTTTGTTAGTGCTCTATTGAGTCTTAACGACGCTAACGCCATTTGTGAACAGTTGTTCTTTGAGGTTAGATCAGGGGTCTCCAAACTTTTTGCAAAGAGGGCCAGATTTGATAAAGTGAAGATGCCCAGGGGCCAGTAGTTCATTCTGATGTTTTTTTAACAACAGAGTCACATGCAAATGAGCACTATTATATCTTTATTTTTTAAATGGCAGTGTAACCAAATATAAGCCACTCAGGCAGAAGTGAACAACTCTAAAAACACAATTCTGCCTTTAATTCACATCTGGAGAGTCAGATAACATTGAACATTGAACTGTACGGAATACCTTAATTTTCCTTGAGTTTGATAAATATCTTTGCTTCATGACCATTTTAAACAAGAGTTATATGTAATGCAAAGTTGTCTGTTATCATTAAAGTTAAAAACAACTTCTTTTTGCTCTTGTCTTTTACAAGATCTTTCAGAGAGTACACATCTACAGGTACACAACATCAACAGTTATAACCAAATCTTATTCAAGATGTTTAATAAAATAAAAAAAAAGTGGCATAAGTCCAAGTGCATAAGTATGCTTTTGGCTTTTCACTGTTAATAGTGACAGATTTAAAACATTCAATTTCAGATTTCAGACACTTACTTGCTGTCACTAATGAGAAGGGTGATACCGAGATCTGGATTTCAGTAAGGAGGCCAGGTCTGGTTTGAGGGAACTCGTTGAAATTGTTTAAGTTCATGACAGAGAATGTTTGCTCACACAGATATGTGGAGCCAAAAAAGCTCAGCATTTTCTTAGCAAATGTTCGCATTTCTGGAAACCTGCCTTTATCCAGCTGCCTGTAAAAGTCAACAAGAGTACGCTGCTGGTGTTTACCGCGCTGCTCATCATCACACTGCAGTTCAATGAGCTCCAGCTGCAGCTGTGAAGGAGCATCGTCAGGGTCCACGGAGAAGGGAGAAGAGAAAATCAACCTGTCCTTTTCAATAGTAGCAAAATGCCGAAAGCGTCTGATAAATTCCATAGAAAGAGATGCGATAGCTGTTGCATAACTCATCATTTGCGCACCGATGTTGTCCTGTGGGAAACTGTCCATGACCTCTTTCAAAGCTGTTTGGGACAATTGTCTTTGTAAAAGTTGCAGCTTGGCTCTAAAGGCCTTGATGTGAGCGTACAGCTGGCTCACCACTGCATCTTGTCCTTGCAGATTAACATTCAGCGCATTCAGATGGTTCGTTATGTCAACCAAAAAAGCCAAATCTGCCAGCCTTACAGGATCGGACAGTTCTCCCATCGGTTGCATCTTTTCACATAAAAAACGTCCAATTTCCTCTCTGAGAGAGAAAAATCGCTGCATTGCGGACCCCCGACTTAGCCACCTCACATCGTTTTGATATATTATGTCTCCATATTCAGCCTGAATGTCAAGCAAAAACTGCTGAAACTGTCGGTGGTGTAGAGCTTTAGAGCGAATAAAATTGATAGCCTTTAACACGGGTTTCATAACATGGTCAAATTGGAGACGTTTGGCGCAGAGAGCCTGCTGGTGAATTATACAGTGAAGTTTAATAGCGTTACCTCCTTCTTTGCTGACTTTATTGCAGATCAGCGTAGACAATCCACTTCGCTCACCAGCCATGGCAGGCGCACCATCGGTAATGATACCAGAAACTTTACTCCATGGTAGTTTCAGATCATCAACAGCTTCACAAACAGAAACGAATAAATCTGTTCCTCTGGTTTGGCCTTTGAGGCTTTGGAGGTCAAGCAGCTCCTCTGTTACGTTCATGTTGTCATCAACTCCTCTTAAAAAAATCAAGAGCTGTGCAGTGTCAGATACATCGGTGCTTTCATCACAGGCTAATGAGAAATAATCAATGATTAGGTCCTCGACTCTCCGTGCCACGGTGTTACGTGCCAGGCAAACATTCATAAATTCTTCCTTCTTTTCGGGGCAAACGTTCTCCACCATTTTCAGGACACAGTCTTTGATAAATGTACCTTCAGTGAAAGGTTTTCCATGTTTAGCTATTAACAGGACCACTTCGTAGCTTGCTTTGGTGGTACTTTCCTTTGACTCACTGGCCCGCGTGAAAAAAAGCTGTTGTGATGCCAGAGCAGTTGTTTCACTTTTTCAGCGCGGTCACTCCCTGTTAGTTTGTCGTTTGTGTTAGCATGTTTAGTTTGGTAGTGTCTCTGTATGTAAACAAGGCAACAGTCCCCCTCTATCAACTTTCCTCTTTTTCAAAGAAAAGTTTGCCACAAAGATGCATAGCCAGGAAGCATTAATTAGTGGTGCTGCCACCATGTGGTGAAAGGAGAAATTACATTTTAAAGTTTTGTGATTTATTTATTCTGTTAGATAGTGCTAGTGGGCCATAAATAATATATTATTAGACCGAAGTTGCGGGCCCTATGAAATCTTACCGCGGGCCGTGATTGGCCCCCGGGCCGGACTTTGGACATGCCTGGGTTAGATTGTTGAATCTCCTGGGAAGGGATGTGGGAAATAACCAGAGATTTCTTCTTGTCGCCAATTTCTTTCACAATTTGGCGACGAGGATGGGATGGACGATCCGCTGATCAGCCTGAGTCCTGACTGAAGGTAAAACCGGTAAGGAAAAATTCCGCTCCGCCAAGGAGGACAGGATTCCGCCTGATGTCAGGAACGGGTGCTGGACAGCGGACGCTCCATCCATTTTAAACGTGAGTACAGTGTTTTTTTAGATCATATCTCTTGTGTAATTTGAAGACAAGCTTCATTTACTTGTGGGGTTTTTGAAGCTCAGAAGAAGGTGTCTGAAACCTAGGCGACAGTTCGAGAACCTGTGTGTGGTCTGCTGTCAAGATATTCTGTAATTCCTGTGAGAGGTATGAATAGAAGGTCCGACGAGTCCTTTTTGTGGAGGTTGTGACCGTCTTCATATGTCCTTTGTGGTTTTGAAGACTAGTTTAATTTTCTGTGTGATTTTGAGGCTCTGAGAAGGCGTGGTAACCTAGGTGAGAGTTCGAGACAATGTGGTCTGCTGTCTGATATTCTATAAATCCTGTATGGTTGAATATCGAGGTCCGATGAGTCCCTTTTGGAGGTCGTGACCGTCTTCATATTTTCTGTGTAATTTTATTTTGTAGACTAGTTAAATAAAAAAATATATATGCACTTAAAGGTATATAAGTGATGTCTTAAAATAGACATAAATGAGTATAATGTGTTGAGAGGTTGGTGCAACCTAACAAATGAGAAGTGTTTTGGAAAATACATGAGCATTTAGGGAGAAAATGAATGATTTCTGAATCAATTATTCAAAGGAGTAGAAATTTTTGAAATGCAAATATAATTTGCATGAGTGTAGGGATTCCCAACTACAATAAAATTGGCATATGAATTTGGTAAGAAAAATAAACTTTGTGGTAACTATTTTCAGTGTCTAAATATCCAGTTTGGATATTAAAGGGTGCGTTGCTCGGAACGAAGGTGTCGTACAAACCACCTGGCTGAAAGATTTTCCAAAATTAATGTATGTGTGATAAGATCTAACCATGTTCGTATGGAAAGATCAGCATGTGTGGAATCTGTCTGAGTGAACAATAAGCCCATTGAAAGTAAAATCACATCCCAGTGAGTCAATAGAAAAATGGGAAACAAAATGGGAAAGTTAAAATTTTTACAGATCCTGCTAAATTTATAGCAGATAAATGGGTTAATGTGGTTGAGAGCTTCCATTTTGGCATTACTGGACTAAGGGACTTTTTAATTTATTTTTCCTTCTTTTATTAGGCACATATTTAGGTACATATATAGTTAAGAGAGTAAAGTGATGAGAGAGAAAGGGACAGCGAGTAGGGAAAGATAGGAGGAAAGCAAACTCAGTTATAGAAAGACAAGAAATTAAAGAAATAAGTATGTGTGACCGAGTAGAAGTGAATGAATGATGAGGAGCAGAGATTAGGGATAAAAGACAGCGGCCTCCTCCTAATGTCTCCAAGCCATGCAGCCCCTCCATCAAGCCCATATGCATATTCCCAGAAGGACTCTGACAATGAGGGGGAGGGGAGACTGAACCTGCATCTGATGTGTCAGTTTTCACAAAACCAGTGACTGAGGAAAACAGACTGAAACAAGGAAAAAGCTAGCATTGCTTCTCCAGAAAGTTCTCTCTCCAAACAGCAACTTCTTTTTGACTACTGGCCTGAAGAAAAGGAAATTGATGTCCACCGCACCAGATGTTCAGTTGAATTGAACACTGAAGAGCTTGTGTTCAGGACATGGCAGCCAGAGGAACTAAAAGATTGCAAGGAGGTGGGAGCTGGAGAGGTGTGAACTCTGATGAGCCAAACATTCGACCGGCCATTTGGTTCACTATACCAGCAGAATGGGGCACAGAATCCTGGACAAAGATGGCCTCATCAAGACAACATCAGAAGGAGAGAAAGAAAGGAGACTGGGACAAGATCCAGAGAAGTCCTGGTTGCGTGTTTCTGCTTGGGGTTTGTTCATGTTTCCAGTGAACAGGCCATAAAGACAGCGAAGGAAGGTCAGAGCATTTGAAAATCACAAATTAGAAATTAAAGATAAAAACATCCACACTAGATGACACCGTTAGTTGAACTTAGAATGAACAGGATGTTAATGTTCAACGCATACATACACTTGCATATACATATAGGAACATTTATTAAGAATAAGTATTGGTGTAAATAGGGAAGGTTAGGCTTTTGCAGTGAGAGTTGATCATTAGACACAGAAAGTTAAGGTTTTGATTACTATGCCCAGACAAAACATTTTTTTTAGCTCACATAAGACAAAATTCAAGTTATTGAAAGCAACACTGATTATTTCTTATTAAATAAGCATGCCATTGTGGAATATCTCAAATATACCTCCCATTTTACCAGGTTTGAGTTTCTGGTGATTGATTTTAGAAAATGCAATATTGATGCATCACTGTCCATCATGACTTATTTTTCGGGGTTCTTTGCTTTCACTCTCAATGGTATTTGAATTTTTGGAATTTGATGGTACAGTTTCTGGGAAAACCTGGTTTAAAAAACTGCCATAGTGATGGTGAAGTTTTCAGAAACATACGTCTTGTTTTTGCAAATTGAAGCATTAGATATAACAATAATAATAAGGATAAAATTATTAATAATGATAATAAGTGGGTCCTGACTGCATCCAGAGAAACTGGATGGGTTTTTAAAATAAATAAATAGATTAAATTCTATTGCCACTTATGGATTATTTTATGTTTCTGTGGAGATCTCCCAAACCCTGTATAAAGAAACTTGGCCAATGACTGACTTTTTAGACTGTGACTGCTGAGGCAAACAGCCTCTACCGACTTAACATGACCTACCTGATCGAGCTCTGATTGTTTCTTTTTAATTTTTGCATGATAGTTGTATGTCAGTAGTTTTATGTCGATTAACAAACACTAACATCTGACCCTATTGTATTTTCAAAGTGTGCACGTTCTGCGTGATACTCATTGTCACACTAATGTTTAATTTCAGCCTGAAGCGCTGTACTGTCTTAATTTTTGAGCTTTTGATCCAACAGCTAAAGATGGAGAACCATTCTTGGATGGAAATGTTTAACAGTGGATCAAAACCATGGGATACATTGTTTGATAAATAGTGTCTAACGATTATTCTGTTTTTCTTTATAGATGGTTCTGCGAGGAATCCATCTAACTGCTCTTTCTTTGTTTGCCTTTGAACTAAACTGCCAAGTAACTCGTCTGCTAAGGCGACAGAGTTATTTGTATTAATCTGTGGTTTTCTTTCTAGGTGCAACAGATGATACAGTGTCATTGAGTCTCCATATGCTTTAATATTGTCCATAACTTTCACACTTGTTCCCAGACCACTCCTCCTTAACCTTTTGTCTCCAACACTTTTACCTGTTTACAGTTAAAAGAGTTCACGCTGACTGTAACAACTCAGTTTTCACAGGGCAATGCCATAGCAGATTATGGTGCTAAAGAAGAAAAGAAATGAGACAGTGGTAAAGACTTGTTTCCGACGGTGTGTTAAGTGCTGGTAACCTCTGACACCAGGACATGGAAGAGAGAAGAAAATGGCGTCATCGCATCGAATGAGGCAAATAAAGCAAAGAAACCTACAGTATATAGTGGCTCAGATGAAGAAACGGTGTGAATAGAATTGTTTTTGTTTTAATGTTTTTCATTGTTTTTATTTTTCCCTTTTGTTATATTCGGAGAGTTAAAAGTTAACCTATACTAATGTTTGCAGTGTGTAGTCAAAGAAAGAGTTAGTTGATGATATTGTGTTATTTCCAAAAAAATTATTTGACACTTTGTGTCAAAAGGGGGGAATGTGGGAAATAACCAGAGATTTCTTCTTTCTTTGTAAGTGTTTTTTAGTTTATAATATACATTCTTTGTTCTCTATGTTGATTAACATAACAGTCAAGCTGTGCACGAGTGCTGGGGGGATTGCGGATAGGAGTCACATGGGTTGCAAATGGTGACATTTGGTGGCTGTAAAACACTGATAACATCCACTGGGGTTATACACATTGGGTAGTGTGTTTTTGTTACTTTGATGTCCTTGTGTTTGTAAGGTGCTTTGATGTAACTGTATGAATGTTGAAGTGACTTGGAGAAAGGTAGAGATGGTTGGAGACCCGACGGTTGTGGTAGCGTCTCTCCTGTATGCATACAGTATTTAGTAAAGACATGATTTCAGAAACACTGAGGACCTCCTCCTCTGTTAAGAGATGATTTCTCTACTTTTACATAGACGGCTTATTTTACTCCTCTTTCAAACCATCTGTCCTCTCTGTCCAGAATGTGGACATTGTTTTCCTCAAAGGAGTGGGCTTGGACCATGGACTGTTATCCAGTGGAGCACTGCCACTCCGCAGGGCGAGGGCAGTAGGTGGTGGAGGACTTCGGCTTGGCTCCCTGGTAGTGCCAGCGGGACTCGGCGAGTGCTGGTGCACGAGATCCGGTGGTGATCGAGCCAGCCCACGGCAGGGTTGTGTTGTCTGTGGCCGCCATGCTCCGGTCAGAGGCGCCTGGAGCCCTAAGAGGGGGGAGGAGCTTCGCCTGGGTCATGGCGATGATCGAGAGATCAAGGAGGATTTTGTCCCGCTCCTTGAGGTCAGCCGTCAGGCCAGAGACACTCTCCTTGAGTTTTGAGAGGGTGGGGAGACAGGACTCACACACTGCCATCATCCCCAGCAGCCTGTGCTGGGGATCCATCAAGCTGGGACATAGAACCACCACACGAAGCAGAGTTTCATTCCAGCCCTGGATCAGAATTAGGGGGGAGACCTTTTTCACTCCTGAGCAGGCAGCCCACTTCACCAGTGCTTTTAGAGCCCACTATGTTAGGGGCGGCAGTAGCTCAGTCCATAGGTGACTCGGCTGGGAACCGGAGGGTCGCTGACTGGGAACCGGAGGGTCACCGCCAACTGCTCTGGGCGCCGGTCCACTGGAAGCCCCCTCGCTCTGACATCTCTCAATTAATTGCATGTATATAGGTCCTGTTTGTGCATGTGTGTGTATTTCGGGCCTGTGTGTGTGTAACATGAATAATAATAGAGTGAAAAATTTCCTGTTGCAGGATTAATAAAGTAATTATTTTTCTTCTTCTTCTTAAAGACGTTATTTAAAAAGTGGTGCCTTGTTAGTGCAATTCAACGTCATGATTTCCATGTTTTACTTCTCCGTTTTGTTCAGAGGCAACCAAGGGCACGATGGTTAAAAGCTTCGGTCCATTTTTGAAAGAATAAATACAATAAAAGCTGGGCACGAGTGATTTCAAATATAAAAACAAAAACAATATTTTCTGGAGCAGAAATGACAGGAAATCCAGCGAAATCTAGTTACGCTACACATGCGTGGATTGAATCTATGCAAAATACTGACAAAATACAAAATCCCCCCGAAACATAATTGAGGATTCAGTTTCGTTTTATGGAAGAAGAAGAAGAATTCCTTTATTCATCCTGCAAGGGGAAATTCTATTGTTTCACTGTTATTATATTATTCACATTACACACACACAAGCCTGAAATGCATACACATGCACAGGAACTTTATACATGCAATTAATGGAGAGATGTCAGAGCAAGGGGGTTGCCAAATGGATCGGCGCCCCAGTTGGGGGTTCGGTGCCTTGCTCAGCAGCACCTCAGCAGTGCCCAGGAGATGAACTGGCACCTCTACAGCCACCAGTCCACGCTCCGTTAATGATCCACACAGGGACTCAGCCGAGTCACCAATGGACTGAGCTACTGCCGCCCAAACAGGGGACCATTAGTTTTAGGAGAAAGGGCTGTGCTGTTCCATAAACCTAAGATAGAGATGCCTGTTGTTGCCTGTTTTCTTCTTGTTCACACAAACTGGCGAATTTGATTTGCCCAAAGGAAGCTCAGAGCCTTGAGAGACTACAACCTCCTGTAACCATGGATTATGTGAAGAAAATATCTGACACAAAAAATATATTAACAAGTCCGTTACAGGTTTGAAACCCTAACAAAGGAAGTTGATTTGTTTTGGGTACAGTTAGCTGCTCATTATAGAGTTGTCATCCTTGTGCATATTTTATAGAGCAAGTCCCTATTTGAAACAACTATGGGAGCTCTGTTGTCACTCATACCTATTATGTAGCTTCATATTTAAAGAAAATGAAACAATAGATTTCTAAAACTAAGCTTGCACTATAAACATTTCCTCGGTGGATGATGATTCTTGTACCGCTGTAAAGAAATCCCTTCTGCAGCAGCACACTAATATATAAGAACATTTTACCACACTAACCTGTTAAGCTGTCTTAATGCATTTACCGTTTATAGAGTTAATTACAACCCAGTCCACATATTATAGTCATACGGTTTAAATTGTAGGAATGTGTTCAACCACATTCAATCTCCCTCCTTACATTTATCCCCAACAGGCCTCACTGTCACAATACTGAGAAAAAAAGTCCCGTTAACACCCTTTGTTGCCATCATTAACATAAATTTATCAAATCTTCAAGACTCCTATACCTGCTCCAGAAAATAAGTACATACAAGCACATGAAGAAATAAAGCTCTCTGTCCAGTTTAAGAAAATGCATTACTTAATTTGTAATATGATGGGTTTTCTAGAGTGTGTAGCATCCTGCAGTGTGTTTGTTCTCTGGTGAGATTGATCCCATGTTCATCTGCATTCCCAAGAGAGACCGCATGATTCGGGGAGCATTATGCAGAGTCAATCAATTTTGCATTTGCTTGTGTGTGCAGCCACTTAATTCCATCACTATACCCTATTGTCACGACAACACTATTATACATTGCCTTTCAAAAGGAAATCAGAGATTCAACACTGAGCCTTCACATCTGCTGAAATGCATTGGGTACACAAGAATGACAGATGTGCGGACAAAGTGGATCATGCCAGTTTATTGAGAAGCTTGTCTTTTCTGTTTTACATGAAATCTTCACGAAAAACATTCTCTTGTATTTTTCGGCAGCACAATTGGTGTTATGCATATGTGATGTATCAGTATAAATTGAAACAGCATATTTCCCGATTTTACTAAAAATCACAATCAGAGCCTACAAAAGAGAAGAAGACACTTGTCTTTGACTTTTCTGCCAAATCCTCAAATACACACACAAACACGCACACACAAACACACACACACCATGCAGAGGACAACCTGGCTCAGCGTCAGTATTCCAACAGATGGGTTTTTATTACACTTTCATGTGCAGCGGTGCCAAGCTCACTGAATAAACTGGCATGTGCTCTCAACCACCCCTCCGGCAAATTCATGTGTCTTATGAACAAGGGCTCTAGTGTAGTGTGCCAAGCTGTAAAAACTCAGCTTAACAGCGGGGCAGATATGCGATCAGTACAGTTCCAACTTTATAGTGACGATAAAACGCAGAAAAGACACAGGGGTTGTTTTGTTCCAAGTCTGAAAGTTGATGGTTATGTATTTTCTCTTAGACTTCAGTGTCTGAGCTGCTTAGTTGAAATCGTACCCACTACTCACAGACTGCAATTGTATTCTTTATTCCATTTAATACATTCATGGGAACACTGCTATCATACATTATCAGCTGTCTCAGTGGTGTATGCTACGTCCAAAATCACTTACTCATTTATTGCTCTCCTATGTAGAGGACAATATAGTGAGCTCATGAGTGAAAAAACACTTTTGGACGCTACTTGGTTCTTTTCTCGTCACTGTTATTTACATCATTGCTGTCACACACTTAAAATGTGTCAGATCAACTTCGGCTGCTGGACCATTCATATCAACATGTACTTTTGTGATAAATACTGCACACGTTAAACTGCATATTTTTCCTAAAATAATGAAAAGAAAGTACATTGTGACTGCTTGCATTTAACATTATTTTTGTTACTGTTTGCATTATCTGTGTTTTCCTTTTGTCATAAGGACAAACAAACTTCGATCGAAAATACTTCTTAATAATACTCTTAGACCTCTGAGGAAATATCGCAATCATTCAAATATATTGATTAGCAAAAATACTGAATAAGACACAGAAAATCGAGATGATCTGCAACACTTTCAAGATGTCATCAACTTGTTAGTGAAATGAAGATGCTCGGACTTTACATATATAATCACAACAAATATATACAAACATCATTTCTGAATTCTGTTTGAATAATTCATAATAAAGTGTCAGACTACACTCCCTCATGTTTGTTTTCTCATCACATCACATAATTCATTTCATGACCCAGTTTTAATATCTTTATTTAATTGTAGATTTTGGGCAGCAGCAGATATGTAAAGAAGATAAGTGATTTCTGTTGGACCGTATACACTTCAATAAGCATACTTCGTAATGCGTTTGAGGTTTGTGTTGATGTGTGCTCACAGTCATTGCCTCTTGTCAAGCTGGTGGAAAGTAATCACATATGAGGCAGTTCGTCCACATCTGGTCGTCATCCCTAGAAGGAGCATGACAGTTGGCATTTCTGTGGTCCTTTTGCTCCTTCAGAGGCTCTTTGAGATTCAGCTCTGTTCCCCAGGATGAAAGCAGCAGCCTGCCGAGTGCATTGATGTAAAGCTTAAACTTTATTCATACTGAACAAGAAATACACATGCAAGATCAAATATACGTCTTGAGGAGATATAAATAATTCATTTTGAGATGCAGAATTTGTTGTACACTCATGCATGCATACATTGACCATGAAAGACAAAATGTGAAAACTTTGAAATAATATATACTTTGCTTCAAGGACAAAGACAATCTTGTTTACCTCTGCTGTGAGGTGCGGCAACAATGCAGCTTCATCTAATAAAGATATCTCTTGTTAATCACTGTTGTAATTCCTCTGACATTCCAAAGATGTTTAATACATAGCTTTAATATAAATTAAAATGTCTGCATCTCAAAATGAAAGCACCCCAATTTTATGATGCAATAACTAGATAATGAAATAAAGCACTGAGATGATGAGATGCTGGTTTTAGGCTGTAGTCCCAGTGTCAGACTATAATGAAAATAAATGGTGCAATATGTGCTAAGTGGAACCACTGGGACTAGACAGAAGGAGAACAGTGAGCAGGCGGTGAAACTCATAATGCATACAAAAAAAAATGTTTTGTTGAGATTCATCATTACTTAATACCAGAGGGGGGGGGGGGGGGGTACCACAGTGCTTTAGGGTGTATAACCTCTCTGTTTTCATTTGCAGGTACAGATTTTTGACCCATGGAGTGACCCCAAATGACAATCAATGTATCAAGGCTGGTGTTAAATCCATTAAAGGCACACTCACACTTGGCAACCCTGTCCCGGATGAGTAATCAGTAATTCAATTTTATTTATAGTGCCAAATCATAACAAAAGTTATCTCAGGACACTTTACAGACTTTTAACCATTCTGAGCGTCCTTAACCAAGACCACAGCATGGAAACAGAAACAGTTTTACAATTAAAACAATATGTTTTTGTTATTTCACAACATTTGGGGTTAACATCATTTTAAAATAAACATTTGGGTATATACACAAAGTGGTCCTTTGCAATCATCCTGACTTCTCAGAAGGACTCTGCTCTATTCTCACAAGCCTGCTGATGTCTACTAAACTATAAACTAGTTTAGATTATTCAAGTTGGGATTAAACTTCCTACCGAGACCCCACACATTAGGAAAGTTCTTCAAAGATAGGTTTCCTGTTACCCTGGAAATCCAAACCCTCCGCCAGAAAATTTTCTATTATTTCAACAGGGGTGTAACAGGGTAGACCTGTATCATTCACACTTCACAGTAATGTGCACCAATGGGGAGTTGTGTGTGTGCCTGTTGGGGTATAGGGATTTCACTTTGCTGGGACTGAGGTGCTGATTGAGGGCAGGTGTGTTAGTCTCCTATTGCTCCACTGCACATGCGCAGCGCTGAGCTGAAAGAACAGAAAGTTAACAGAAAAAAAACACTACATACTCATATTTTATGAGTCAATTCAACAGGAGAGTGAGAAATCAGTAAAGTATACATATATGATTTAAATAAGCACAGAATTACCTTTGACAGTGTAAGATAAACATGAACAAGACTATAAGATATTCTAATGATGTGCTCAATATGAAGCAGATGAAGCTTGTCACAGGTTTGAAAATTGCTAGTATCAGGTGTGTTAGAGCAGGGAGAAACCTAAAACATGCAGGACAGTGAACCTCCAAGAACAGGATTGGGCACCCCTTCTATAACATATCTACCGGAATGGGACACCCGTGTTATAGGATGCTGTATGTACAGATGTACTTAGACACTGATAAAACAGCTTTACAAGATGCCAAGAAATGCTCAAGCCAGTACATTATAATCCCATCATAATGCTACGTGGCTCAACATTATATTTTACAGTTTTCCTGCAGGAGCAAATTTTTTTTTTTTTAAAGATTTGCTCCTGCTTTTACTGTCCTCATGGGCTTGCTTTATATGCAATATTATTACAAGTCCTGAATTATGGACACACTCAAAGTGTTTGCGTTGGGAATGTGCTATAGGTGGCCATAAAATGCCAGCGTTGTGATAACACCATTAGTACAGATGAGTGTTGAAAGGCAAGAAAGAGGCGATCATTTCACAGGGTTTGCTGCTCTGCCAGCATTCTGATTAGCTTTAGCTTACAGGTATGTAATGACCTGCCACCATTACTAATCGATTGCACAGCAGGGGCAGGGCATACTCTCCTCCTTCCTGACCCTGATATCTCTGTTTAGACTTGTCTCTTTCAAGTTTAAAAAAATAAATTCATATATATATATATATATGTCACTCTTAATGTTTTTTTTTTCAGATAGCTATGTCACGTAGATGCTCTCATTGCTAATATTCAAATCTTTCATCAATTGAACAGGCAGACAAATTGAATTTAGATTTAGGACACTTTGGTTGAATTTAATATTCCACTGCAGTATTGCTTTTATTAAAATCTTAATTTTTCTGGTCCATCTTAAGAAATCCAAATAATTTGACAGTGTTCTAGAAAGATATAGTGTGGTAGCATAATAAAAACAGGGCAAGTTTAGAGAGTTTAGTTTAGAAATATCTGCTAAAGTTAAACTATAGCAAAAAAGCACAAATCCAGAGTGTCTAAAATAAAATGTATTTAAAGTAGCAAAATAAACTAGTCAGCAAACAAAGGGAGCAAAGGGAACTACAAGCCATGTCTCGGGCAGAGCAAAATCAGCAGGGCGTTTGGCATGAAGAGCTGACAGAGGATGAATGACAATGAGTTGTATTTAAGTGGGCTACTGAATGCGAGGCTGATGAGGATAATAAGGGCCAGGTGTGGAAGTGGGCGGAGAAGCTCAGGTGAGGGGAATGAGTTATTTGCAGGGCAGACAAGGGTGGCAAGATGTGCAATGACAGGAGAGTTAGGGCGAACTCACACTGTCCATTCCATTCTATGCTTAATGATAATTGTCCCCCCCTCCCTCTTCCCCCACAGCCCAGGACCACTTGTACTCACATTACTTGAAGTGATCTGGGCAGCGGCACGTATGCCTCTTGCTTTTACATCATCACCCCTCTGAGATATAGTTTTCAATCAGTCAATCAATCAAACATGACCTTTATTTCAGCTACCGGGTACAATAGGTCCCTGTGTTCCAGTCAAGTCAAGCATAGCTGACATGTAGGGTGGATATTTCCCAATAGGAGCTTTAAATAAAAACCAGTGTTTCTCACATCTCATTAAAAGAGAAGGCCAACCAACCTTTTCATACAGGCTGCAGTGATGAGTTTTAAAGCAGTCACCTGTAATGAATGATAAACTGAGTCCAGTGGTTTTAGGGTGAAGGCAGACGCATGCTTGTAAACTACATCCCCATTGTCCAGCGCTAATAAAAACATTGCTTCAACAACCCTTTTCCTACATACCATTGGGAAGCTGGTTCTATTTCTGTATAAAAATCAAATTTTCTGACGTAATTTGTAAACAAGTTTATCAATATGTGATTTAAAAGAGAGTTTTTCTTCAAGCCAGATGCCTAAATATTTATATTCAGAGACCGTTTCAATAATAGACCTTTATAGTGGAAATGCAAAGACGATTGTGGTCCAATTCTCCAAAACACTTCACCTATGGCACACCGTATTTTTGCTCAGAGTTTTGGGATCACATGTAAATATGTACCCGTAGTAAAGAATAACAGAGAAACAGACTAACTGTGCACCACTAAGTGCTTCTTTGTGTAGCATTGCCAACATAAGGTCCAACAAGAATGATCAAATAGTGAATACCCTCTGATGAGAACCTTTATGAGAGATAAAGTCTTGAAAGCTGCGCTTAGCATTAAGTAGCGGATCTAAGACAAAAGTCTACGTCACTTTGCTCTAAGTCTTAGCTGAAAACCTTTTCTCGGCCAGGTTTGGTTGAAAGCATAAGTTACCGTGGTGAAACAGCAACACTAACAGAGAGCGACTTTCATGTCACAGCTAACCCAGGATTTGAGTGCAACATACCTTGCTAACTAATTAATCAAGCTTCGTAGTACACCCCTCTGGTGACCCCATGACATAAACTCCAGAAAATATATTGTATATTGATTTGTTATTGGAAATTGTATGCTTTACATATGTTAAACTGTGTTCTTGCAGACAATTGAACATTTGCATGTTAAGCTGACAAGCTCTGCATTAACTAAAAGCCTGTAGAAATACAAAGAAATTTAGTCATTTGATGGGTGCCAATTGAAGATTGTCTTACATTTCCAAAAATTAGGGACAAATTAAATGCTTCTATGAAGAAAACCGAGGAAATAACTGGGAATTTACAGACCCTTAAAATAAAGTGTTCTATTCTATATAACACATTTTCTAAATGTAGGTAGGTGCTATGCAAACAGTAGTGAATGCTGCACGATCTATAGATTACTGGTTGCTAACCTGAGGGTTAAATTGGACTCGGACTTAAGAGCCATCAGAGAGATGTACCATAATAACAGTGAGCATCAGTAAGCTTGTGTCACATTAGTTTTGTTATCTTAAAATGCTTCTAATAAGCGTATAGCACACTGAAATGTAAAATAAATCCACAAGGTGTTGAAACTTATCAATATTCACTTCTCATATATTTATGATAAAAGTCTGACCAATCACTGTCTGTGAGAAACATTTTTTAAAGTGGGGGCCAAAAAAGTGTGGCTTCAGAAATACCTGTGTTTATCTGGACTCGGCCTCAGTATAGCTTTGTAATACTATGTTATTTTTGCAAGGAAGATTAGCGTTAGCAGTAACATCACCGGTAGTGTAAATAAACCAACCAACCAGTGCTGTGTGACATCCAGAAAGGTAAGAATTGCTTTAAGACTGTCACTTTATTACTTGAAAGAACAATCCTGTTTCTTTTTAACATTACATACAATAATGTTAAATGTCATTAAAATATTTTTAATATTGTAAGTGCCATTGTAGAAAATAATCACATGCATGCTACTATAGAACCACACAAACAAAAAGCATATGCCATTAATTGGGTCAGTGTTGTTAGGGAAAAAGGTGGAAAGTGATTGTGGGAAAGTCAGCCCTTTTGAAAGTTGTGATAAAACATCACTTCTAGTGTTTTTCTCAAGGGAAGGGCAGAGAACTGACGTAAAAGTGAAAAGATAGACCAGAGGAAGAGAGGGAAAGCACTGTAGCAGATTTAGAGATAGTGCTGCAGAATAGAGATTGATGAGGCACTAGGGAAGGGAGAGGGAGGCTGAGAGAGGGGAGCAGATGCAGAGACAATGGTAACAAATGGTGGAGGAGAGCAAACATTGACAAACATGCGGAAAAGAGAGGAAATTGATCAAGCTGTGGGGCTCATTGAAGGGTGCATCCATAGCCAAGGAAAGTGGGCTTTTAAAGGGTATATATTCACTGGTATATGGTGGGATGCTGAGAGAATGTCAATGGAGCTTGACAAGACAAGGGGGAACACTCATCTACAGTCCAGTTATGGATAGAACAAGAATAGTCACAAGATGCACTGTGTTAAAGAAAACATTAGGTTCCTACATAATTTATTTTGAAAAGGTTAAAAATGTGAACAGAAAATGTACAGAACATTCATCAGTACACCTGCAGTTCCTATAGGCAGAGATCCATATTACTGATCTAGAGATCTCTTTGAGACGTACCACCAGGTCACTGAGCACCTTATACAGAAGGAGCCTGGTAATTTAGGCATTTATTATGGATGAGTCTGATATTGGCAGATTTAATGAAAAAATTTTACTTCCCCCTTCCAAAGGAAAAAAGGCAAATGAAAGCAAAGAATTGTATTTACTGGGCTGAACTGGATTCATGAAAATGAAACAATTACTCTTTTTGTGGATAAATAAATATTTTTTGTCATTTACTAGGAGCTAGAGCTGTCACTACTTTTTTCAGAGTTTTGATAACTGTGAGTAAAGAAAAATACATGCTTGGATTAAAGTTGCATTTCATCTTCTTCCCCTACTGTCTGACCTCCTCATCCAGCCTCTTGCATCTAATTTATATGATTCATGTCTAATGTGTTTTTCTCTTTTCCAAAAGTAACAAAAATGGCAAACATATTCTCATACAACGATTCATATGACATTTTACAGAAAATGACCATTCTAATTCATGCTTTGAAAAAGCGACTTTGAGTTAAGTGCATCTGTACATAACTACTGCACATTGAACATTAAATGTAGTTTTGTATGAGAGTGAACTTAAATCTGTCGGACAAATACATGAGAAAGTCAGAATATGCCAGCTAACTTAAACCCTGGGATGAGGACAGCCTCAAATGACACGTTGTTGTCTAATAGTCAAATTGTAATTAACAAAATCAAGCTGATGAAAACAAAAGTATTTAACAAAAGTAATTCTGAATACGATTGTCAGCTTCTCTCATTGTTATTGACTTGCCATAGCAGGAAAAGAACAGGTGTAATTGAACCACATGGTTCTCTGAAATAACCCTCAAATCTTCCTGTATTAACTTATTGTTGTGTAAGCCCAAAATACAGAGTGTCTATGATGCAAAGCCCAGATCCACCCTGAGATTGTGAACGGAGTATACTCATCACACTCATCTTCAACCGCTCAACCGCTTTCAACTCAAGGGAGAAGCGGCTCTACTCAGAATCCCTCACGGATGGCTGAACATCTCACCTTATCTCTAAGGGAGACTCCAGCCACCCTCCATTTCAGCGGCTTGTACCCGCGACCGCGTTCTTTCGGTCATGACCCAGCTTTCATGACCATAGGCGAGGGTAGGAACGAAGATTGACCGGTTGATCGAAAGCTTTGCCTTCCGGCTCAGCCCTCTTTCGTCACAACGGTGCGGTAGAGTGACTGCAACACCGCCCCCGCTGCTCTGATTCTCCGGCCAAACTCACGCTCCATCTCTCATCTCATCACTCGTGAACAAGATCCAGAAGTACTTGAACACCTTCACTTGGGGTAAGGACTCATGCCTTCTCCAGACCCACAAAGCACATGTAGACTGGATGGGCATACTCCCAGGCCCCCTCCAATATCCTTGCGAGAGTGAAGAGCTGGTCAATTGTTCCACGTCCAGGACATAATCCGCATTGTTCCTCTTCAATCTGAGGTTCGACTACAGGACGAACCCTCCTTTCCAGCACCTTGGAGTAGACTTTACCAGGGAGGCTGAGTAGTGTGATACCCCTGTAATTGGCACACCCTCTGGTCCCCCTATTTAAACAGGGGAACCACCACCCCGGTCTGCCACTCCCTTGACACTGTCCCAGACTCCCATGCAATGTTGAAGAGACGTATCAACCAAGACAGCCCCTCCCAACCCAAAGTTTTCAGCATTTCAGGACAAATCTCATCAATCCCTGGGACTTTGCCACTGTGAAGTTGTTTGACTACCACTTCCGCCAGAGATATTGACAATGATTCCCCATCAGCCTCCAGCTCTGCCTCTACAAAAGAGGGCGTGTTAGTTGGATTAAGGAGTTCCTTAAAGTGCTCCTTTCACCGCCTAGGTAAACTCATGACCATCCTTATGTTTGAACAGGGTGTTAGTTATAGACAATCCATGACTAGCACAGAAGTCTAATAACAGACGACCGCTCGAATTTAGATCAGGGAGGCCATTCCTCCCAATCACGCCTCTCCAGGTGTCTCCATCATTGCCCACGTAGCGTAGTGGGCGTAGTCTCCCAGAAGAACTATGGAGTCCCCTACTGGAGCCCCATACAGGACTCCATTCAGGGTCGCCAAGAAGGCCGAATACTCTGAACTGCTATTCGGTGCATATGCACAAACAACAGTCAGAGTTTCTGCATCCTGATCCTGGCAGCAGATCACAAAAGTGGAAAACACATGCGCCGTTCTGGAACTAATTTGGCCAAGCAGCGACGAGGATTACGGTGCTTTTGGCCCAGAGGGTTGATTCCGCTGACAGAGAGGAACAATAGAGATCCATTTGAAGATGAATAAGTGTGCTTCTGTGCGCAATGCGTAAATGAGTCTGTGTATCAATAGTCATGTACTTTCTTTGACAAAATTGACTGTCCATTCGTAAAGTATTACTCTGTAAGAGTTATTTAGTTTTGTATTATTGATTAGTGAGCTTCGGTGTCAAACTGATCCAGTAAAGGGCCACTGTGGCTGCAGGTTTTCATTCCAACCAAGCAAGAACACACATGACTCGACATATTCAATCACCTGAATGGTCTTCACATAGTTGATTTGTTGGATCAGGTGTGTTCTTGCACCGAGCCATTGATTCAGATATATGGACGACACATGGGTTAAAATCAAATCCAACGAGGTGCAATCTTTTACCGAACATATAAACTCAGTGGACAGAAACATCAAGTTCACCAGAGAAAAAGTCAAGGACAGTTTGTTTTTCTTAGACTGTGACGTCCATATGGAGAATGACAGGAACCTCCACATTGGGGTATACAGAAGGTTTTCGGTTCATTCACACAGATCAATATCTACTGTTTGACTCCCACCACCCTCTGGAAAACAAGCTTGGAGTTATCAGAACCCTGCAACACAGAGCTGATAACGTACCCACCAGCTCACAGGCCCAGGGGGAAGAACGCAAGCACCTGAGAAGCGCCCTCAAAACTTGTGGCTACCCCAGCTGGACCTTTGTGAAAACAGCAGCTGCTTCCAGAAAGAAAAACAAAAACTCAGGAGGATCTTCAACAAACACTGCATCCCTGTGTATGTCAAACCCAGTAACTCACTCAGACAGAGACTAGTACACCCCAAGGACAGAACACCACACACCCACAAAAGCAATCTGGTTTATGCTGTCCAATGCAACGAGGAATGCAGAGACCTCTATATTGGAGAAAACAAAACAACCACTGCATAAACGCATGGCCCAACACAGGAGAGCTAACTCCTCAGGCCTGGACTCTGCTGTCCACTTACATCTCAAGGAGAAAGTCCACTCCTTTGAGGACAACAATGTCCACATCCTAGACAGAGAGGACAGATGGTTTGAAAGAGGAGTAGAAGAAGCCGTCTATGTTAAAGTAGAGAAACCATCACTAAACAGAGGAGGAGGTCCGAGACACCACTTAACTCCAATTTACAACGATGCTCTTTCATCCCTTCCCAGTAGATTCAACAATCTAACCTCAAAGAACAACTGCTCACAAATGGCCTCCTGTTAGTCCAACGACTTGTTGGTAAGACTCAATAGACTCCACAGACATCATCTGCCTTGTCAAAGGTTAAATACCTGTATCTCCACACCAGATGCAGTTGGACCAGTCCCAGCCTGGTCGGATTCGTACATGAACTGATGAAGCCTCTTGGATGAGAGGTTAAACGTCTTCCTAGATAAATAACCAAGTCCAGTTGCTTTTGACCAAAATTGCTTTGGGGTTTTCACAAGAGATGTAAAGAATTTGAAAAATTGAAATTAAATTTTCAGCATTTGGGCCAAATAATCTTTTTACACATTGCTCTAGGACAAATTTGGCCCTCATTATACATAAAGCTGAGTTTGTTCTGAACATTTCCATAAAATATATATATATATACACTTGAGTATTATGTTATATGCAAGTACCCTTAAAAGGGGAATTTACAAAAGTATGCAAAATTGAGAAAAATTGCCTTAGACCTCAGATGGTTAAATAGAGACGTTAGCACCACCTACAAGTCCCAGTCCAGAACCCTGATGCTATGCCGATTTAAGAAAAGTACTTGACATCTCTGACTTTGGGAAGCTCCTGTCCCAGTTGAGTCATGGGCCATCTGGACAGCGGCACCTGCTGGTTGAGCTTGAGATAGTCAATAGTCAGGCGTCCTTGCCATTTGATTTTAGCACCGGCCAGAGGGGTGCTGGGTATGTGCAGTTGCACGGACGAATTATGCCTTTTTTTCAATAGGTTATCTATGATTTCCTGTACAGGATACGCTAGGATATGCACTGTGAATGGTGGTAAGACCTTAGTCGAGAGAAAGGACGGTTTGAGCTTGAAGAGTACCCTGCGGAGTTTATCGCGTTCATCTTTATAGGTTAAGGCATCAGCTTGTGCCACCAACTGCTCGACCTGAGCTGTGAAGTCATTCATCTGGTTTACCAGTAGTTTTAGTTGCAGTCTCTGAGGACTCTTGTCTGACACTGTTTGAGAATAGCAGGAAAGATGTTTTTTGTTACAAATAAAGAGAAAGGACGGTAATGGTTTGTATAACCATTTCATCCTGTTTGGCGAGGTCAACTCGACAGGCAGTGTCTGCTGTGAGTCCCACAGCCAAGACGAGATCTATAGCTCTTGAGCACACCGTTCTCCAATTGGGCTTGGAGCAAGGCAGGGTGCAAAGGCACCATGACAGGAATTCTTAACTCAGAGTCAACTTAACTCAAGTCATGAAACCTGGTACTGATCATCCAACCCAATGAAGTGGATTATAGGATCAATATGTCTGCTGTGGCACTGTTCTGTACTAGCAGGTAGGCTTACCTAGAATGTAGGTTCAGTAGGAGTGTGGCTTCAAGAGACAGCCCCAGTTCAAAGAAGAAAGGGGAAGGTTGAAAGAATGTCTGTTAATGATTTAAGCATTGACCAGGTTGGATGTACAAATGTACAGCGACATCCTTGGTTTTCTAAGGAACCACAATGTGGCATCCACTGGCCACCTGGTAGGCTTCTGGGATAATCTGTCCAGACTTCATGTTTTCAGGGTCATAAACAGTGTCATCGTCTCGAACTGATGCCAGGAACCAAAGAATGTTGTTAATCATGTCCACCTGCACTTCCACTCTAGTCAGAATGCTGTTACCGATGTAGACTTGGCATGGCAGATCTGGGATGATCAGAAAAGGATAAATTAGGCTCTTCAGGTTCCACTGAACCTTTAAGGTGCAAATCCCCTCAGCAGTTATAGTTGACTGTGTTATGGGGTCTGATGAGCGGGCTAAAACCGCGTCATCAACATCTGTTTTCTCATGCTTGATGCCATTCACGATCTGTGGATAGAACGTGTGCATCACTGAGGAGTTTTTCAATGAGCATAAGAAGTTGTCTAATTGAGCCAAGGGCTCTCCCTGTGACCTTATGGTTTCTTCACCAGTGTCTGACTTTCTGAGGCTGATCCGGTAGACTGACAGGTGTGAGGGTGTCAGTCTCAAGCATGTAGATCTGAGCTTCAGTGATTTGGGAAGGGGTCAAGGGAAGAGGCCTCCTCACCTGTGCCCAGAGCTTCAAACGCTTGTAGTCAAGCAATGACTTGAAGCAGTTAAGGAGGTCCTGACCGATTAGAAGAGGAATGGACCCTAAATTAGACAGATGAACAAGTCTCATAGGCTCGATGGTTAAGTGAATTGCCGCCTTTGCGGTCACAGTTTCACCACCTGTGGATGAGTACAGCTGTATCTCTAGCAAGCATGGTTGTAGAGTCACGTTCCTGTTGGATTGACACACCATTCCCTTTAGCTTGATGAAAAGCGAAGATGACATTAGGGTTAATAATACTATTAACTAATACCTGCCAACCCGCCACATGTGGGTTAAAATTCATTTTTGCGGGTGTTCATTACAACTTACTAGCCAGTTTGGCCGGTGATGTACAACATTAGGCATTACATGCATGATATAATGCTTCTTGGTCATTTATCCCTGTGGCAGTACTTCCTACATTTCCCATTAGTGCTGTGCCATAATGCTACGTAAAGACGTTTCAAACGCCCATTGGCTGTGGACAGTTTGCAGTGAAACCAACGTGAGAAACTTTGGAAACGAATGGTGCGTCCAACAGAAAATACAACGAAGAAGAAGAACAACGATCAGAGACGAAACCAATAGACTGAAAGAGGGGGGAGTTAGCTAACGTTAATGTTAGTAAAGTAAAATGTTTAGATAAAACTAAATGCAGCAGTGGTTGAGACAGACTTCTGGGAGCTTACTCACTACAGGAAGGGGGCTGACCTGTAGTTTTCAGGAAGAGTTTCCTTGGATCCACCTCAGTAGTATCAGTAGTATCATGTTTCCGACCATGAAGCAGGCAATGTAATAATACTAGACTTATTTAACGAGGACTTCAGCATAGCTTTGTACAGTCCTAATCGGTTTTCTAACGTGCACAACAACGATCTGCAGGGTTTTTACTTCACAGGCTCTCCACATACGGCAATGTGAGAAATATGGTACAGCACGGCAGCTGTACAAGACAAGTGAAATACACAGTTGTTCAATCATATGTTCACATTCAACAAGAAACATAGAAAGTAGTTATTAATGGAGAAGGGAGGAAATACCAACGGATATTCCGACAAAATTAGTTCTGTTCTTACAGAGAGGATGGTTTGAAACGCTGCACGCGGGAGGCACCATTAATATGTAGGACATCTACAAATATTATGAATTAAATAAATAAAATTTAAGAATTTAACCTCAATAATCTAGTGCACCACACAAAATAAGACACGATATTCATTAAACTTTGGTGAAGGTTTAATACATGTTAATGTAGAAGAATACCTTTAGCAATGTATTTTAATTTCTTAAATCAATTTTGTCACTCAAATTCATTAGTTCGTACCGTAACACATTCAGGTCAATGTTACGGTACGAACTAATGAATTCCTTTGCATAGAAGGGATGATTCTCACAACGATGTGAATTTATAAACATTTATTTGATTAACTTAATTATTTAACAGAATAATGCAGTACTGAATTAAACAAGGGATAAATGAGTTAGGGGCGGATATAAAAAGCTTAAGACCAGAGTAGTTAAAACGGGCTGGTTTTAAAAACGTTACTGGCCGACTTTAACTGGTTCTAATTAAGAGAACCTAATTACCACCATCATTCTTAATCAGAAGCTGTAGTAAAAATGCTATTCCTTACTTTGGGAAGAGGTGTTACAGTCTTGGTGTTGTCGGCTCTGCAGCTCGGCTATGGACTGGTCGACTGTTGGACTGGAACAACTGGAGCAGCGAGACTGCTGTAGCTGTAGAAGTCTGGATTTCTTTGGTGGTCAAAAAAAGTTCTTACTCATTCTGTTGAGTTGGTATTGCGCAAAATTCGATGCAACCTGCAGATGCAATGAAGATTCAATTCAATTTAATTCACACTTTAGAGAGTAGGTATAGACCACACTCTATGACTTATTTTATGATTTACATAGAAACAGTGACTATAGTGATAGCTAAAGCAATGTGAATATGACTTACAAGTTATGGCAGTTAATACAGCAGAACAGCAAGAAAAAGGCACAGCTAAGGTGATAGAACTTGGCAATGATAATAATTATGGTGGCAAACATGGAGTTGAATTAAATACATGCATTGATGAGACATGAATGATACAGACAGACAGGATATCAGAGTATCAGCAACAGGATTATTCCCTGGCAGCCTAGGCCTATAGCAGCATCATTAAGCATCACAAAATCAGTTTAAAATAACAACGTAGCTAAGGGCTTGTAAGCCCTAGCTGTAAGCTTTATCAAAGAGGAAAGTTTTAGGTTTACTCTTAAATATGGGGAAAGTGTCTGCCTCCCGAATAACACTTGGGAGTTGGTTCCACAGGAGAGGACCTTGGTAGCTGAAGGCTCTGCCTCCCATTATACTTTTGGAGACTCTAGGAGCGAAAAGTAGCCCTGCATTCTCAGAGCTCAGCGATCTAGTCTGGTAATACGGTACTATGAGCTCTTTAAGATACAACGGAGCCTGACCAATAAGAGCTTTGTAGGTAAGAAGAAGGAATTTAAATTATATTCTAGATTTTACAGGTAGCCAGTGCAAAGAAGCTAATACAGTAGAAATATTTTCTTTTCGATTTGTTTAAGTTAGTACATAAGCTGTAGCATATTGAACCAAATGGAGACTCTTAACAGACTTATTGGAGCAGCCTGATAATGAGGAGTTGCAATAGTCCAGCCTTAAAGTAACAAATGTATGGACTAGTTTTTCTGCATCTTTCTAAGACACAATATTTTTAATTTTCGCACTTTTACGCAGGTGAAAATATGCAGTCCTTGTCGTTAGTTTTATATGAGAATTGAAGGATATAACCTGATCAAAAATAACATCCATATTCCTTACTGTGGTGCTGGAGGACAACATAACATCATCCAGAGTTATAATATCTTTAGCAATTGAGATTCGGAGGCCTTCAGGGCCAAGTACAATAACTTCAGTTTTAACATCAGAAAATTGCAGGTCATCCAGCTTTTTATTTACTTAATGCACATTTGAAGTTTATCTAACTGATCGGTTTCTTCTGGTTTGATTGACAAATATAATTGTGTATCATCAGCATAACCACGAAAATTTATGGAGTGCTTCCTTATAATATTTCCTAAAGGAAGCATATATACAGTGAATAAAATCGGTCCAAGGACAGGACCCTGTGGGATTCCGTGACTGATTTTAGTGTGCATGGAGGATTGTCATTAACATGTACAAACTGAGATCTATTTGATAAATATGACTTAAACCAGCTTAATGCGGTTCCTATAATGCCAATTAGATGCTCCAGTCTCTTTAGCAGGATGTGATTGTCAATAGTGTCGAAGGTAGCACAAGTCCTTTGTCTGAAGCTATTAGAAGGTCGTTAGTAATTTTTACCAGTGCTGTCTCAGTGCTATGATTCGCTCTAAATCCTGACTGGAAGTCCTCATATAACTCATTATTATGTAAAAAGTCACACAGCTGATTGGCGACTCATTTCTCGAGGATTTTAGAGAGAACAGGAAGGTTAGATATAGGTCTATAGTTGGCTAGTACCTCTGGATCAAGACTGGGCTTTTTAAGAAGAGGTTTAATTACAGCTACTTTAAAAGACTCACATAACCTGCCTGTACAAAACCTGACATATTAATCATACAGCGGGGCTACCTAAAGTTAACTGTAGAAAAGCAGTCCAAGAATATATCAGTTCATACAGTTGTTTCTAAGGTTCCTCGGTTTGAAGAAGAATAGGTGCCAAGCGAGTTGATTTTTTCTCCAATAATAGAAGAAGGTCATGAAGTCTGTTACTACTGAGGGTTATAGGAATGCATGGCTCAATAGAGCTGTGGCTCTCCGTCAGCCTGGCTACAGTGCTGAAACTAAATCTAGGATTGTTCTCATTCTCCTCTATAAGATGAATAATAGGCTGCTCTAGCATTATGGAGGGCCATCCAATATATTTTTTAGACTTTCTTGACAAACTAAGCGATATTCCTTCAATTTAGTGGAACGCCATTTACTTTCCAATTTTTGCGATACTTGTTTTAATTCAGGGGTTTATGAGTTATACCATAGAGCTAACTTCCTCTGTTTCATTATCTTGAAGCAACAGAGTCGAGTGTTGTTCGTAGTGAGTCTGCAACACTGTCACCAAGGTGATCAATTTCAGAGAAACTAACGTTAGTACAGGGATATGGAATATTAGGGTAAGGCATTAAATTAAATGCAGATGGAATCACGTCCTTAAATTTAGTTACAGCACTATCCGATAACCATCTCGTGTAGAAACTTTTGCCCAGAGGTGAGTAGTCATGTAATATGAATTAAAAAAGTTATTAAATAATGGTCCGATAAAATAGGATTCTGTGGAAAGACTATTAAGTCATTGATTTCCACACCATAAGCCAAAACAAGGTCAAGGGTGTGATTTAAACAATGAGTAGGTTTATCTCACTAAGTTTTCTGACTAAAACCAATCAAATCTAATAGAGATAAACACAATACTAAGGCTATTATTATCAACGCCCAGGTGATTATTAAAATATCCTACAATGATCACTTTATCAGATTTAAGGACAGAAACTCTCAGAATTCAAATAGAAATTCAGAGTATGGGCCAGGAGCACGGTACACTATGACAAGTATAATTGGCTGCACAGTTTTCCAGGTTGAATGTGAAAGACAAAGAACAAGACTTTCAAATTAATTATAATTTAGTTTAGGTTTAGGGTTGATTAATAGGCCTGAGTAATAAATAGCTGCAACGCCTCCTCCTCGACCACTGCCTTGAGGAATATGAGTATTAATATGACTGGGAGGAGTGGATTCATTTAGGCTAACATATTCTTCACGACAAAGCCAGGTTTCAGTCAGTCAGAGTAAATCAATATGGTTATCTGTCAATATCAACTAATACAGCTTTAGATAGCAGAGATCTGATGTTTAAAAGTCCACATTTTATTTTCTGATTTTGGTGCATTATCTTAGATTTTGTGTTGATTTGTATTAAGTTTTTCTGTATAACTCCTCTTCTATTAATTTTTGATTGAATTAATTTAGATAACCGTGAGGCAGACAGCGTTTGTATAGGATACTGAGCTGGATAGTGCTCTACACAGGTGTGTAAGACTGCAACTCTGCTTCCTTTCTTCTTACAAGAGGGAGATTAACAAATGTAGCATATAAGACTTTTAAAGTGGGGCAATAAAATATTTATTAATAAAAGAAAACTCTTTAGTAAGAAAAAAAATCAAAATAATGTTTCTTGCAAACTTTTGAGTAACGAAGTTGAACAGGGAAAAATGGTAACGTCAAAATTAAAAGAAGAGCACTCCATGGGGAGTGAAACGAAGAGATGCAGCAAAAAGAGGAAAAGAAAGGAAGAGAGAGCAAGTCACATCAGCTAATTATTTTTTCAAAAAGAGCCACGGAGGTGTGTGTTGGGGCTTATCAAGTTTCTCTTCGGAACGAGACAGCAGCATCTATATCCACGGTACTATTACTGCACATACATCAAACGCGATAGACGCAAATTGAGCGACAACTCTACATTGAAAATTCATGTAAATGGCGCGATCACACGCGATCCAGGAGGAGCCGCTGCAAATGGAGCATCTGGCACGGCAAGACGTGGCGCAAAAGAACGGTCTATAGGGTTTGGCTCGTCTTGAGTGTCTAAAGCGATGCGTTAAAAAGTTAAAAATAGTTAACTTTTTAGGCGACATCGCACCACGAAAGCCAATCAGCGTTGAGATTGCGGATGGCAGTGGCATGCCTTTAGGCATCTATTCTGTTAGAAATCCAGAAGAAGCCATCAATGCAGAGTGAAGCTGAGGAGGAGACCGGGCAGCAGCCTGTATAGCTTCAGAGGTTAAATCACTGACATCCTGATCTCACCTGAAACAACGCCTTTTTTAAGAGCCACACACTTCCTCTGAGAGCTAATTTCTGTTCTTTTAAAAGCATTCAGATGATCCTTGTTAGCACTAGCATAACTTTCTATTTAGCACAACAGCTGAGTAAGCTGAGCCAGGGGATAGCTTGAATTAGCTAGCCGCCTCGGCTGCTACATGCAATAGACGCAAATGAAGCGCTGATGAAAAATGTGACAAATCTGAGCAAGTGGCGCGATACAAGTGTCTGAAGTGATTGTATTCGCGTTTGTTGTGAACCCAACATATCAAAGAAAATTAAACTATTTCTATAAAGACTAAGAAAGAGAAACACACAATGACTTGAAGTTACTGAAAAAGGACACTAGATGACAGCACTTACATGCAGCGTAACTGGGACTCTTCACAGCGCATCGCGGAAGTACGGCTCATAATCAAAAGGACTTGGAGAATGAGCAGTTGTGGTCCCGTTTCACTCATTGCTGTCCTGTGTTTCCAGGTTGGTTATTAAATTCTTCTCTAACTTCAGATGTTTATCAGCTCATATGAATTCTTGGTGATGTGTGGTCACAAAGCTAAACGCTTGTTCAGTGTATAAACCAACTAAAGGGCCGCGGTACATGACTATTGCAGTGGCCATAATGGCAGCCGACGCCGCAATCGTTTTGTGTATTTTTTCTTTTGGCTTCTTCGGCATTTGTGGGGTAATGCTGTACTTTAAAAGATGCTATTGATGATCTAGTGAAACTTTGTGATGATGAGGATATGACACTGCTAAATGTAAAGAGTGATTCTGAGGTAAATGCTGTGCCAAGGGTTGAAAGGTTTGTTGACATTTTTGGGTTGTCTGATGGTTCTGTCATTAACCAAACACCACCTAAAATCACCACAGACACCAACATTCAGTCAGTGCTGCATCATCTAGTGCATCTAGTGATATCGCTGCACCAGATTTAGTCTCTGTTAAAACTACAATGTTAAATACACTTGCTGATTTGCTTAAGGTGCTCACTAGCTATGAAGAGCTGAGCAAGAAACTCATACAGTGTATACCAGCACATGATACACCGCCACAGACACATCTACCCCCTGTCTTGTCCAGGCAGCCGAGCAGCAATCCATCGGGTGAACCTGCCTCCCAGTCAGCTCGTGAAGGGATAGTGTCCTTGAGGGAACTCAATTACCTACCCAGGAGGGAGTTCAAAGTGCAAGGCGGTCAGGTTGGTGATCAATCCTCAGACATCAGCTACAATAATGTCTGCAAGCAAATTGATGATGGAATCAGGGTGGGATTTCCAGATTCAGAGATTGTTTGTGCTGTGCTCAAAATCATAAGACCAGGCCTATTCAAAGAGATGTTGATATATAAAGACGACATAACGGTGGCTGAACTCAAGGCGTTTCTCCAAACTCACCTAAGAGCGTGATCACACTGTCCTTTTGGCCGCGGCCAAAACTGGTTTTTCAGCTAAAGCCTAGTACCTTTAAGCCATGTGCGTGCACCCGCTCCGCGCTCAACTGCGGCCAGCGGACCGTCCACGGCCCGCTTGAAAGAGGTGGGCTTTAGCGGAGCCGTTTGCACATGTATGAGCACGAGCGTGCGCACGTGTACGAGCACGAGCACGAGCCCTACGGCAGTAGCGTTATGTCCGCCTGTTCGGACATGTAAATAGAAGGACGGACCATGCGCGGACATTTAACAACAACAACAATGGCGGTGAAAGGTTCACGTTGGTGTGATGCGGAGGTGGAGTGTTTACTGCAGATTTGGTCGGATGAAAATATTTAAAAACAGTCGACAAGACGCACAAAAACTCCGAGGTCTGTGGAAAGATTTGTAAACAAAGCCACACACACGCAATCAATGCGTGTGACGTGTTACGGCGTGATGGCGTATGGACAGCAAGAAGCATTGGCCGGCCCTGGCAGTGTGAGTACAAACGGGGCTGGGGCGCGGGGGGGAGAGGGAGGGGGGACAAGTACCCTAAAGTCCGGGTCTCGGTCCGGGAGGACAGTGTGAGCACGCTCTAAGAGAAAAAACAGCACAGAATCATTTCAAGAGTTGATGTGCACGAAACAGGAAGAGAACGAGACACCATTAAGGTAGGATTAAAACAGCGTATCCTATTCACATCAAAACTGACATTAAATTCTCTGCTGCTGCAGTACAAGATATTTTTTCCTGCATACAGTATACCAAGGCTTTGGACACAAACACACTTACATCTGCAGAGAACTAAAACCTTTGTTATCAAGCAGCGGCGTCACCGATGAGATAATCCTTCGTCATGTGATGAAAATTACCAGTGAGGAAAATGAGAGAATGAAAAGACTTGGCTCTTCCCGCCGACAGGCAGTAACAAACGCGCACAGCATGCAACTTGAAGCTGATGGGGTAAAGAGACCTAATTCAAAGTCAGAGAGTATAGAGTCCAAATCAAACCAAACAAAACCAGATCCCCTGGGAGACCTCACAACCGAAGTAGAGGAGCTCACCAGACTTGTTATAACCCTGCAAAAACAAAATGAACAACAGCTAACACACAATGGGCGTCAGTGCAGCCTAAATAGGACACAGCAGGCTGCTAGGAGGATGCTGCATGAGGAGTCAAAAACTTTTGCAAGAGATGGAGACAACATTGGCTGTATCCCAAATCTGCGAATGGTGATCAACCTCGAAGACGACATCCCTGTGCAGAGAGCATACACATCCATTCCCAAACCACTGTTTAAAGAGGTAAAGGAGTACATCCAAGATATTCTTGTAAAGGGATGGATAATGAAATCTAAGTCTGCCTATTCTACCCCAGTGGTGTGTGTGCGGAAGAAGGATGGCACTCTGCGTCTCTGTATAGACTACCGCCTCCTAAACCAAAAATCTGTACCTGACAGGCATCCTACTCTGCTACACCACATCCTTCAGTGACCACGTGGAGGTGATTCACAGGGTCCTTGTAGCACTACAGCACCATGGGGTGAAGCTGCGGGCAGAGAAGTGCGAGATGTTCCAGAAGGAGGTACGCTATGTTGGACGCTTGGTGTCGGCCGAGGGAGTTCGAGTTGACCCTAAAGACATCGATGCAGTGCTGGCTTTAAGAAGCAAAACGCCCCAAACAGTTGGTGAACTCCGACAGGTCCTTCGTTTCCTGAGCTATTACGTAAAGGATTTTGCTAAAATAGAAAAACCACTGCTCCAAGTTAAGTTCTCAATGCCCCAACTCCTTCCACGCCACTGCAAGTCCAAGGGTCCCCAACTCCCATCCCAAACACCAATTGAGTGGAAGGCTGACCACCAAAGCATCCTAGAAAGGCTGGTCAGTATGCTGACCAAACCCCCGGTCCTCGCGTACCCCAACTTTGAGGAGCCATTCGTCCTGCACACCAATGCATCGGAGAAAGGGCTCGGCGCAATCCTCTATCAGCAGCAAGGTGAGAAAATGCGAGTGGTTGGATATGGATCGAGAACTCTGACACAGACGGAAAGGAACTATAGACTCCACAGCGGAAAATTCGAGATCCTGGCTTTGAAGTGGGCCGTGTGTAAGAAATTCAGAGACTATCTATTCTACGCTCCACACTTACCATCTAAACTGATAATAACCTGATTGCCTAAGTCATGAGCACCGCAAAACTCAACGCAGTTGGACATCGCTGGGTTGAAGAAATTGTCAGAGTTCCGCTTCAACATAAAATAAAGATCTGGAAAAAACAATATCAATGTCGATACACTCCCACGCATCCCACTCGATATTGACAACTATATCGCAACATGCACTGAGGAGCTGTCTCAGGACGTGCTGCATGCAACCTGGGAAGGACGCTCTGAAGAAAGATGTAGCATGGATAGCTACAATTTACACCTCCTCCGCCTCATCCACTTTTGCCTGAAATAAGCCTCGAAGAGCTAGCAAAAGCCCAGCGGGATGACCCTGAGATAGGGGAAATAATTAGACTGAAAGAGACCAATAATCTTCTCACTAATGAAGTCAGAAGATCAGTGGGCGGGCTCACTCGCAAGCTCCTGCATGAGTGGAGTCAACTACATTTGGAGAATGGAGTCCTGTACCGCCAGACATCAGAAAGAAAACAGTTAGTCCTACCTGTCAAGTACTGGTCTGTTGCCCTAAAGCAGCTCATGACAACATGGGACACGTTGGGACAGAACGTATGCTCCACCTTGCCGTACATGACGAAATGTATAGAGGATTATGTAACAAGAAAATGCAGCTGCATAAAACAAAAGAAACCCACCGCACACGTTCTACCACCCATGGGTGGCCTGACCTCTTCTTCCCCTCTTGATCTGGTTTGCATAGACTTTTTACACCTAGAGAAGAGCAGGCTTTGAATACATTCTGGTAGTAATTGACCATTTTACCAGATTTGCTCAGGCTTACCCAACCAAAAACTAATCTGGACAAACTGCAACTGAACGGATAAACAATGACTACATACCACGTCTTGGCTACCCAAATCGTCTCCACCATGATTAAGGACATGAGTTTGAGAACAACCTTTTCCGCACCCGCACGGCTGTCAGGGGTTGGAAACTCACGGACATCTCTGTACTATCCGCAGTGTAACCCCGCTGAGCGGTTCAACCGCACATTGCTTCAAATATTACAGACACTGTCAGACAGAGAAAAGGAGAGATGGAAGGAACATTTACCACAAATTATACACGCATATAACCGCACTCGCCACAAGTCCACTGGGTACTCACCTCATTACCTGCTGTATGGACAACACCCTCGCCTCCCTGTGGATCTTTTTTTTGGATTATTCGGAAGTACCGAATCAGTGTCACACAAGGGATATGTGGAGAAATGGTCAAAAAGGATGACAAAAGTGTTAAAGATCGCAAATAAAACCAGCTTGTCATCAAGTGCAAAGAACAAGTCCTACTATGACCGAAAGGCAAGGGGAGTGGTCCTCAAATCAGGAGGTTGAGTGCTGGTTCGGAACATGGGTGAGCGAGGGGGACCTTTTAAACTTCGTTCCTACTGGGAGAAGAAGATTTATGTAGTGAAGGATTCACTCATCTTGGATGAGAGGTAAAAACGTCTTACTAGTCTTCCTAGACAAATAACCAAGTCCAGTTGCTGTTGACTGAAATTGCTTTGGCGATAGCTCCAACAACTGTCAATGAGTTGAAATGTGGTCGGTAGTCCAGTAATGGGTACTAGCCATTAAGTGCAGTTGGTCTTTCCTCTAAATATAATATTTATATAGACAATTTACAATGTCATTTATTAGGGCCCGAGCACCGACTAAGTTAGCAGGGACCCTATTGTAATTGTAATGATTATTATTATCATTAATATTAAAATCATTATTATTATTATTATTGTTTTTATAATTAGGGCCCGAGCACTGACTAAGTTGGCGAGGACCCTATTGTAATTGGAATGGTTATTATTATTAGGGCCCAAGAACCGACTTAGTCAGTGAGGACCTTATTGTAAGTGTGTAGGCAGCGATGAACGGGCCCTCGCACACAATGCAAGTCGGGTGTTTATTCTGGGCGGCACAAAATGGCTGCCATGCCATTACCCAACATACACAAAACCTGCATTGTGTTTTCCTACAACAAGTATGGAACCCACAATGTGAGTTTCATGTAAATCGGTTTATATTTGTAATTTTTTCCTATTGCCAGTAGGGGGCGCTACGCGTATGACTCAATATTGAGATGCAGATGTGTTCAAGTTTGGACTGTTATGAATCATGAGAAATTTGGAGCATATTCGACGATGTATGTTGACGTTACAACCACTTCCTGGATTATGGTAAAGGATGGTCACCACGATAACAGAATTTGATAAAAAAAAACAAAAGCTACATGATCTAGCATCATGAAAGTCCTCAGTCTGTGCTTACTGGATTTGAGGTGAATGTGTTCAACCGGCTAGGAACAGGACATCATAATATATCAAATGTATCTTCCTGTCGCCAGTAGGGGGCACTATGACTATGATTCAAAATTGTCCTACATATGTGTTAGGGAGGGTCTCTTATTAATGTGGCGTTTGGAACACCTGGTGTGCAGTTAAAGCAGTCCCTCCTCGCCATGTTTGAGGAGGATGTAATGAAGGGGTGGGGGGGGGGGGGCACTATCAAGCTAATGTAATGTAATGACTGTGACCCATAAAATATCAAAATTTTCACCACTTGTGATTAGTATGAAAAGTTTTGAAAAAAGTTGTGCATGTTAAGGCCCTCAAAAATGCAATTTAAGAGGAGGAAAAATAATAGTAATAATTAGAGCCAGTTGCGGGGATGAATATTTTTTTATCCTGCTAATAGGGGGTGCTAGCAGTGTGACTCCATATTGAGATGTTGGTGTGTTCAGGATGGGCCTTTTCTCATGCATGAGAAATTTGGTGCAGATTGTATGCTTAAATTACTGCTACTTCCCATTTCGTAACTATTGCAAAAGGCCTAACTTTGACGCCAAGCAACACGGAGCAAAACAATTGAAAAAGTATTGTTTTGTCAGACATGTCTTTAAATGATACTGGCTGATTTAGAAGTCGATCGTGGTAAATCCCTGGAAGAAGTTTAAAGTATGACACGTGCAAATCATAGACTGTGTAAAAACTGGACGTAGCCTCTCCTCCGGGGCCCATTCTCTTAATTTGATCCAATCATATTCACCCCTGGGAGGTGCCATCTTGTCAGACTTTGACTCCTCCTCATTTCCTTTTACCAAAAAAGGGCATTGATGTGACAATGGGTGGAAGGAAATACGTCCTTCTGGGTGACGTTTATAGAAGTAGCTACATTAGCTCAGGTTAGCTCCACCGCTCAGGAGCTAGGCTAACAGAACACGTTCCTATTTAAACGGGAGTGGGAGTCCCATGTCTCTAGCGGAGACTACACCGGCTCGGCAAGTCGAGTGCAGGCACTCCAATGTCTCTAGTGGAGATAACAGTGGCTCCAGGAGTGAAGTGCAGGCAGCCAGCCAGCATTTATGATCCATGATTTAAACTGATATTCAACACAGTACTAAGCTCATAGACTAAAAAACACTGCCCCTCACAGCTCAAATCCTCCCACTGGATTAGCATCTAGTTTATACAGTTGATTGAAGGGCAAACCATCTTGTCACTTATTGAAACACCACCACACGTATGACCCTAGTCGAGGTCAAGATAACAGAGTTAGCATGCTAATCCTGACAACTAGTCTCTGAGTAGAAGTGACAGCCAGAGGCTAGCTGTCACTCAAGAGGCATGTGCCCCTAATTATTCATAAACTTTAACCCCCAATAAAATAAAAACTAGCCTGTTACAAAAATATGCAATGTCCTAAATGTTGCCATGGAGATATGACTTAAACATACAGACTAAAATGCTTTTTTGTAAACAAGTCCTAATTAGGTTTAATTATGCTGTGAATGAGAAACTGCTCTATTGTGCAAACTACTTCTACTGGACATTCGGAGAACTGCAGTTTTTGCCACTTCCATATTGGATCAACCAGGAAGTCGCTGTGGTTGGGGCTTGGTGCAAATGTGCAAAAATGGCCGTAGAATTCAAAATGGCTTACTTCCTGTTCAGACTTTTATGTCAACCCTGGGAGAGGGGCTGACATTTAGTGTTAGCCAATAGGTGGCTCTATCACTATGAGCCAATATTCAGATGTAGGTGTGTTCAGGACTGGACTCGTGTCATGTATAATAACTGCGGTGAAAATTGAACATTGTATGGTCGAGTAACAAAAACTTCCTGTTGTTGGCGATACAGCTGAATTTGGGGCCATGCCACTTTTACACAGTTAAGTTAAAATGTAAACGCTGAGTAAGGTTTGATCAGACATGTCTTTAGATGGTACTGGCTGGTATGGAAGTGGATTGTGTAAAATCTGTAGGAGTTCTTTAAAGTATAAAGACATGTAAAAACATGTGACTTCGTGTTGCAAGCAGGGGCGCTATGACTGAGTCAATATTAAGATTGGTTTGCGTTCAGGACGTGACTCCTTTGAATACTTGGAAATTTGAGGGAGATTGGACAATGTATGGTGAGTTTACAGCAACGTCCGGTTTTGTGGCGAGAGGCTCCACACCACGGAAAAACAGGTTAAAAAAACAAAATGAAGAGTATCATTTGGTAACACATGTCTTTAGATGATACTGGTTGATTTTGAAGATGATCGTGGCAAATCTCTAGGAGAAGTTTGTAAAAGGACGACACATGCAAAATTGGAAAAATTCAAAATGACTGACTTCCTGTTGAGTTTAGGATATTAGTCCAAGAGGCTTTTTTGGAGGTGTTTTATATGCCTACAGATTTTCTTATTTTTATGTCAATCTTGGGGGAGGGGCTGTACTTTGGGTAATATGAGGGTGCCAGCAGGGGGTGCTATCACTGTGAGTCAATATTGTCATGCAAGTGTCTTCAGGCCTGAACTCTTGTCATACATCAAATATTTGGTGCAGATTGGGCAAAGTTTGTTGAAAATACAGCAACTTCCTGTTTATTCAATTTGGCGCCAAGCCACGCCCACACAGTGAAGTGAAAACAAAATTTGTTTTGGTCAGACCTGTCTTAATTTGGTACTGAATGATTTTGAAGTTGATCGTGTTTAATCTGTAGGAGTCCGTTAAAGTATGACAATGTTGAACATCCAAAATGTCGAAAAATTGCCACTAAATTCAAAATGGCCGACTTCCTGTTGAGTCTACAATATGGCTCCAAGAAGTGAGCCAATTTGCCAAGCCCATCTCTGAAAACAATGAAATACGCAAATTATTAAATAAACACACATTGAAATTTTAATGTAAATTGGATAAATTTTGTCCTATCAGGCTGCTTTCCTGTTGCCAGTAGGTGGTGCTGTGGCTGTTGGTAAATATAGGCAGGTGTTTGTCTTCAGGCCTGGACTCTGATGTATGAGAAACTTGATGTAGTTTGGACAATGTATTATTGAGTTAGAGCAACTTCCTGTTTCATGGCAAAAAGCCCAAAATGGACACCATGCCATTACCCAACATGAACAAAACATGCCTTATGTTTCCATACATGAAGTGTATAATTCACAATCGTAACTTCATGTAAATCAGATAATCTTTGTAATTTTTCAGTCTGCCAATAGGGGGCGCTAGCAGTGTTAGTCAATATTGAGATGTAGGTGTGTTCAGGACATGACTCTTGTCATACATGAGAAATTTGGTGCCGATTGGACAATTTATGCTGAAACTACTTCCTGTTTCTTAACTATGGCAAAAGGCCTAAGTTTGACGTCAAGCTATGGTGACACGGAACAAAAAATAGAAAAAGTGCTAAGTACCATTTTGTCAGAACTGTCTTTAGATGATACTGGCTGATTTTGAAGTGTTAAAACCCTGGGAGGAGTTTGTTAAAGTACTGCAAATATCTGCAAATGTGCTAAAATGGGAAAAAGTTTTAAAATGGCTGACTTCCTGTTGACTTAAGCATATCAATAACTTATATAAATGCCTACCTGTAAATTAATGTTTGCAAATAGGGGGCGCTATCACTATGAGTCAATATTGAGATGTAGGTGTGTTCAGGATGGGACTCTTATCATGTATGAAAAATTTGGTGAAATTCGGACAATGTATGGGCAGGTTTCAACAACTTCGTCTTGTTTGGCGATACGGCCGACTTTAGTGCCAAGCTGAACCCATACAGTGCAGTGAAAACTCAAACTTTTCAATATCCTTTTATCTGATGTGTGTTTAAATTGTTCTGATCTCATTTTGGAGTCAATTGTGTTAAATCTTTTGGAGTAGTTTGTTAAAGTATGAAGACATGTAAAAACATGTGACTTCCTGTCGCCAGCAGGGGGGGCTATCACTTTGAGTTCATATTGATATGAAGTGTGTTCAGGCCATGACTCTTGTTATACATGAAAAATTTGGGGCAAATTGGACAATTTATGCTGAAGTTACAGCAACTCCCTCGCACACACACACACACACACACACACACACACACACACACTCACACCCAGTAAGAGGTTACAGAACTCCTCTCACCCTATAAATAGTCACATACTCTCACCCTCTAAACAGTCACTGAACAAATACTCTCAACCAAAGTAACAGGAGTAATGGACTGGTGGAGGGGATAAATCCGGGTATGGAGAAGAGATGGATTGATTGATGGATGAGAGGATGGCATCTCCTCTTTCAATTATCTCCTCAAATGAAAGTTGGAGAAGCAATCAGGGCACACAAACACAACACATTGCAAGCAGGTGTACTTGGTTCTCCGGTCACAACTCTCATCACTGCACCTCATGGCATTTTCCTTTTTGAGCTTGGGCCGGTGGTTTCCAGGTGCATACCGGACCTCAGGAGGGACCTTGACCACAGCTCTTCGCTTCACTGGTGGTGGAGTGGCACTGGGTCTGCCTCGGGAGCGGATCTTCACAGAACCTGTGTTGATCAGAGCACAAGCTGTTGATGCCTTGAAGTGCAGGAGGTCTTTTGCTTCATTCCCAGACATCCTGTACAGGAACCAAGCATTCACAACTGCGACATCCACGAAGTGAAAGAAGACTCTTATGTACCACCTCCTGTTTCGGCGTCTGTGGGGATACGCTGCCACCATTTGATCCATCTGGTCGACTCCTCCCATGTGCTGATTATAGAGCTTTACAGCAAATGGCCTTTGGACCTTCAGCATCTTCTTCTCCTTCTTGCTCCATCTTTCTGCTTCATCGGTTGGAGACACACCAGTGCAGGAAGAGGCCATATGGATAACTGAACTGTCCATCCAGCTTGTGATGGTTATGTTTTGGCGACTCGTCACAACCGAGACAGACCCTCTTCCTTCTTTCTTCAGCTGCTTTTCTGTTTTTAGCTTTTCCTGTGCTCCATGGAGCCTGTTCTTCCGGCACGTGCCAGTGCCGAAGATGCCTTGATGCTTCAAAGCCTGGAGGAGGGGAATGGTACAAAAGAAGTTATCGAAAAACACCTTGTGGTTTCGGTCCTGCAGGTCCTCACAGAGGCGCATCACAACATCTCCAGCCATTCCAAGTTGGCTTATTTCTGCTCGTCCTCCAGATGGACCCTGGTATGGTTCGAAGCTATAAATATAGCCAGAGGACCCAGCTCTAACCCACAGCTTCACTCCCCAGGGCTTCGGCTTTTTGGTGATATATTGCTTTATGGACAAACGTCCCTTGAAGGGTATCATCATCTCGTCCGCAGACTGATACTCATCTGGATCAAGCGATTCACTGAAGGTGCCCTGGAGAGCATTAAGGAATGGTCTGATCTTCACAAACCTGTCTGCGTTTTCGGGGTCGATGGAGTAATTGTCCACAAAGTGAACGTATCTCAAGATCTTCTCAAACCTGTTGACTGGCATGGCATCAGCAACCAAATCAAGGTGAAGTCCTTGCTCTGATGACCAGTACATCCTTGCTCTTGGGTACTTTATTTAGGACATTACCATGTTCACTCCAAGGAAAGTTTTGAACTGGTCAGAGGTCAGTTCCAGCTTCTCATTTCCTTTTTGCACAGCATAAATGTTTGTATTGAAGACAATGTGATCAATCATCTCCTGTGTGAAACGATGTGAGAAGAAGTCTATTGGATACCTTCCCTCTACATTCATCTGGCTCTCTCCTAAGAAAGTGGGAAGATCTCCTCCAAACTCATTATCCATAGATCTCCATGTATTTCTCACACTCTTTCCCTTTGCTTTCTTCCCCTGAGCTCTGGGTGGTGGTGAATTCTCAGCTTCCTCAGCCTCATCTTCCTCCTGACCCTCATCTATTACCTCATGTGCCTCACGTTCTTCTTCATGACCCTCATATTCTTCCTCCTGTGCCTCATCTCCCTCATCACTGTCACACCTGGATCCGGCTACTTCCCTGCTTGCACCATTCTGTTCAGGCATCCAATCGAATAACTCAGGCATCCAATAGAATAACTAATGCACATGGCATGTAGACATGGCCAGTGCATAATGGTCACTACAGTGTACACATGGAAAATTGGTATTTTCTCCCAATGTAAAATCAAAACTGAGATATTTCTTGGATATTATGTCAGCTAAGATGCTCCTTGATCTTATGTTATTTTTCTTACCTTCAAGGGATTATTTTTGTAGAAGGTAGACACAGATATAGGTGAGGGGCCTGGTCTCTTTTGATCTCTGTCAGCCATCTTGGGATCAGTGACTACTGTAGCCCCTCCCAATGGATTTTCAATTAGTTTTTTAGTATGAAATTCTGAAATAGCACCACCTGGTGTTGACTATGTAGAACAGTGCCCAAGATTTTAGGCAATTAAAGAGATAAACCACTTTTAATCAGCTGTACACTGTAGTGTCTTCCATGCATGAAAGGGTTAATACGTATCTATGAGTTGTATGTGCCTTCTGGTTTTCAGAATTTGAGGTTAATCCTGAGGGAGGGGCTGTAATTTAATGTTTGCCAATAGGGGACACTATCACTATGAGTCAATATTGAGATGTAGGTGTGTTCAAGCCATGACTCTTGTCATGCATGAGAAGTTCGATGCAGATTTGACAATGTCTGCTAAAATTACAGCTACTTCTGGTTTGTTAACTATGGCAAAAGGCCTAACTTTGACACCAAGGTACAGCAAGATGGAGCAAAAAATAGTAAAAGTGCTGAGTATCGTTTGTTCAGGCATGTCTTGAGATGATACTGACTGATTTTGAAGTCAATCGTGTTAAATCCCTAGGAGGAGTTTTTTTAAGTACAACACGTGCAAATCTGCAAAAATGGCCATATAATTTAAAATGGCTGACTTCCTGTTGACTTAACCAGATTGCTCCAGAGGCTTTTCTGTACGTCTCGATGAGTTATATGTGCCTACTGTTTTTCAGAATTTTATGTCAATCCTGGGGGAGGGGCTGTAATTTAATGTTTACCAATAGGCGGCGCTATTACTATGAGTTAATATTGAGATATAGGTGTGTTCAGGCTTGGAATAATGTCATGTAAAATAACTGCAGTGGAATTGAACAATCTATTTTCAAGATACAAAAACTTCCAGTTGTTGGCAATACGGCTGAATTTGGGGCCACGCCATGTCTACACAGTAAAGTTAAAATGTAAACGATGAGCATGGTTTGATCGGACACAGTTCTTTAAAGTACAAAGAAATGTAAAAACATGTGACATCCTGTTGGCTAGGATATTGGTCCAAGAGGCTTTTTGTTTTTTCTTTTACGTCTGGAGGTGTTTTATATGCCTTATTTTTAGAAAGTATCATTTTGTCAGACCTGTCTTTAGATGATACTGGCTGATTTTAAAGTCGATCGTGTCAAATCCCTGGGAGTAGTTTGTTAATGTACAACACGTGCAAAGGTGCTAAAATGGGTCTTACATTTAAAATGGCCGACTTCCGTATGCTGAAATTACAGCTACTTCCTATTTCTTAACTATGGCAAAAGGCCTAACTTTGATGCCAAGTTATGGGGACATGGAGCAAAAAATAGAAAAAGTGCAGATTATCTTTTGATCAGACATGTCTTCAGATGATACTGGCTGATTTTGAAGTCAATCGTTCTTAATCTCTAGGATGATTTTGTTCAAATACAACATGACTAAGCCGGCGAGGACGCTATTGTAATTGGAATGATTACTATTATTATTACTATTAGTATTATTATTATTATTATTATAAGGGCCCGAGCACCGACTAAGTCGGTCGAGGACCCTATTGTAATTGGAATGATGATGATGATGATTATTATTATTCTTTTTATTATTCTTTTTCCTCCTCTTAAATCACATTTTTGAGGGTCTAAACATGTATAACTTTTTGGTATACTTTGCACACTAATCAGAAGTGGTGAACAATTGGATATTTTATAGGTCTCAGTCTTGGGTGCCCCCTTGAATATTGCCAAAGTCGAGCCCCTCAATGCGCTTTCACCTACCTGTATGACAATTGGTAGGCATGTGAAGAATGCAGAGACACACAAAATATCTTCTTGGAGGTATGCCCTAAACACAACAGGAAGTCCGCCATTTTGATTTAAACATGTAATTTTTGTTAATTTATGGACGTTTTTTTCAAAAACTTTTGCTATGTGCTTTAACAAACTTGTCCTAGAGATTTAAACGGAATGACTTCAAAGTTGGTCTGTACACCTTCAAGACATGGCCGACGCTAAATTGTGGAGCATTCGCATTTTCATTAATCAGTCTGGCCGTGGCAGGCCCTCAAATTTCGCCCCCATGCCATGAACCAGGAAGGGGTCTTTAACACTTTAACACAATCATGACCATACATTGTCCAATCTGTCCCAAACTTCTCAGGCATGATTAGACTCTTGGCCTGAACACATCTATGAGACAATATTTACTTAAAGTTATAGCGCCCCCTGCTGGTACCAGGAAATTACATATTTTATACTTTGGTGTCCTCGACCTGACTGGTTCATCACATCCTCCCCAAAAGTGATGATGGGCTCTCATTAAGACGGCAATGATGCTTCATTGTGAACATGGGATGACAATGTGTAACGGCACGGCTGTGTCGGCACAGCTGTGGCGGCACGGCAAATTTTAATTGAACGCCATGATAAAAGACACTGCTGAAACAGCACACCAGGTGTTCAGATCTTTTCCAAACTCAACATTTTTGATAAAAGACCCGCCCTAAACACGTATGTAGGACAATTTTGAATTATTGTCATAGCGCCCACTACTGGTGTCAGGGAATTACATTTTATATATTTTGATTGAATTGAATTGATGTGCTTTTCCTAGCCGGTTGAACACATCCACCTGAAATCCTGTCAGCACATACTTAACACATTCATGATGCTTGATCATGGAGCTTTTGGCTTTTCATAAAATTCTGTTGTCGTTGCGACCATCCTTCGCCGTGAAACAGGAAGTGGTTGTAACTTCAACATACATTGTCCAATATGCCCCAAATTTCTCATGATACATAACAGTCCAGGCCTGACTACATCTGCATCTCAATATTTAGTCATAGGCATAGTGCCTTCTACTGGCAACAGGAAAAAATACAAATATTTAAAGATTTACATGAAACCTATATTGTGGGTTCTACAGTTGATGTAGGGAAACATGATGCATGTTTTGTGTATGTTGGGTAATGGCATGGCAGGCATTTTGTACCGCCCGCCATAAACAGGAAGTCACTCTAACTTTAGCATGAATCGCCCAAACTGCACCACATTTCCCAGAGATGGTAAGAGTCAAGGCCTGAGGACAACTACATGCCAATATCGTCTTACAGACAAAGCGCCACCTTCTGGCAACAGGAAAAATCACTTATTAATTATGTAGAACTCTTCCTGAAAAGCAAAAAAGTCTCTTGGAGCCACATCGTAAACTCAACAGGAAGTCGGCCATATTCAAGTTAATTCAATTCAATTCATCTCATCTCATCTCATCTTCATCCGCTTATCCGGGGTCGGGTCGCGGGGGCAGCAGCTTTAGCAGGGGACCCCAAACTTCCCTTTCCTGGGCCACATTAACCAGCTCTAACTGGGGGATCCCGAGGCGTTCCCAGGCCAGTGTGGAGATATAATCTCTCCACCTAGTCCTGGGTCTTCCCCGAGGCCTCCTCCCAGCTGGACGTGCCTGGAACACCTCCCTAGGGAGGCGCCCAGGGGGCATCCTTACTAGATGCCCGAACCACCTCAACTGGCTCCTTTCAACGCTAAGGAGCAGCGGCTCTACTCCAAGTTCCTCACGGATGGCTGAACTTCTCACCCTATCTCTAAGGGAGACTCCAGCCACCCTCCTGAGAAAACCCATTTCGGCCGCTTGTACTCGCAACCTCGTTCTTTCGGTCATGACCCAACTTTCATGACCATAGGTGAGGGTAGGAACGAAGATTGACCGGTAGATCGAGAGCTTTGCCTTCCGGCTCAGCTCTCTTTTCGTCACAACGGTGCGGTAGAGCGACTGCAACACCGCCCCCGCTGCTCCGATTCTCCGGCCAAACTCACGCTCCATCGTCCCCTCACTCGTGAACATGATCCCGAGGTACTTGAACTCCTTCACTTGGGGTAAGGACTCATTCCCTACCTGGAGTAAGCAATCCACCGGTTTCCTGCTAAGAGCCATGGCCTCAGATTTAGAGATGCTGATCCTCATCCCAGCCGTTTCACACTCGGCTGCGAACCGATCCAGTGAGTGCTGAAGGTCACTGACTGACGATGCCATCAGGACCACATCATCTGTGAAAAGCAGAGACGAGATCCTCAGCCCACCGAACTGCAACCCCTCCCCACCACGACTACGCCTTGAAATCCTGTCCATGAAAATCACGAACAGGATTGGTGACAAAGCGCACCCCTGGCGGAGGCCAACCCCCACCGGAAACGAATCCGACTTACTCCCGAGGATCCGGACACAGCTCTCACTTTGGGTGTACAGAGATTGGATGGCCCACAAACGTGACCCCCTCACCCCATACTCCCGCAGCACCTCCCACAGTATCTCCCTAGGAACCCGGTAATATGCCTTCTCAAGATCCACAAAACACATGTAGACTGGATGAGCATACTCCCAGGCCCCCTCCAGGATCCTTGCGAGAATGAAGAGCTGGTCCGTTGTTCCACGTCCAGGACGGAATCCACATTGTTCCTCTTCAATCTGAGGTTCGACTATAGGACGAACCCTCCTTTCCAGCACCTTGGAGTAGACTTTACCAGGGAGGCTGAGTAGTGTGATACCCCTGTAATTGGCACACACCCTCTGGTCCCCCTTTTTAAAAAGAGGAACCACCACCCCGGTCTGCCACTCCCTTGGCACTGTCCCAGACTTCCACGCAATGTTGAAGAGGCGTGTCAACCAAGACAGCCCCTCCCAACCCAAAGTTTTCAGCATTTCTGGACGAATCTCATCAACCCCTGGGGCTTTGCCACTGTGGAGTTGCTTGACTACCTCAGTGACTTCCGCCAGGGATATTGACAATGATTCCCCATCAGCCTCCAGCTCTGCCTCTACAAAAGAGGGCGTGTTAGTCGGATTAAGGAGTTCCTCAAAGTGCTCCTTCCACCGCCCGATTACCTCATCGGCTGAGGTCACCAGCGTCCCGTCTTTACTGTAAACAGCTTGGACGGTTCCCCTTTTCCCCTCCTGAGATGTCGAATGGTTTTCCAGAAGCACCTTGGTGCCGCCCGAAAGTCCTTCTCCATGGCTTCTCTGAACTCCTCCCACACCCGCTGCTTTGCCTCTGACACAGCAGAGGCTGCAGCCCTTCTGGCCTGTCGGTACCTTGCAACTGCCTCCGGAGTCTTCTGGGATAGCATATCCCGGAAGGCCTCCTTCTTCAGTCGGACAGCTTCCCTGACCACCGGTGTCCACCACGGTGTTCGAGGGTTACCGCCCCTTGAGGCACCTAAGACCTTGAGGCCACAGCTCACCGCTGCAGCTTCAGCAATGGAAGCTTTGAACATTGCCCACTCCGGTTCAATGCCCCCAACCTCCACAGGGATGCCAGAAAAGCTCCGCCGGAGGTGTGAGTTGAAGATCTCTCGGACAGGGGCCTCCTCCAGACGTTCCCAGTTCACCCGCACTACTCGTTTGGGTTCACCTGGTCTGTCCAGAATCTTCCCCCATCCTCTGATCCAACTCATCACCAGATGGTGATCAGTTGACAGCTCTGCCCCTCTCTTCACCCGAGTGTCCAAAACATGCAACCTCAGATCAAATGATATGACCACAAAATCGATCATTGACCTTTGGCCTAGGGTGCTCTGGTACCACGTACACTTATGAGCATCCTTATGTTCGAACATGGTGTTAGTTATAGATAATCCGTGACTAGCACAGAAGTCTAATAACTGACGACCACTCGGATTTAGATCAGGGAGGCCGTTCCTCCCAATCACGCCTCTCCAGGTGTCTCCATCATTGCCCACGTGGGCGTTGAAGTCTCCCAGCAGAACTATGGAGTCCCCTACTGAAGCCCCATGCAGGACTCCATTCAGGGTCTCCAAGAAGGCCGAATACTCTGAACTGCTGTTTGGTGCATATGCACAAACAACAGTCAGAGTTTTCCCCCCTACCACCCGCGGGCGTAAGGAGGCGACCCTCTCGTCCACCGGGGTGAACTCCAACACTGCGGCGCTCAGCCGGGGGTTTGTGAGTATCCCCACACCCGCCCGGCGCCTCTCACCCTGGGCAACTCCAGAGAAGAATAGTGTCCAACCCCTATCCAGGAGAACGGTTCCAGAACCGAGACTGTGTGTGGAGGTAAGCCCTACCAGATCTAACTGGTAGCGCTCCACCTCCCGCACAAGCTCCGGCTCCTTCCCCGACAGAGAGGTGACATTCCACGTCCCAAGAGCCAGCTTCTGCTGCCCGTGTCTGGTCCGTCGAGGCCCCTCACCTTCACTGCCACCCGTGCAGCAGTGCACCCGACCCAAATGGTTCCTCCTGCGAGTGGTGGGCCCACAGGATGGAGAGGAGGGAGGTGCCACGTCCCTTTTTCGGGCTGTGCCCGGCCGGGCTCCGTGGCAAACCCGGCCACCAGGCGCTCGCCGGCGAGCCCTCCGTCTGGGCCTGGCTCCTGACGGGGGCCCCGGGCTTCCTCCGGGCAGGGTCTCTCTTCCTCTTTGTTGTTTGTCCATTGAGTCTTTGTGAACCATTCTTAGTCCGGCCCCTCGCCTGAGACCACTTTGCCATGGGAGACCCTACCAGGAGCATTAAGCTCCAGACAACACAGCCCTCAGGATCACAGGGACACACAAACCTCTCCACCACGATAAGGTGATGGTTCCCGGAGAGGAGATGACAAAAGTCATCTCAAGACACTTTACAGCATAGGTATAGACCACACTCTATTACTTATCCATGATTTACATAGACCCAACAATTTCTCCATAGAGTACAGTGGCAACGAAAACCCTACAACAGGCAGGAACGTCGGACAGAACCGGGTCGGTTCATCTGTAATTAAGCAGAACACAATCATCTTAAAAATAACAACATAGCTAGGAGCTCGTAAGCCCCAGCTATAAGCTTTATCAAAGAGGAAAGTTTTGAGCGTACTCTTAAATATGGGGACAGCGTCTGCCTCCCGAATAACACTTGGGAGTTGGTTTCATAGGAGAGGAGCTTGGTAGCTGAAGGCTCTGTCTCCCATTCTACTTTTGGAGACTTTAGGAAATACAAGTAGCCCTGCATTCTCAGAGCGCAGTGATCTACTCAGGTAATACGGTACCATGAGCTCTTTAAGATAAGACGGAGCCTGACCAATAAGAGCTTTGTAGGTAAGAAGAAGGATTTTAAATTATATTCTAGATTTTACAGGTAGCCAGTGCAAAGAGGCTAATACAGGAGAAATATGGTCTCCTTGATTTGTTTTAGTTAGTACACGAGCTACAGCATTTTGGACCAACTGGAGACTCTTAACAGACTTATTGGAGCAGCCTAATAATAAGGAGTTGCAATAGTCCAGCCTAGAAGTAACAAATGCATGGACTAGTTTTTATGCATCTTTCTGAGTCACAATGTTACTAATTTCTGCAATATTACGCAGCTGAAAATATGCAGTCCATGTTGTTAGTTTTTATGTGAGAATCGAAGGACATATCCTGAGGAAAACACAACAGAGTAACAATATCTTTAACTATTGAGTTTCGGAGGACTTTGGGGCCAAGTCAAATTACCTCAGTTTTATCTGAGTTTAACATCAGAAAATTGCAGGTCATTCAACTTTTTATTTTCTTAACGCACATTTGAAGTTCATCTAACTGATCGGTTTCTTCTGGTTTGATCGACAAATGTAATTGTGTATCATCAGCAGGACAATGAAAATGTATGGAGTGCTTCCTTATAATATTTCCTAAGGGAAGCATATGTAGGTGCAACCGGCGCCCAAAGATGATTGTTCATTTTCTGGATTAACTCGAACTGTCAGTTTGATTAAACGTAGAACCCACAGCCTGCTGGAACAAAGACCTCAAAATGCCTTCACCCCCACAACAGGTCACACCCAGGTGTGAATCCTCCAAGGCACCCAAACTGTTCATTGGCTGAATTGACCCCCAGGTGATGACATCATCCGGGCCTATATAAAGTGAAGCACACAATCTCTCGCCTTTTTCTACTGAATCTCTTTCTACTGGCTCTTTTCTACCGGATCATCCTCCTACTCTCCTCCATCCAGCTTCCAGCTGTCCCCTCGGCCCTGGACCTGGCCTATGGCGTGGGATCACCACAAAGGTTAACCAACCGGTTATCCTCAACTGAGCCCAGCACAGAGCGATCCGAATCCTCTTTTGCCTAAGAGCCACAATCAGACAAGAACTACCACGGAGCTTTCTTTCTTCAACCCAGCTGCTGGCATCAAGCAATGCGCAACATCTCCCATCTAATGGACTGGTAACTAATCACCAACTGGGCATTACTACATGTTATAGGACTGTATGAACAGCTAGAAACAATTGTAACTTTGTCATAAGAACTGAGAGATCAGGCTTCCGGCCTTTGTGTAACAAAGAGAATGTTCACACCTTCTTCGAGCCCCCACCTCTTCTCTTTGTCTCTCGCTCTCTCACACACACACACACACACACATACACACAAACATACGTTTGCTGTTAGCTTTAGTTAGTTTATTGTGTTTTGTTTGTTGCATTTATTAACCTGTTAATAAATGTTTGTGTTTACCATATGTCTGATTATTTAATATTACACAAAGATGAATGAGCCAGCTTCTACTAAGAAAAGAACTTTTAAATCCTTCAACTAATTAAACTATTATATTTATCGGTGTTTAACCCTTAATTAGTAGTTTAACATATTTTACGAGACTTTAATATTAGTTATCACTCCGTCTATGACGGTGGTGCCCCGAGGAACTCTGGTTTAACTAGAGTCATTTTTATTATTATCTTTGATAATTATTGGTGATAACTAATATTTCCTTGATTAACGGTAAGTTTATTGAGAATACTCAATCTCATAATCTGAACGTGAGTCAAGGCACTATATTTGATTGGTTCTCCGTGTGACGTTTTTAATAAATTGAAGTTATTAATTTTTAGTAATTTTTCTTTATTAATTTTCGCTATCAAATATTTCATTTGATAGTCACACTATTGATCCAATTAAACCCAAAGTACCTACATTGGTGCCCCGTGTGAGGCCTAGTTATGTTGGCTTGGCAATAATTCATAATTGTGTGATATTAATATTCGTCATATTTTTGGACATTTTACAATTTTTGGATTTTTCATCCAAAATTTTGCAAAGTCGTTCCATTGAACCCCACTTGTCTTCCACAGGAGTAGACATCCAGCCGTACTTACAAACAAGTACAAAGTGGTGTTATTTGATTAACTCCAAATTTAGCTAAAGCGATTTGAGAATATTGATAACCTCTGTAAGCGTGATAGTTACCCTTAAGATTTTGCTATTGCTGCTAGCTATTGAAGTTTGGTTTTGCGTTTGAATATCACATATTCAATGCAATTTAATGAGTCTTGTCATAAGTGTTGCTAAATTAAGTGCTCCTTCCCCTTAACTCATGGCGTGCCCCCGGCCCTATGAACCCGAGAGTTTTAACTGTTGGAACTGCCTTGCATTTCAACCTGAGTGGAGATAGATAGAGCCACAGTGTGCTACCAGCCCCTGTGAAATACAGTTACATGCCCAGCTGTTTCTTCCACGTGTCTCAGCTTGAGTAGTACTTTATAGATATTATTCCCTGACTGACTGCCCTGCATCTCATTTAGTGTAAATTCTGGTCCCAGAACCACATGGTGCTGTAGTTGCCCCTCCCCGCGCAGGAAGCAAGCTACCCACAAAGTGTAGATCAGAGGAACTGTTGTTTTAGGCTAGTGTACTACCCAATTTACATCACAAGGTGTCTGCCAAGCAACACCCGAGCCAAAACAATTGCATTGTTGTACTAGACAACAAGTTTTTATCTCACCTTCCATTTTAAACAATGGAGAACCCATGTGTAGAGAATTTCATTTCTTCCCTAGCACAGAGCCTTAAACCTGGCTACCCTGAGTTCATTAACACATTGAACTTAAGTGAGTGCAGTAAAGAAATAGACTCCCTTCTCAGCTACACATCTAAAGGGTCAGTGTTGAAATGTTTGCTCCTGAACTTCCACCGGCAAATTAACATTGTCTGTCAGAGCAAAACAGCATTAGAAAAGGAGATAGAATCCCTTAAAGCTCAAAATGCTAATCTCATTAGTGAAGTTCAGATAGCAAATCACAAAGTCCTGCGTTATTTAGAAGATCTGCACTCAGCAGAGTCACAGCTCTTCTCCCACAAAAAGGAATTGTTAGGGCTTAGATGTGAAGCTCTTGCCCCACCAAAGTCGTTCAGCCTTGCTGATTCTGGCTTTTCAAATTCAAATTCCTCCCTCAATGAGAGATTAACGCCCTCTCCAGAGCCGACCAGGGAAGTTCAGTCCTGCTCTCCCTCCTCACTGCATCACTTTGAAAGTGATGACAGAGCTATCATAGTCTTGCCTTCACAAACGGTGACCTCACAACGTCCCCGCCTTGAAGAGCTTGAGCTTCTAGCTAAAGATATGGACGTGTTTGATCCAGACAACTGGATCATAACATTGAGGACCATTTTAGGGAATTAGATCAAAATCTAATTGACCTGCCCAATGCAACACAGAGAGAGAAAGTTAAACGTGTGTGGAAAACCAGCTCAAAAGCTGTCCGCAAAGTTATACAGTCTCAACCTGCCAGAGTCAGAAATGACTACAATGAGCTCTGTCATGCACTGACAGAAGAATTCTCTTCTACTGCAGACGAATTCGCTTCTTTGGTTGCAGCTAGTCAAATAAAACATTCCCGTCAAGAGAGTCCCAGAGAAATATTACAGGCGTTTGAGACACGTATACTTCCAAGGAAGGAATGCACCAGGCTTAGAAGAGAACCCAACCTTTAAGTCCCTGTACTTGCAGAATCTTCATCCTTGTATACGTACACACGTTATTCTTGAGACAAGAAAAGATAACCTCTCTCTTAACAAGGTTAGGAAAATAGCACAGGTGGCTTGGGAAACTGTTGTCAATTGCAAAGCAAGGGAAACAACATCTGCTTCCAGCAGCTCAAACACCGTGAGGTCACACAGACCTTCTGTCTCAGAACCCCATCCTCAGAACAGATCGAAAGGGGGGGACAAAACACAGTATAGGGACGCAGAGCGTAAACGCCATGTCCGCCAGCTGCCACGGGATAGTCATGCCCAGAGCAGGAGCTGTAGAAGGCTCACTGGTAAACACTAGTTTAGGACACATCTTGGATTGACACACCAATCATACAACTGTCCTCATGCAACTGACAGCTGCATCTCATCTGTATCTCACCCCAAGTCATTTACATAACTAACACTTCTGTTCTCACTAACCTGAAGAGTAGCTGAGAAACAATGTTTATTATGTATTTCGTAAAGTGCCATTGTCATGTTTAGATTTAGTTTTGTAGCTTTTGTTCTTGCCTAGTCGAGATATTAGTAGTGTTTAGCCAATTCCCAGTTGGTGAAATAACTGCCCAAAACGTTGCAAACACTAAATTAACTGACAAATGAACTCTGTACATCTATGGACTGTGAAAGATGCCCTTAAAACCGCACATCGGGTGCAGTCTCAAGGACATCGGGGGGATATGTAGGTGCAACCGGCGCCCAAAGATGATTGTTCATTTTCTGGATTAACTCGAACTGTCAGTTTGATTAAACGTAGAACCCACAGCCTGCTGGAACAAAGACCTCAAAATGCCTTCACCCCCACAACAGGTCACACCCAGGTGTGAATCCTCCAAGGCACCCAAACTGTTCATTGGCTGAATTGACCCCCAGGTGATGACATCATCCGGGCCTATATAAAGTGAAGCACACAATCTCTCGCCTTTTTTCTACTGAATCTCTTTCTACTGGCTCTTTTCTACCGGATCATCCTCCTACTCTCCTCCATCTCTACGCAATCACTCAACTCCAGGAGACCAGCTTCCAGCTGTCCCCTCGGCCCTGGACCTGGCCTATGGCGTGGGATCACCACAAAGGTTAACCAACCGGTTATCCTCAACTGAGCCCAGCACAGAGCGATCCGAATCCTCTTTTGCCTAAGAGCCACAATCAGACAAGAACTACCACGGAGCTTTCTTTCTTCAACCCAGCTGCTGGCATCAAGCAATGCGCAACATCTCCCATCTCATGGACTGGTAACTAATCACCAACTGGGCATTACTACATGTTATAGGACTGTATGAACAGCTAGAAACAATTGTAACTTTGTCATAAGAACTGAGAGATCAGGCTTCCGGCCTTTGTGTAACAAAGAGAATGTTCACACCTTCTTCGAGCCCCCACCTCTTCTCTTTGTCTCTCGCTCTCTCACACACACACACACATACACACAAACATACGTTTGCTGTTAGCTTTAGTTAGTTTATTGTGTTTTGTTTGTTGCATTTATTAACCTGTTAATAAATGTTTGTGTTTACCATATGTCTGATTATTTAATATTACACAAAGATGAATGAGCCAGCTTCTACTAAGAAAATAACTTTTAAATCCTTCAACTAATTAAACTATTATATTTATCGGTGTTTAACCCTTAATTAGTAGTTTAATATATTTTACGAGACTTTAATATTAGTTATCACTCCGTCTATGACGGTGGTGCCCCGAGGAACTCTGGTTTAACTAGAGTCATTTTTATTATTATCTTTGATAATTATTGGTGATAACTAATATTTCCTTGATTAACGGTAAGTTTATTGAGAATACTCAATCTCATAATCTGAACGTGAGTCAAGGCACTATATTTGATTGGTTCTCCGTGTGACGTTTTTAATAAATTGAAGTTATTAATTTTTAGTAATTTTTCTTTATTAATTTTCGCTATCAAATATTTCATTTGATAGTCACACTATTGATCCAATTAAACCCAAAGTACCTACACATATATAAGGTGAATAGAATCGGTCCAAGGACAGAACCCTGTGGGACTCTGTGACTGACTTTAGTGTATATGGAGGATTTGTCATTAACATGTACAAACTGAGATCTATCAGATAAATACAACTTAAACCAGCTCAGTGCGGTTCCTTTAATGCCAATTAGATGCTCCAGTCTCTGTAGCAGGATGCAGTGGTCAATAGTGTTGAAGGCCGCACTAAGATCTAGTAAAACACGTACAGAGACACGTCTTTTATCTGAAGCTATTAGAAGGCCATTAGTAATTTTTACTAATTTTTATTTTTCAGACATGTCTTGAGATGATACTGGTTGATTTTGAGGTCGATCGTGTTAATTCCCTGGAAATAGTTTGTTAATGTACGAAGCGTGCAAATGTGCTAAAATGGGTGTAACATTTAAAATGGCCGACTTCCTGTTGACTTTGGCATATTGCTCCAAGAGGCTTTTTTGTAGGTTTCAATAAGTTGTATATGCCTACCAGTTTTCATAATTTTATATCAATCCTGTGGGAGGTGTTTTTAGTTAATGTTTGCCAATAGGGGTCGCTATCACTATGAGTCAATTTAAAGATGTAGGTTTCTTCAGGATGGGACTCTTATCATGTATGACAAATTTGGAGAAATTCGGACAATGTATGGGCAGGTGTCAACAACTTCGTTTTGTTAGGCGATGCAGTGAAAACTAAACGTTTTCAATATCATTTAATCTGACATGTGTTTAGATGGTTCTGGTCTCATTTTGGTGTCAAACATGTAAAATCTCTAGGAGGAGTTTGTTAAAATATAAAAACATGTGACTTTCTGTCGCCAGCACGGGGCGCTATGACTATGAGTCTATATTGAGATGTAGGTGTGTTCAGGCCATGACTCTTGTCATACATGAGAAATTTGGTGCCGACTGGACAATTTATGCTGAAACTACTTCCTGTTTCTTAACTATGGCAAAAGGCCTTCCTTTGATGCCAAGCTACGGGGACACGGAGCAAAATATAGAAAAGGTGCAGATTATCTTTTGATCAGACATGTCTTAAGATGATACTGGCTGATTTTGAAGTCAATCATTCTAAATCCCTAGGAGGAAGTACAAAACGCAAATGTGCAAAATTGGCCATATAATTCAAAATGGCTGACTTCCTGTTGACACGCGGCAGGTGTGACGGACCATTCATCGCCGCTTGCGACATAAATCAGGGCTCGGGGACCAACAAATGTCGGGCCAGTGGAGGCCCAATTGAAGATAAAAGAATTATTATTAGGGACCGAGCACCATCAAACGTCGGGCCAGCGAGGGCCCTATTGAAATTGAGGGAATTATTCATGGGTTTTGTTGTTGTTGATATTCATGCAAATAAATTGCCTTTTTGGAAGCCTTACCATATTCAAAAACTCCCCAAACTTCACACAAAATTCAAGCTTGGCGAAAATGTACATATTTCATTGATTTCAGAAATAGGCATGGCAAATTGGCTCGCTAGCGCCCCCCCAGCATTAGCCAGGGCACTACAAATGAGGTTCATTTACCAAAATTGGTAGGCATGTAGAACTCTTCCTGATAAGCAAAAAAGTCTCTGGGAGCCATATCTTGAACACAAAAGGAAGTCGGCCATTTTGAATTTAATGGCTATTTTATTTTTTGACATTTTGGAGATTTGCACGTGTCATACTTTAATGAACTCCTCCTACAAATTTAACACGATCGACTTCAAAATCATTCAGTACCATCTTCAGACAGGTCTGACCGAACAATACTGAAAACGTTGAGTTTTCACTGCAATGTGAGGGCGTGGCTTGGCACCAAATTTCAGGCCCTGAACACAAACCACGTCTTTATACTTTGAAGAACTATTATTTACACAATCATCTTCAAAATCAGTCAGTACCATCTAAAGGCATGTCTGATCAAACTTACTCAGCATTTACAACAGGAAGATTTTGTAACTTGACCAAACATTTTTCAATTTGCAAGTTCTCATACATGACAAGAGTCCAGGCCTGAATACACCTAGATCTCAATATTGACTCATAGTGATAGCGCCCCCTATTGGAAAACACTAAAATAAAACCCCTCCTCAACGATTGAGATAAAATTCTAATAACCGGGAGGCACATATAACTCATCGAGACGTACAAAAAAGCCTCTTAGAATGATATGCTAAAGTCAAAAGGAAGTCGGCCATTTTGAATTTCATGCACTTTTCAATTTCCTTGAGGGAGTCATCCCAAAGGGATCAATAAGGAGAGGTCTAGGTCTAAGTCTTTAGCACATTTGCATGTGTCGAACTTTAACAAACATCTCCCAGGGATTTTACACGATCGACTTCAAAATCAGCTAGTATCATCTAAAGACATGTCTGACAAAACAATATTCGGCACTTTTTCTATTTTTTGCACAGTGTTGCCATAGCTTGGTGTCAAAGTTAGGCCTTTTGCAATAGTTAAGAAACAGAAAGTAGCTATTATTTCAGCACATATTGTCGAATATCCACCAAGTTTCTCATGCATACCAAGATTCATGTCTTGAACACACCCAAATCTCAATATAGACTCAGAATGATAACATCCCCTATTGGCAGGATGGAAAATGACAAACAGCATCAGATTTACATCAAATTTCCATTGTGTGTTCTTGACTTCAAGTATGGAAACATAAGGCATGTTTTGTGTGTGTTGTGGAATGGCATGGTGGCCATTTTGGGCTTCTCGCTATGAAACAGAAGTCACTCTAACTTAAATATACATTGTCCAAACTGCACCAAATATCCTATACATGATGAGAGTTCAGGCCTGAAGACAACCACATGCCAATATTTATCATCAAACCACACAAAAAAGTCTCTTTGAGTGAGATGCTAAAGTCAACAGGAATTCGGCCATTTTGAATTATATGTTTGAAATACTACAGATACACATTCTAAATAAACAATAAATACATATACAAGAGATCAAATGATACTGAAAACCACATGGGTGTGGTATGGCGCCAAAGTCAGCCGTATCGCCAAACAAAACAAAGTTGTTGACACCTGCCCATACATTGTCCGAATTTCACCAAATGTGTCATACATTAAAACTCCTCAACAGACGTACATCTCAACAGACGTACATCTCAATATTGACTCAAAGTGATAATGCCCCCTATTGGCAAACATTAAATTACAGCCCCTCCCCCAGGATTGACATACATTTCTGAAAACTGGTAGGCATATATAACTTGCTGAAACATACAAAAAAGCCTTCTGGAGCAATATGCCAAAGTCAACAGGAAGTCGGCCATTTTTAATGTTACGCCCATTTTCGCACTTTTGCACGTATTATACTTTAAACAACTCCTCCTAAGGGTTAAACACGTTCAACCTCAAAATTACACAGTAACATCTAAAGACATGTCTCATCAAACGATGCTCAGTACATTTTCTATTTTTTTGCTCTTTGTCGCTGTAGTTTGTCGTCCAACTAAGGCCTTTCGCCATAAAACAGGAAGTTCTTTTAACTTGGGCATTCATTATCCAAACTGCACCAAATTTATCATGAATGACAATAGTCATGTCCTGACCACAACGACATCTCAATGTTGACTCAGAGTGATAGTGCCCCCTATTGGCAGACTCAAAATTAACAAACATAATCCGATTTACATGAAATTTCCATTGTTTGCTCTGGACTTCAAGTATTGAAAGAAAAGGCATGTTTTGTGCAAGTTGCGTAATGGCATCTTGGCCATTTTTGTCTTTCTTGCAAAGAAACAGGAAGACGTGCCAACCTCCAAGTTACACTGTCCAAACTGCACCAAATTTTACAGACACGGTGAGAGTCCAGACCTAAAGACAACCAAATGCAGATAGTGACAGCCACAGCACCATCTACTGGCAACAGAAAGTCAGCCTGACATGACAAACTTCATCTGATTTTGATCGAAATTTTAATGTGCATTCTACATTGATACAGAGCAACAAAAAGCCTGTTTAGGACACGCTCTCTAACACCACACAGGGGACAGGGGAAATGCTGCAAGAGTTGCGATAGATAGCCTGCTGCCCTGTGCCCTCCCCCTGGTGTCCCACTGTCACATAAAGGCACGGCCACGCGCGACAGGCTCTGGCCGGATCCCTCGACATGCGACTGGTGCGGGGGCCCATTCTTCTCCGCCTGCGGCTTTAATTAGGGCCGGAGCACCGACGAACCTCGGGCCAGCCAAGACGCTAATGATATTGGGGGAATTATTTATTTATTTACTTTTTGTTGTTATTCATGCAAATAAATTGCCTTTTTGGAAGCTTTATCATATTCAAAAACTCCCCAAACTTTTGATTTCAGAAACGGGCATGGCAATTGGCCCGCTAGCGCCGCCTAGAAAAAGCCAGGGCGCTACGAATTTTGTACATTTACGAAAATCGCTCTTTCAGACAAAAAAAAATAGCCTCTTGGAGCCATATCATTAACTCAACAGGAAGTCAGCAATTTGAATTATATAGCCATTTTCCCACATTTGCATGTGACATACTTTTACAAACCCCTCCTAGGGATTTAAAATGGTCAAGTCAAAATAGGCCAGTATCATCAACACACTTACATCTCAATGTTGACTCAGTGATAGCGCCCCCTATTGGCATACACTAAATTAAAGCCCCTCCTCCACGATTAATGTAAAATTATGAAAACTGGTAGGCATATAAACCTCTTCAAGGTGTACAAAAAAGCCTTTTGGAGAGAAATGCTTAAGTCATCAGAAAGTCGACCATTTTGAATTCTATGGCCGTTTTTGCACATTTGCACGTGTTGTACTCTAACGAACTCCACCTAGGGATTTAACACTATTGACTTAAAAATCAGCCAGTATCATCTAAAGACATGTCGGATCAAACAATACCGGGCATTTTTTCTGTTTTATGTTCCGTGTCGCCGTAGCTTGCCGTCAAAGTTAGGCCTTTTGCCATAGTTAAGAAACAGGAAGTAGCTGTAATGTCAGCATACATTGTCCAATCTGCATCAAATTTATCATGCATGACAAGAGTCATGGCCTGAACACAACTACATCTCAATATTGACTCAAAATGATAGCGCCCCCTATTGGCAAACACTACATAACAGCCCGACCTCTGGGATTGACATAAAATTCTGAAAATTGGTATGTATATGGTATAACTCATCATGATGTAAAAAAAAGCCTCATGGAGCAATATGCTAAAGTAAACAGAAAGTTGGCCACTTTGAATTTCATGGCCATTTTTGCACATACTTTAACATACTTAAAAAATCTCCTAGGGATTTAACACGAGTCCATTGTGAGTTCTGCACTTTACGTAGAGAAACATATGGCATGTTTTGTAATGGCATAGTGGCCATTTTTTGCTTCACGCCATTGAAACAGGATGTCGCTCTAACTTCAACATACATTGTTCAAACTCCACCAATTTTTCCAGACATGATGAGAGTCCAGGTTTGAAGACAAACACGTGCCATTAGTGACCAACAGCCACAGAGACACCTACTGGCAACAGGAAGTCAGCCTGATATGACAGATTTGATCTTAATTACATACAGTTCTACACTTGATACAGAGCAAAACAAAGTTTGTTTTGCACACACTCTCCAGCGCAACACACAAGACACAGGAAGCGCTGTAAGTGGTGGAGAGGTTTGTGTGTTCCTGTGAACCTGAGGGGCTGTGTTGTCTGGAGCCTAGTGCGCCTTGTAGGGTCTCCCATGGCAAAGTGGTCTCAGGCGAGGGGCCAGACTAAGAATGGTTCACAAAGACTCAATGGGCAAACAAGGAAGCGGAAGAGAGACCCTGCCTGGAGGAAGCCCGGGGCCCCCGTCTGGAGCCAGGCCCAGACGGAGGGCTCGCCAGCGAGCGCCTGGTGGCCGGGTTTGCCACGGAGCCTGGCCGGGCACAGCCCAAAAAAGTGACGTGGCACCTCCCTCCTCTCCATCCTGTGGGCCCACCACTCGCAGGAGGAACCACTTCGGTCGGGTGTGCTGCTGCACAGGTGGCAGTGAAGGTGAGGGGCCTCGACGGACCAGACACGGGCAGCAGAAGCAGGCTCTGGGGACGTGGAATGTCACCTCTCTGTCAGGAAGGAGCCGGAGCTTGTGCGGGAGGTGGAGCGCTACCAGTTAGATCTGGTGGGGCTTACCTCCACACACAGTCTCGGTTCTGGAACCGTACTCCTGGATAGGGTGTGAGGCGCCGGGCGGGTGTGGGGATACTCAAAAACCACCAGCTAAGCGCCGCAGTCTAGGAGTTCACCCCGGTGGATGAGAGGGTCGCCTCCTTACGCCTGCGGATGGTAGGGGGGAAAACTCTTACTGTTGTTGGTGCATATGCACCAAACAGCAGTTCAGAGTATTCGGCCTTCTTGGAGACCCTGAATGGAGTCCTGCATGGGGCTCCAGTAGGGGACTCCATAGTTCTGCTGGGAAACTTCAACGCCCACGTGGGCAATGATGGAGACACCTGGAGAGGCGTGATTGGGAGGAACGGCCTCCATGATCTGAATCTGAGTGGTCGTCAGTTATTAGACTTCTGTGCTCGTCACGGATTGTCTATAACTAACACCATGTTAAAACATAAGGATGCTCATAAGTGTACGTGGTACCAGGGCACCCTAGGCCAAAGGTCGATGATCGATTTTGTGATCGTATCATCTGATCTGAGGCCGTATGTTTTGGACACTCAAGTGAAGAGAGGGGCAGAGCCGTCAACTGATCACCATCTGGTGATGAGTTGGGTCAGAGGATGGGGGAAGATTCTTGACAGACCAGGTAAGCCCAAATGAGTAGTGCGGGTGAACTGGGAACGTCTGGAGGACGCCCCTGTCTGAGAGATCTTCAACTCACACCTCCGGCGGAGTTTTTCTGGCACCCCTGCGGAGGTGCCACCAAGCTGGACGTGATATACACCGGTGTATCCACCGGTGTATATCACGTCCAGCTTGGTGGAGGCCTCGGGGAAGACCCAGGACTAGGTGGAGAGATTATATCTCCACACTGGCCAGGGAACGCTTCGGGATCCCCCAGTTAGAGCTGGTTAATGTGGCCCGGGAAAGGGAAGTTTGGGGTCCCCTGCTAAATCTGCTGCCTTCGCGACCCGACCCCGGATAAGTGGATGAAGATGAGATGAGATGAGATGAGCCCACCTCCTTGCAGTCTCCGCACAGCATCCCACGGGCGTGTAAAGGCACAGCCGTGCAAGCCAGTGTCCGGCTGGCTCCCCCGACATTTATCGCCGCTTGCGGCTTTGATTAGGGCCCGAGCACTGACTAAGTCAGTGAGGGGCCTATTGAAAACCCAATGATTCTTCTTCTTCTTCTTCTTCTTCTTCTTCTTTTTATTATTTTTATTATGATTATCAATATGATTGTTATTATTATTATTCTACTGCGCCATCACTTTTTTGAGGGGTTTAGGATGCACATAGGCTCACAGAAACTGGCACACAGGTCAAAAGTGGCGAAAAATTGCATAGTTCATAAGTCATTGGCGTCTGGCATGGCTAGCGGGCTCCATAGCACCCCCAAACGCATGCCATGGTTGGGATAAAGTTCTTTTGATGTTCATGAAATGTGGTGGGATCATTGCTCTCATCTTAAAGAGCACATGTATTTTTTAGAATTTTTCGTCACTGGAGTAGAAGACGGCCATTTTTGATTTTGTGCATCAATTTTCATTATACGAACACATGTTTGAGAACTTTAGGATGCAAAAAAACCTGACAAAAATTTTCACCCACATTCAAACTAGTAATTACTTCAATTTGATGCCACAATTGGGATTGGGCATGGTGAGTCGGCTCCATAGCATCCCCTAATTATTTTTAGCATTGTTAAGGTGCTAATCATGCTCTTAAGTGCACAAAAAGTTGTACATGCATCATTGGTGTCTCAACGTAATACCTGATATGGGTCTTGGGCTTGTGTGTTAATATGGCTCGAGGGCGCCAACTAGTATATTTTGAAGTCACTGACCCGACCTTTCTATTAATGTAGACTGAAGACAAAAACATGCCAAAAGAGAGCAGCCACAGGGCCACCTACACGAAACAGAAAGTCAACCTGATATGACAGATGTTATCCGATTTACATCAAATTTTCAATGTGAGAGGATGATGATCATGATACAGTGCAACACAAAGCAGGTTTAGTACGCGCTATCTAGCGGCACACAGGGAAAACGGGAATCGCTGCCACAGTTGCGATAGGTTGCCCGCAGCCCCTAAACCACTATGCAGCATCCCACAGTAGCGTAAAGGTGGGGCAGCGCCCAATGTAGTACAGTCGCTTCCCAGCTCACAGCGGCCCGTTAATCGCTGCTTGTGGCTTTAATTTTTTTTTTCATTATTATTTTTCACTGAAAATTTGAGTTGCTTGGACGACACGAAAATTAGTGAAATTTGGTCGTCAGGACTGGCAAAAATTGCGATTTGATGTGGGTTTCAGGAATGGGCGCAGCAAATTGGCTCAGTAGCACCCCCTACAGTGCATTACAAACTCCAAGATTGATGAAAATTCATGAGAACCGGTGGTAAACTCGACAGGAAGTCGGCCATTTTTATTTTTATGGCCATTTTTCAATATTTGTAAGTGTCATACTTTAACGAACTCCTAGAGATTTAACCCGATCGACTTCAAATATGGTCATTAGACCTTTGAGACATGTATGAAGTTAAATTGCGAAAGATTTAACTTTTTATCAAAGGGCATGGCTGTGGCAAGGCCTCAAATTTAGCTCTACCGTCATAAAGGAGGAAGTAGTTTAAAACATGACTGAACATTGTCCAATCTGCTCCAAACCCCTCAGGTATGATCACAGAATTTTGAATTATAGTCACAGCGCCCCCTACCTGCAACAGGAAGTTACTGTCTCTATACTTTGATGTATTACTCTCAACGGGTTGAGCAAATCCACCTCAAAATTTGTCAGTAGAACCTTAAGGAGTGTGAGTGATCCTTCACTATGAGAATTCTAACTTTTGACAGGGGGGTGAATTTTGATCACCTGCCATGACACAAGAAACTTTGTTCAGATCATTCTCAAACTTTACATGTATGATATGAGACCTGCCCTGAACACATATGTAGGGCAATTTTAAATCATAGTCATAACGCCTTCTTCTGGCAACAGGAAGTTTCATGTCTTATACTGTGATGTCCTGCTCTGCACTGGTTCAACAGATCCATTGTACTCCTCATTGTTCGTCATTGTTCATGTCATTATTCTATGTCATCTACACATGCGCAGTGTTGCTAGATTTCGCTGGATTACCCGCCACTCTGGCTCCGGAAATTATTTTTTTTAACATAGTTTATCGTTTGAAATTTGCAATCACTTGTGCCCAGCTTGTACTGTATAGCTTGTATACAGGAATTTTCATGTCTTATACTGTGATGTCCTGCTCTGTACTGGTTCAACAGATCCATTGTACTTGTCATTGTTCGTCATTGTTCACGTCATTGTTCCACGTCATCTACGCATGCGCAGTGTTGCTAGATTTCGCTGGATTATCCATTACTTTGGCTCCCCAAAATATTGTTTTTAACATAGTTTATCTGGGGGTTTTTTGGGATTACTTATGCCCACCTTGTATTGTATTTATTTTTGGACCAAAGCTTTTAAACATCGGGCCTGTGGTTGCCTCTGATTACACCGAAGTAAAACACAGAAGTCGTGACACCGAATCGCACTAGCAAGGCGCCAAATTTTAAAGAACTTCTTTAACTCAGTGGGATCTAAAAGCAACTGGTGAAGTGGTCTGCCTGCCCAGGAATTAAGAAGGTCTCCCTGGACATTCGGCTCCAGGGCCGGAATTAAACTCACCTCACTGTTGTGGTTCTGTGTCCCGGGGTGATGGATCCCCAGCACAGGCTGCGACATGATGGCCGTGTGCAAGTCCTGTCTCCCCTTCCTCTCAAAACTGAGGGAGAACGTCTCTGGCCTAAAGACTGACCTCAGGGAGAGGGATAAAATCCTCCTGGATCTCTCCACTGTCTCCACGATCCAGGCGACGCTCATCGCCCATCTTAGGGCTTTCGGCGCACGTGACCGGACCATGACGGCCGCCGACAACACCACCCTGCCGTGGACTGGCTCCATCACCACCGGATCTCTGGCACTAGCACTCACTCAGTCCCACTGGTACCACCAGGGAGCCAAGCCCAATTCATCGGCACCTTCCACCTACTGCCTTCGCCCTGCGGACTGGCAGTGCTCCATCAGGGAGCACGAAGCGGTGGCTCCGGTTCTGGTGAGCTCAACTCCACTCAAGTGCATTCCCTCCGTGCTGGTTGTCGAGACCTCGATGGTAAGGCAAGTTATGGTACGCGGTGGCCAGACCTTTTGCCGCCCTGAAGTCCTCAGCCCTCCAGCTGTGTTCACAGCATAACTCGGCCTCCATGCTGGTCCTACAGGCCGGTATCATCAATTTAAAGAACCGCCAGTCCAAGGTCGTCAAGCAGGACTTCAGGTCCATGGTGAACGGTCTGCTAGACACGGAGAAGCGACTGATTCTTTTTCAGGCCCGCTTCCCCCGCCGCGTTGTCATGTACATCAGCTGCACATGTGGCTTAAAGAATACTGCCCGGGGAAAAAGTATTCCATTTGTGGACAACTTTACGTCTTGAAGAATATGTTAGCCTAAATGAATCCACTACTCCCATTCATATTAATACTCATTTTCCTCAAGGCAGTGGTCGGGGAGAAGGCGTTGCAGCTATTCATGACTCAGGCCTATTATTCAACCCTAAACTAAATTGTAATTCATTTGCAAGTCTTGTTCTTAGTCTTTCACATTCAAGCTGGAAAACTGTGCAGCCAGTTGTACTTGTAATAGTGTACCATGCTCCTGGCCCATACTGTCAAATTTAGTCCTTAAATCTGATAAAGTAATCATTGTAGGTGATTTTAATATTCACTTGGACGTTGATAATAATAGCCTTAGTATTGCGTTCATCTCTCTATTATATTTGATTGGTTTTAGTCAGAGTGTGCATAAACCTACTCACTGTTTTAATGACACCCTCAACCTTGTTTTAGCTTATGGTGTGAAAATCAATGACTTACTAGTCTTTCCACAGAATCCTATTTTATCATTATTTAATAACTTTTTAACTCATATTACAGGACTACCCACCTACAGGCAAATGTTTACACACTAGATGTTTATCTGATAGTGCTATAACTAAATGTAAGGAATCGATCAGGATCACTACGAACAACAGAAACAGAGGAAGTAAGCTCCATGGTATAACTTACAAACCTGTGAATTAAAACAAATATCGCTTAGTTTGGGAAGAAAGTCTTAAAACATACAGGACGGCCCTCCGTAATGCCAGAGCAGCCTATTAATCATCTTTAATAGAGGAGAATAAGAACAATCGCAGATTTCTTTTTAGCAGTGTAGCCAGGCTGACAGAGAGCCACAGCTCTGAGTCATGTATTCCTATAACCCTCAGTAGTAACTACTTCATGACCTTCTTGAATGATAAAATTATAGCTATTAGAGACAAAATCAACTCGCTTGGCACACATTTTTATTCAAACCAAGGAACATTAGAAACAACTGTACGACCTGACATATTCTTGGACTGCTTTTCTACAGTTGACCTTAACAAATTAAGCTCTACTATTTCGGCATCAAAGCCTTCTAATTTTCTCCTAGACTCTATTCGAACTAGGTTACTTAAAGAAGTGTTACCTTTAGTTAGCCCCCCTGTATTAGACATGATTAATATGTCTTTATAAGCAGGTTATGTACCACATTCTTTTAAAGTAGCTTTAATTAAACCTCCTCTTAAAAAGCCCAGCCTTTATCCAGAGGTTCTAGCCAACTATAGACCTATATCTAACCTTCCTTTTCTCTCTAAGATCCTCGAGAAATTAGTCGCCAATCAGCTGTGCGACTTTTTACATAATAATGAGTTATTTGAGGACTTTCAGTCAGGATTTAGAGCAAATTACTATCGCCCTTCTAATAGACTCAGACAAAGAACTTGTCTCCGTACTTGTTTTACCAGATCTTTGTGCTGCCTTTGACACTATTGACAATCGCACGCTGCTACAGAGACTGGGGTATCTAATTGGCATTAAAGGAAGCGCCTTAAGATGGTTTAGTTCTTGTTTATCAGATTGATCTCAGTTTGTACAAGTTAAGGACAAATCCTCCATGCACACTGAAGTCAGTCAGGGAGTCCCACAGGGTTCTGTCCTTTGACCGATTTTATTCACCTTATATGTTCTTCCCTTAGGAAATATTATAAGGAAGCACTCCATAAATTTTCATTGTTATGCTGATACACAATTGTATTTGTCGATCAAACCAGAAGAAACTGATCAGTTAGATAAACTTCAAATTTGCATCAAGGAAATAAGTTATAGTACTTGGCCCCGATGGCCTCCGAAACTCAACAGCTAAAGTTATTGTTATTCTGGATGATGTTGTGTTGTCCTTCAGCACCACAGTAAGGAATCTGGGGGTTATATTTGTTTAGAATATGTACTTCGATTCTCACATTAAACTAATGAGAAGGACTGTATATTTTCACCAGCATAATATTGCAAAAAATAGGAACATTGTGTCTCAGAAAGATGCAGAAAAACTAGTCCATGCATTTGTTACTTCTAGGCTGGACTTTTGCAACTCCTTATTATCAGGCTGCTCCAATAAGTATGTTAAGAGTCTCCAGCTGGTCCAAAATGCTGCAGCACTTTGCACTGGCTACCTGTAAAATCTAGAATAGAAATTATGCCAGAATTTAAAATCCTTCTCCTTACCTACAAAGCTTTTATTGGTCAAGCGCCGTCGTATCTTAAAGAGTTCATAGTACCGTATTACCCGACTAGATCGCTGCGCTTTGAGAAACAGGGCTACTTGCCGTTCCTAGAGTTTCCAAAATTAGAATGGGAGGCAGATACGTCAGCTACCAAGGTCCTCTCCTGTGGAATCAACTCCCAAGTGTAATTCGGGAGGCAGACACTGTCCCCATATTTAAGAGTAAACTTAAAACTTTTATCTTTGATAAGGCGTATAGTTAGAGCTTACGAGCCATTAGCTATGGTGTTATTTTTAAGCTGATTTTGTTCTGCTTAATGATGCTGCTATAGGCCTAGTCTGCCGGGGGATAATCCTTTTGCTGATACTGTGAGCTTTTATCCTGTCTGTCTGTATCATTCATGTCTCATCAATGCATGCAACTAATTGAACTCCATTTTTGCCACCATATTTATTATCATTGCCATGTTCTGTCACTCTAGCTGTGCCTGCTTCTTGAATTTCATCTGTATAAACTGCCATAGTGTGTCTGTCTATCGGCCATGTGTCTGCCTTTGTCTCTCTCTGTACATCTGTTTGTCTTTTCTCTCTTTCTCTGTTCTTTTCTTCCTACCCAACTGGTCAAGACAGATGTCTGCCCTCCATAGAGCTAGGTCTGTCCAACGTTCCTGCCTGTTATAGGAAAGGTTTTCGTTGCCACCGTACTCAATAGGGGAATTGTTGGGTCTGTGTAAATCATGAATAAGTCATAGAGTGTGGTCTATACCTACTTTGTAAAGTGTCCTGAGATAACGTTTGTTGTGAATTGTCACTATAAATAAAGTTAAATTGAATTGAATTAGAAAAACACCTCAAATCATGTAAACAGAAACTTAAGACCTTCATGATCAGAGGAAACAGGAAGTTGTTGTAACTTCACCATACATTGTCCAATCTGCCCCAAATTGAGAGAGACAAACAATAAAGCCTCTTAAAGCTAGACCCTAAATCCAACAGGGCCGATCCCAGCTGACATCTGGCGTGAGGCGAGGCACACCCTGGACAGGACGCCAGTCAATCGCAGGGCACATAGAGACACACAACCATTCACACGCACACTCACACCTACGGACAATTTAGAGTCATCAATTAACCTAACGTGTGCATGTTTTTGGACTGTGGGAGGAAGCCGGAGAAAACCTGAGCAGACACGGGGAGAACAAACTGACCTGACGACTTCAAATCTGGTCAGGCCACTTTCAAGACAACGACAAAGTCATATTGAAAATATCTTAAATTTTTGTTGGACGTGTGGCTATTTCGTATCCTAAACTGGGTTGGACTCACAATTTAAACACTGTGCTTTTTGTTTAAACCAAAGGCTCCATCTAGTGGTATCACCCAAACAAAACAATGAAAGACTCACAAGATGGATTCAAGATTCAAGATTCAAGATTCAAGAAGCTTTATTTATCCCGAGGGAAATTATTTTGCAACAGTTTCAATACAAAGGTGGGAAAGGGTCAGAGTAACAATAAGCATAAACATAAATCAAATCAAAATAAAGCTAACGAAAAATAAATCAAGCAATGAACTAAGTGTGACAGAGTGCAACAGACATCGTGGTTAAGCGTAGGTATATACAATATACAACAATACGCACTGTTCAGTTTAGCAACAGATTGAAATGAAATAAGTACAAACTAAATAAGTGAGAAGGAGCGATAAGTTATAAGTGTTAAAAATGTTAAAAATGTAGCAGCATTTCCTACAGAACTAAGTGACAGTATGGCACAGTGGAGTGTAGCAGCATTTCGTACTGAAGTAGGTGACAGTAAGTTACAGTGAAATGTAGCAGCATGTCCTAAAGCACAGTAAGTGTAGCAGCAGATAGTTACAGTACCATTAAATAAATAATAAAGTGATGTAGTGGTGATAAAAAGAGACAGTGTAAGGTGTAGCAGCAGTAAGTTACAGTACCATTAAATAAAGTGATGTAGTGGTGGTATAAAGTGACAGTGTAGTATAGCAGCATTTCTTACTGAAGTAAGTGACAGTACAACTGAATAAAGTGATTTAGTGATGATATAAAGTGACAAAGTGACATTTTCAGGATACAGTGTCTCCACTGTTCCTTACCTGACCGGGGGGAGATGAATTATAAAGTTTGATGGCCGTCGGAAGAAAAGACTTCCTCCTGCGTTCAGTATTACACCGGGGGAGAATGAGTCTATGGCTGAAGGTGCTTCTGCTGGAAGTCAGCAGATGGTGGAGAGGGTGAGAGTTGATGTCCAGGATGCTGTGCAGTTTAAACAGCATCCTCCTCTCTGACACCGCCACCAAAGAGTCCAGTTTGACCCCTAGGACGGAGCCAGCCTTCCTGACGATCTTACCGATCCTCTTGGCGTCTGCTGCCCTCAGTCTGCTGCCCCAGCACACAACAGCAAAGAAGATGGCACTGGCTACCACCAACTGATAGAACATCCTCAGCATGGTGTTACAAACATTGAATGACTGGAGCCTCCTCAGGAAATAGAGACGACTCTGGCCCTTCTTGTAAACAGCCTCAGTGTTCTTAGACCAGTCCAGTTTGTTGTCCAGGTATACTCCAAGGTATTTGTAATCCTGGACAACATCCACAGTCACGCCGTTGATGGAGATGGGTGTGGGGGCAGATTTACTCCTGCGGAAATCCACCACTAGCTCCTTAGTCTTGGTGGCATTTAGAATCAGGTGATTAGCTGCACACCAGTCGACGAAGGAGTCCACAACGCCCCTGTACTCCTCCTCCTTCCCCTCACTGACACAGCCAACAATTGCAGAATCGTCAGCAAACCTCTGCAGGTGGCAGGACTCAGAGAGGAACTGAAAGTCTGAGTACCCTGTGGAGCTCCAGTGCTGCTGACCACAGTGTCAGACACTCCGTCCTGCAGTCTGACATACTGTGGTCGACCCGTCAAGTAATCCGTAATCCAGGAAACCAGGGGAGGGTCCACCTGCATCGCCGTCAGCTTACGTCCCAGCGGACCAGGCTGGATGGTATTGAACGCACTGGAGAAGTCCATGAACAAGATTCTCACTGTGGCTCCCGGTCTGTCCAGGTGGGCTAAGGCACGGTTGAGCAGGAAGATGATAGCGTCCTCCACACCTAGTCTCGGCTGGTAGGCAAACTGTAGCGGGTCCAGTGATGAGCTGACCAGGGGCCGAAGAAGTGAAAGGACCAGCCTCTCCAGGGACTTCATCAGGTGCGACGTCAGCGCCACCGGTCTGTAGTCTTCGGAGGTGCTGGGACCCACCTTCTTTGATACTGGTACCAGGCAGGATGTCTTCCACAGCACAGGGACCTTCTCAAGACTCAGGCTGAGGTTAAAGATGTACTGCAGGACTCCACACAGCTGGATTGCACATGTTTTGAGGACCCTCGGGCTGACACCGTCGAGACCTGCTGCCTTGCCTGGGCGGAATCTGCACAGCTGCTTCCTCACCTGCTCTGCAGTGAAGGTCTGTCTGCTGTGTGTGTTGGTGGGGGTGAAGAGAGGTGATGGCGGGGGGAGGGGGAAGGTTGGGCAAAATCAGGAAGGAATTGAGGGGGAGGTGTCAGCAGGGTTGGAGGTTCGGAGGTGGATGGTTGTGGAGGAGCCGTGGGAAGGTGGTCCAGAGCCCTTTCATCAAATCTGTTGAAGAACAGATTCAGCTCATTGGCACGTTCAGTACCACCTCCTACTGTCTGGCTACCAGATGGTTTGTAGCCAGTGATGCTCCTCATGCCGCTCCACACATCCTTTAAATTGTTCTGCTGGAGTTTGTGCTCCAGTTTCCTCCTGTAGGTGTCTTCCTTCTGTAGGTGTCGTTTAAGTCATTAATTTGGAAAACCTTAAGATTACGGACTAACATCACAAACTTCATCCGATTTACAAAATAAAAAGAGTGATGCAACACGCAGCGTCCAGCAAGTTCCTCGATGTGCATCAGTTGGCGAGGGCCCGTCATCACTGCTTGCAGCTTTAATGAGTTAGTAGATTGAATAAATGTTGTCTACATACGTAGTCGACATATGTTAATATATTTATTCACATTAACCGAACTAGTATATAATCTATGCTGTAGTAACGGTTTGAATCAAGCAAAGTGATGTATGTATTCTTTAGTGAGCTGTTTTAAATTTTAATCCCCTGACTAAAATGTGCCAAAATACCATCTAAAGAAAAAACAAACATTAGTTTTACTTTCCTGTCCTAAGCACCATCTTAAACATAACTGGAATTATTATATTTATATATTTTTATTCATATATTTATTAGAAAAAGTATGTCTACCAAGTACTAACTAAAAAATATACCACAAATAGGCCTATTTAGTATGATGAGGTTTCATGTGAAGTTTGGAAAAGATCTGAACACCTGGTGTGCATTTTTCAGCAGTGTCTTTTGACATGAATGATGCTTCATTGGGAACATGGGACGATGTTGTTTACGTCACAGCTGTGGCGGCACGACTAATTTCGATGAAATGCCATGACAAAAGACACTGCTGAAACTGCACACCAGGTGTTTTCAAACCACTTTTCCAAATTTCACATATTAGATAAGAGACCCGCCCTGAACACATATATAGGACAATTTTGAATCATAGTCATAGGGCTCCTACTGGTGACAGGAAGTTACAATTTATATATTTCCTGTTCCTAGTCGGTCGAACACATCCACCTCAAATCCGGTCAGCACAGACTTAAGACATTTATGATGCTTGATCATGTAGATTTTTGGCGTTTTCAAATTCTGTTGTCGTGGCAACCATCCTTCAACCATTCCTTTGTGAAACAACAAGTGGTTGTAACTTAAACATACATTGTCCAGTATGCCCCATGATTCATTACAGTCTAGGCCTGAACACATCTGCATCTCAATATTTAGTCATAGGCATAGCATAGGCACAATAAAAATGACAAAAATCTACTGATGTACATGAAACTTACATTGTGGGTTCTGCACTTGATGTAGGGAAACAAGATGCATGTTTTGTGTATGCCATTTTGTGCCGCCCGCCATAAACAGGAAGTCGCTCTTACTTTAGCATGAATTGCCCAAACTGCATCACATTCCCAGAGATGATTAGAGTCGAGGCCTGAGGGCAACTAAATGCCAATATCGTCTAACAGACACAGCACCACCTACTGGCAACAGGAAATAAGACTTATATTACAAATTTTATCAGATTTACATGAAATTCTCAATATCTAAAGCATACTGCCGCGAGTGCCAGTGACCAGCCACCTCCCCAACATGCACGAGGGCCCGTCCATCACTGCTTGCAGCATTCATTTGTATATTGTAATTGGGTTGATCCCATTTTGACAACCCCAAGAGCTCAAAATATAGCTTACTTATTGTGTCTCATTGTGAACACATTTGTTTTCCTGTTCTTTTCCAGACAATAGACATAAGGTTAATAAAAAGATACACATTTTCTCCTGTTAGGACACAGAGCATCTGTTTGTGATCCCATTAAAAAATGGATTTGCACAACTTTGCCTTGCTGCCATCAGAGAAACAACAGCCTGCAAAAGGGACTTCTCAGAAAATAAATAGAGAGATAAGCATTCAACGAAATGGATACATTTTCACTACAACGGTAGTAGTGTCAACGCAGCGATAACGTACCAGAATTTGACAAGTGGGATAAAAAGAATGATTCAGAATGTAATTAAAATGAAAGGTTTGTTTGTCCGTGACACAGAATACAATTCTGAGATGTTTCAAAATACCCTAATCACTTGCTTCCTATGAGGAGCACACTCCTCCACAGTCGTGACCATGTACAACACAGATTAGGGGATGAGGATCATGGTGCGATGCCTCAATTGCAATACAGTGTGTCTGTCTGCATACCAAACAGCTTATTCTGTGAGAGAATTCACCAGAGCGGTGAATTCTCTTACATAAAGACTTCAATCACAGGTTGACCTGCAGACTTTGTAGCAGCTTCAGATGTCAGAGTGTGACTGTAGGAGGAAATGATGACAACTTTCAAGGATGGAAATGTGAGCTATGTCAGACTTTCAACCCACCACCCATTTGTTTTTTTAAATCAAAAAAATGTTTCATAGTAAACAATATTGGTTAATAATTCTCATGAGAAGCATGTCTTTCAGTTATCCCTAGATGATACTGTTATTCATCTTACTTTTCTGCTGTAGTGTTTCACCGAATAAATACTGCTGCTTATGCTTCAGAGAGCTGTGGCAATCACCAAACATTGACTAGTGTCGTGTCAACCCATGAAATAATAAAAAAAATAAAACTCACTGTACAATTAAATGAGACAAAATGAGACTTTTGAGTGGCAGATGATTATGTAATCGGCACAACCGATGGGTGCACTGATTTCTTTTTCACAAATCTACAAGAAAACTGCATATAATGCGAAAGAAGGGATGAGTAGCAATTATATTCTTTCCCTTTGGCAAAGCAGATGATGTTCAAGGTTGATATTGCCTGACACTAGAAGAATGTGGATTAGTATTTCAAAGTCACTCTTTTGCACATCATCCAAAAATTAAATTCTGAATTCTACATCACAACATTTCAGTCCACTAACTGCTCTTAAAGTAATTATTCAGTGTATGTTTAAGACACAGTTTTGACACATACAAGCCCACAACTTCTAACTGAAAAAAAAGACCTATTTGTATGCAAGTGCAAATCCCCAACATGAGTGTACACCCAGCAGAGCTGAAAATCACTCACACAGTCAGCATTCCACCAGCAAACCTCTGATCTGCTTATTTGAGATAAAATAAGTCAGGCCAGCTCTCTGGGGCATTAAAGAGCGCTAAAACCTTCTACCTCTCAATTCCCCACCATGTAATTCCTGTTAGTGCACCTCAGAAAATACCACAGAAGAGGACCAAATGTATTAAAGCAAATCCAAATGAAGATAATTTCTGCAACCTTTTTTTTTTTATTAAATCAAACCTAGAATACAAAATGTGAGCATATCATATATTTAAAGAAATTAAAGAGGACTTTGAAAAGGAAGCTGGAGAGGGACCATGATCTAGAGACATACTGTGTGGTGCACAACTTTGTTTTTTGATTACAAAGAATTTTCTTAAAACTGTTGGAAACTTGAATGAACCAAACTCAAAAGTTAATCAATATTGAACAGGAGGTGAACGTCACATTTGAAATTAAAAAAAAACAAACATTGTATTGTATTAAATGGGATACAGCAAAAAAAAAAAAAAAAAACTTTTTTCAGGCTAAAAGCTGGAGAATACAGAGATTCGATTCATGGAGAGGATTGAGCTGTTAACCAAATACTGTAGTAATGATTGGCATCATATTATTAACACATCAATTATGTGATTCCCTGAATTGGCTGATTATGTGAACAGGCTGGAAATAAGTGATTGCGCTTTTGCTGAATCACGGGTCTTCCATGGTTAATGTTATTAATAAAATGAATATGTGATCAGCCACACTTTGATTGAACGTATTCTTCCGAATAAATAATTAATTTAGAATAGTAAAAATGTATAGCAGGATAAGTGGGATAGAATGAATGGATGGAAACAATGCAGAGTTGGCTGTATATTTGTGTGCGTTGACACTCAATTTAAATCAAAAAGCCCTAAAAAACAAAGTGCAGACATTATACCATGTTCATAACATGACATGAGTCTAAATTATGCCAAGTTGACAACATAAACCATTGACTTGCTGAGACCCCAAGAGAAGTAGAGAAGGGGCCATCAGGCTCCATCATGTTGCACAAATTAAAAGTTTCTTGTCCCAGCATTAATGAGGAAGCAACAGGCAGCAAACTCACAGCTGAGCTTTTGGAAAGTCTCTTCAGAAACCTAAGTGATGTGTACAGTAGGAGACAAGTGTTGTCAGACAGGCAAATCATCACTTCTATTTTTCAAGCATGTCTAATGTCTATGAGTCTGTGCTGACAGTTCCTGCTGTGGTTTTCACACGCCGTCAGTCGAACAAGATTTCTGGTGCAGTTAACCTTGAAATGAAACGAGCAAAAGAAGGAAGAAGTGGATAAAAGAGCTGAAAAAGAAAACTTTCACTCTCAAACTGAGTGACTTTAGAAAGTCAAAGAAATGTGATCAGTGTCACTTAGTGCAAATACAAGAGGTGCTAGACAGTATTGCTCTGAGTTTCATGTAATGTCACATGCTTCACATGACATAGTAAGGGACGTTCCTAAACATTAATCTTGTCATTAATAATTCCAGACCGCATTGCACTCTTTTCTTTAAACAGTGTGATGTTTTGCCTGGCTCCTTTCACATTAGCAAATATCAACAAACGGTACTGACAATGCAGCCATTGCAATAATTCAGTGACATTAGCCATGCTCGTTTGTGTAATGAATGAACCATAAGTAGGCCCTAATTGATTAATTATCCTCCAAACATTTTCTGAAATCAGTATTGCCAATAACCCCTCTGCTTGTTTGGTCACTTCCTTGTTTCCTTTTATTCATCTGTGTGCCAATTATTACATCCCTCATCTGAAGCTCTCCCACATACTGTAATGCAGTTAACATATCTGTATACATGCATCTACTGATGCCTCTGGACACGCTAATACAGGAGAAACATGTTCTCTCCAATTTGTTTTAGCTAGTACACGAGCTGCAGCATTTTGGACCAACTGGAGACTCTTAACAGACTTATTGGAGCAGCCTGATAATAAGGAGTTGCAGTAGTCCAGCCTAGAAGTAACAAATGCATGGACTAGATTTTCTGTAGCTTTCTGAGACACAATGTTCCTAATTTTCGCAATATTACGCAGGTGAAAATATGCATTCCATGTTGTTAGTGTTATGTGAGAATCGAAGGACATATCCTGATCAAAAATAACACCCAGATTCCTTACTGTGGTGCTGGAGGACAACACAACATCATCCAGAGTAACAATATCTTTAGCTACTGAGTTTCAGAGGCCTTCGGGACCAAGTAGAATAACTTTTTTCTTTTCTTTTTTTCTGAGTTTAACATCAGAAAATTGCAGGTTATTCAGCTTTTTATTTCCTTAATGCACCTTTGACGTTTATCTAACTGATCGGTTTCTTCTGGTTTGATCGACAAATGTAATTTTGTATCATCAGAATAACAATGAAAATGTATGGAGTGCTTCCTTATAAAATTTCCTAAGGGAAGCATATATAAGGTGAATAGAATCGGTCCAAGGACAGAACCCTGTGGGACTCCGTGACTGACTTTAGTGTGCATGGAGGATTTATCGTTAACATGTACAAACTGAGATCTATCTCATAAATAAGACTTAAACCAGCTCAGTGTGGTTCCTTTAATGCCAATTAGATGCTCCAGTCTCTGTAGCAGGATGCGATGGTCAATCCACAAGTACTCCAACCCATACGACCACATAGGTCGTTTGTTCCTAACATCAGATACGACCCAAAGGAGCATTTCCTACATTAGCGCCCCTTAGCGCCCCTACCGGTGGCAGGACGTATGCCTCTTTTCGTATGTGTCCATAGTGCATTGTGGGTCTATTTGATTACATCTTTTTTCATCGCTTGACACACGGATTAATAAAGGTAAGTACCTAGTAATAAATATTGCTAAAAACTATTTTAGAACGGTCAAGTGTATAAACCATTGCATTCTATGTCCTTTCGCCAACTATTAATCAGTGATGTGCAGTGAGGGTTGGGGCGGCACTGACTCACAAGTCAGATTTACAAACATACAGTAGGATGCCAATAGGATAGGATGAGAGAATAGGAGCGAATAGGATGCTGAAAACCATTTTAAAACCAGTGCCACTGTATATTGCAGTATATCTTACCTTTACTTGTGAATGACTTCTTGCTTTGACGGAAAGTCCAGCTTTGAAAAATGTCTTAGTTTAGAAATCAAATCCTCCATTTTCAGGGCGAGAAATGACAGCTTGTCGAAGGTACTGCCTGCCTCAAGGCAAGCATTTTCCCTGTGGATTTATGTCATATCAATAAGATGTAAATATTACACACATACGTAAAATAGATTACTGAACACCATTGAAAAGAAGACGTATGCTTTTATTACAAAAAAGTGTCCTCAACCATCATATTGGAAACACATAGAAATGGGAACAAGCACGCGCCATTTACACGTGCTCAATCCAGTTTGTGAGTGATTGTGCAATCTGGAGGGAGGCTCGGCTGACCATGCCTCACCTCTCGTCTCCGAAGGAGACTCCTTTTATTTAGGAAATACAGAATTTTCTGCGATTTTTACTATAAAAATGGTCAAAATACATTAAGAGCCACACCAAAATCATAGTCCAGAGGACAAATATTAATACTTGTGTTATTTTATTATTTCGTTTCTTTTTCCTCTCCTGATGACAGGGGAGGCACAGCCTCACCTGCCTCCCCTGACTGCACGTCACTGCTATTAATGTAATAGAAGTTAGATTATTATCGGCTGTATAATGTTTTAAGAGCTCAGTTAACATTAATTTAACTAGGCAATAAAGCTAGTCAGCTAGCGTGGACAACCGCTAATGTGATATTAAACTTTGATGATGATTTGTATAAATATCCGTTTTCACAATAGCTAATATTTATTGAAAGAGATCGCTCATCATCATTGTTTTAGGTGTCTAACGTTATATGCGTTTACACGCTCCTAATTAGTCTTACGTTACATGAAATGGTAAGCTAAAATGATATGTATTTTAGATTTAATCTTTTCTTTTAATCAGGCTGTCTAGTTGAGATTAAAATATCTTTTTAGACACCCTAGATTACATAAAGACACGTACAGGTGCAAAGCCAGAAATACATAAGACACGGTAGAGGACAGACAAAACAGGTGTACCGTCAAATTTGTGACCCATTTACTGTTTGTGACTATTTGTGCATGTTTTAAGGAAGAATGCATTTGTTAATATACCACCTAACGTATTTTGTTTTCAATAGACCTTTTCAACGGAATTCCATTGCTAGGCAACAGCCTTATTCCTTGTTTACTTCCTGACAGCTGATGTCATTCACATACACTGCAACAGGAAATAAACTATCACATATACAGTTTTTATAAATTTACTTGGGGAAAAAAACTAATTTGGAGAAACAGGTCCTGAGTAGTATTATGCTGTAGCAGTTTTCTTTGAAAGCCAACATGTAAGGGCACTGTGTTTATTGTGTTCATTAATTATTCACTGGTAACACAGCATGCAGTGTTTTCATTTCTTATTTTTGTTTCTGTCTCCAGATGCCAACTCAAAAACAATGCATCACATGCAAGGAAATGATTAATGTGGCCAGCAAGATGTGTAAGCAGTGCGGGGCCAAGCAGCCTTACAAAAAAAAATTAGAAAATCAAAAGAAGAAATTTGGCCATGATTGGAAACACAAACAAAAAAAAACTGCAGCATCAACAAAGTGTATGATGCAACAAATTTACTGGTAGGTTACTTTTTTGCTTTCAGACAGTTGTCATAAAATAATAAGTAATTAACCGCTGATCTTTACATTTACATTGCTATATTTCTCTTACATTATGTGCTTTTGCAGCAATTTAACACTCATCTTTGTTTTATTGTGCAAGAAAATCCTGAATTCTCGATTTACTGTACCACTCCCAATTGTCTTGTCTTCTTGTCTTGTTTTCACTCCACCTAAGTCATTGGTGAACAGGGTTATGCACTACTAGATCAGAGCCTGCTGTTATAGCGTATATATAAACACATTGCTATCGCCAGGTCGTTTGTTGGCCCCTTTGACCTGCAGTTGTTGCTTCTGTGGAAGGTGGAAAGCTGAACACCCGACAGCAGTAGCTTCTCCTGAGGCCAGGAGCAGAATTTCTCCTTTCTTCTCCACTGGTCCCCACCAATGACAGGTTCCATTTAGGGCCGCAAATACAGTTCCTATTGCTACAGGTTCCCTTGTATCCTGGTCTCCCCTTAGCCTGCGTACTCTATTCGACCAAGGCATTTTGAGGGCTGGTTTGGACCGAGTGCTTTATCTTGTACCAGGTCTGGAATCAAGTCTTGCTTCCGTCAGGGCCTGGGGGCGGGATTATGATGACCAACAAGAGAAAAATAAATGTTCTGAGCGCCATTTTTAAAAACACAGAGCTTGTGGAAACAGATCATTAACAGTTATAACCTCTTTGGATAAAATATGGATGCAAAATCAAAGCAGTGCTCGTGGAGGAGACAAACTGTCTCCTAGGAATGTGGTCCTCTGCCTCGGCTGAGGTTCAGAGAAAAACTAGAGGGAGCCTCGCAAACAAAACCTGCGTTGCACTCTCATTGGCTCCTGGATTCCCCCACAGTTCCAGATATTTAGCCTGCTAGCTATCTTTTGTCGGGGCTTTTGTCGGGTGCTCCAACGTCTGTCGGTCTGTGGAAAGTCAGGTCTTGAATCCTGTAGTGAGCTCTAGCCATTACTTGATGCCTGAAGTACAAATCAGTGCCTAATAACTGCATATTTATTCTGGTCAGCTGCTTATTGACAACTAAATTAAAACAGCATAAAAAATCTTTGCATACCCATTATTAATATTCTTTATTTTTCATTGTTAACCAAATTAATATAATAAATTAATATTATTAATAAAATAAATAAATTATTAATTTGTTTTTGGTTTAATGCAAAGGTTGTTTTTTTAACTTTCAACTAAATCAACATAAAATATAAATATGTTAGCAAGGCCCCTCACCACACAATTTCTTGATTATTACATGTGGAATGGTGAATGCCACCTCTAACAGTAGTTAGGATTGAAAAGATACAATTTTCGTCCAGAAGTAAGATGATGGTAATCTTTAGACGTACAAGATAGACCCTGTTTTTCTTAAAGCAGATAGAGTAGAGAAGGGACAGACCAAAGTAGTGGCTGAAAACTAAATGCAGATACCAATTTTTGGGTGTACAGAGTCACACATACACAACTGTATAGTGCAATACATCACATGCAACATGGTCCACCAAAGACTATGCAGTGGATATAGAGTGTTGCAGCTATGAGTCCTATGCCAAATTCTCACTACAAAACTCTCAAAGTGGTCAGTTTGCTGTACTGTTCAAACTACACACCTTTTACCAGGCGGAATCCCCGGCATTGTTTCCATCCCACCCCTGCAATGTATGAAACTCTCCCTGTCCGTCACAGACAGGGAGAGGACAGTTCGGCAGTGGGAACAGCCTCACATTAGTTGTGTTAAAAAGTCATGTAAAAAAGTTAATTTCTTTTTTTTAAATCCCCGATGCTTAGCCTGGTGGGGAGTCCATTTAGGCCCAGGAGGACACTGGGGTAGTAATATACTGGGAGAAACCCTGGTGTGTACAACTGCTTATGCCAACATCACATTTTTTTCTTCTCAAAAGTGGCTACGGTGGTGGAACCAGAAACCAGGATGGGGCAGACTCCAGCACCGAAACAATGAAGCTGAACCAGCGACACCTCTGCTCACCCCAGAGTCTGACACTGAGTTCACCCTCATCCTCACTCCTGTGTCCATCTCCCTCCCTGTGTCCACCTCCCTCCCCCTGTCCACTTCCCTCCCCCTGTCCACCTCCCTCCCCCTGTCCACCTCTCTCCCCGTTCCCACCTCCCTCCCCCTGTCCACCTCTCTCCCCCTGTCCACCTCTCTCCCTGTGTCCACCTCCCTCCCCGTGTCCACCTCCCTCCCCCTGGTCACCTCTCTCCCTGTGTCCCCCTTCCACCCCCTGTCCACCTCTCTTACCCTGTCCACCTCTCTCCCTGTGTCCACCTCCCTCCCCCTGTCCACCTCTCTTCCCCTGTCCACCTCTCTCCCTGTGTCCACCTCCCTCCCCGTGTCCACCTCCCTCCCCCTGGTCACCTCTCTCCCTGTGTCCCCCTGTCCACCTCTCTCCCTGTGTCCACCTCCCTCCCCCTGTCCACCTCCCTCCCCCTGTCCACCTCCCTCCCCCTGTCCACCTCTCTCCCTGTGTCCACCTCTCTCCCTGTGTCCACCTCCCTCCCCGTGTCCACCTCACTCCCTGTGTCCACCTCCCTCCGTGTCCACAGACAATCAGATCTTATTTCTCAGCAAAGCAACAAATATAAGCTCTTTCATTAGTGGGTCATATGATCAATCACCATTGTTTTAACTCACTCTTTGATAGATAGGAACTTAACAGACAATTAAATAGATGGACATCCTACTGAATATAACTTTAAGGATGCATTTACAGTTGAACATGTATATTAGCCCATCTGTATTGTCATTTATTGAAAGAAATAGTAATTTATTGTTTCTTATATCTTCTTTCTTTTTTAAGGACCGTGCCGAGGTGTTGGTGCAGTGCCTGTCTTGCTCTGGATGGTGTGTATATTTTCTAAAGTTTATTTTACTGTAGATGAGGAAAATCCACTAATAAAAACTTTAACTGTAGTTTAATAAGGGACAGCAAAATCTGAGGGTCAAGCAAGTCACATAGCATTAATGTTTTGGGCAGTATTGTGCATTGGACTTAAAATAAATTCACAGTATATAACATAATCAAGAAACCCCCTGTGCAATATCACTATAATGTGAAATGATTTCAAATTGTATCACCTTATAAAAGTGAACACCACAATTTTCTCAGTTTTGGCCTGGTGTCTAATGCAATCTAAGAAAAAAACATTCCTCATAAAACGGCACAAAACTGCAAGATTTAACTTGGCCAAAAACATGAAGAAAAAAAGATTCATACTGGCAATACATTCTTTAGTCAAATTAAACCTAAATTTACATTTTTTTTCCCATACAAATTTCTCATTTACACAGACGTCGACTCTGTGCTGTTGCCTCTCTGTGACTACCTCCAATGCCAGCTCAGAGGTGTAACAGTTCTGTCGCCCCCATTCCTTCTCCATACCTTTCACACAGACGTTGGGGAGTTTGTTATACACTGTCTAAATGTGATATTGAAAAGCTCATTTTCAAAAAAGAAGTAATATTCCCAAAAATTATGAACAATTTGACAGTAATACTTCTTGCTGTGTTTCTGTCTTACAGTGGGGCCAAATGGAAAAACTCCTGGGAGCCGAAAGAAAATGTTTTGCAAAAATAAATGTTTTTAAATCACATATACCAGTTACTGGCTGTGTTCCTTCATATACACTTGATTTCTATGATCGTTCAGAATCTTTCAAGAGAGAATTGTAGTAGTTGCAGTTTCCCAAAAAAAAACATTTTGTGTTATTTTTACTGTTGGCAGATTTACTGAGTGTTCAGTCACCATCTTAAAAACATGAGAAATAGAATAGTTTACTGAAAAAAGGTGGATGTAAAACTATTATTTTCTGGCTTATTCCCTCACCTTTTCTTAAAGCAGAAATATTTTTCCATCCCCTGGATTTCTTTGTATGTATTATGTCATTGGAAGCTGAAGACAATACCCAGACAAGAGGAAGAGTACATCCTGTTCACACAGCTAAAAAAAATCTTTTACAGTTTTTCTCAATTGCTAAAACACTAAACCCTGTTGTCTGAACCAATTTCTCTGTTGCCTGAACCCACTGATTGAATCAATCACTCTTTTGGCAAAACTGTTTAGACACAACTTCCCAACACATTTTCATTGTGATGCACCTGTGCTGCATAATAGTAAGCACATGTGGCAAAAGTCAAACACAATTAAAGCACGGGTGTCACTACTTGAACACAACAACTCAAAATTGATAACACTTGTGGCTAATGATGTGAGGGAATATATAAAGTCAGTTCAGAGAGCACTGATTTGTGAGGCACTACAATGGATAGAAATCTGAGAGGAAGAGTTTGTGTGAGAGGAGGTCAAGGTGGTCGAGGTGATCAAGGTGGTCAGCGAAGACAAAGAACAGTAATATCTGATGAAATCAGAGCTACTGTGATTGACCATGTTCTTGTCCATGGTATGAGCATGAGGGAGGCCGGACAAAGGGTACAACCAAACATCGGTAGATTCACTGTGTCCACCATAATCCGAAGATTTAGAGAAGAGAACAGGTATTATCTTTTTTGACATTATAGTACAGTATGTAAATGTTGAGAGCAAATTACTGTATGACATATTACAGTATATACTGTACCACAGTATACTGTAAGTACATATATGTTTCAGTACATCACTGTGCCAATGTACTGTAGTATTGTAATGGAGGGTTAGTCTAACTGTCTGTAGGCCTTGTTTTCCTTTGATTGAACTGTTTTGAGGTGAAAGTTTGGTTTTGCAAGAAGAGTCTGAGGTTTTGTGAATGTAGCTTGAAAATTGGGGTTTGTGTTCACAGTTTAGAGAAAGGGAGAGAAGCTTTAGAGAAATGTGTCTTAGCAATCGAGAAATGCTCATTCTTGGCTGGTGTAATAACACCCATAAGGATAAGATAAGAAGATGCCAGAGAGGGATAATGTTTTATCGTAGAATCACTTAGCTTAGACTCATAATTGTTTTCCTTTACTAGGTAAATAATAGGGCTTTTGTTTTAAATACATTTATGACTTGACATGGGTTTTTAATTAACCTGCAGTCCCATTGGAGAACCGAGGACCCGCCTCCCGGAAGTATTTTTTTCAACAATCTCTTGATAAAGAGTCCTTGATAACTTCACAATACGATGGGTTAATGCAATGGCCATCGATTATAATTATTTCTTTCGGATCTGAGAAATGTCTTTTTTTTTGTCAGTTTTGGATAACGGAAAGCCACATTTTGACCCCCCGCCACCGTTGCGCTTGTTTGGCTTGTGTTGCAGGCGGAAGTGGTAAGTGTGAATACTGTATTGCGCTGCTGTCCGTGGATGGGCTGCATTACAACTCAAATTGCCGCCGGTCTGCGTCCCTAGCTCTGTTGATAAGACATTTTATAGCCTGTGATTGTAAAATATGAAGTGGCTCATTAATATAATTTAATATTATATTTTTAAGAATATATGGCTGATTATATTTAAAATAAAATCGTATTTCGTATGTGTCTTCCTCAATTAATATTGAACCACATCCGAATCAGAATGGGTTTTTATTATCATATTGTCATATTAAAAGGAAAAAGACCAAAAAATAAATAAAAGGTAAATACTAAATAATAGATAACCGGCTATAGACATTTGAATGTAATTCCCGTGCTAGGCAACAGCCTTGGTCCCTGTTAACTTCCCATCATCTGATGTAATTCACATTCACTGCAACAAATAATGATTGCAATAAACTTGGACACATTTAGAATGTTTATATTTACAACTTTGACCTTTTCAGATGACTGTTCCTGTTGCCCAGCAATGGAATTCCATTAAAAAGGTCGATATCAGAGGTCCCAAATTCCAGTCCTGGAGGGCCACTGTCTTGCAGGTTTAAGTTTCTCTCTGCTCTAACACACCTGATTCTAATGATGTGCTCGTTATCAAGCAGCTGAAGCTTGTCACAGTTTTGAAAATCATATAATCTATATAATGTAATAATATGTCCAGAGGATATTTGATCCACATCAACAAATAAAGAGATGGATGAACCAGAACTGAATGGCTGCATTTTTATAGTGCATAGTGCTGGACAGTATGCCAAATTATTTGTTTAAATCTTTTAAAGATTCTGTAAGTTTTACAGTATATCACAGTGGGATGTGTTTTATTTTGCATGAGAGTGGCATATTCTAATGTGAGTACATAGAATATAAAAACATACCGTTCTGCGGTGTAACTTTTGAAATGTAACATTATTCGTGTCACAAATTGTTGTGCCATGGTGTTCTTGTTCATCCAGTATACCGGTGGCTTCGATTTCTGCTCTCTGTTTAGTCTATTTAGAATGTTTAAAAAAATAATAAACATAGATAAGTCATGGTGTGATCTAGGGGAGCGTGCAGGGGGGAGTACATTATGTGGAGACAATAGTCTAATGGAGCTGGTTCTTAAAGTCATCACAAACAAAAAAGTCTATAATCTTTATTTGAAACCGTGATTTCAGAGTCAGTCCTTACTGACAGAAGTTCATGAATCTTGTCGTCTCCCCTGTTTCATTGCCTATAAATGTCATTAACTCCGTGGATACAGCAGGCAAAAATAGTCTGTATTCACACATATGCACACTCTGGAATTACTCTTTGCACTATTAAGCTGGGAGGGTAAACTCCATTTGATGCCCGGTCCGACTGAATCCGATATTTTAGTACACACACAGCTGTACAAGGACATGTTCACAATAATTTCCCTCGGGATAAATAAAGCTTCTTGAATCTTAAATCTTGAATCTTGAATCAGATAGTTTAAATAGTCATTTAAATGACAACACACAAAACATTCAAGCACAAGTTCATGATGATATTCTAAAAAGTATGTCCTCAAAAGAGTCTATGTGCCTCATGAAACAATTATTTCCTTGTTATGACAAACGCTATTTTATGGTGAAAGAATGCAATACGTATATAAGAATGCTAATTGGATAGAAAGGATATTGAGTTGTTTGCTGCAGTCATTTGACGTCAAAAACACTAAATGGTGATTGTTGTTAGTTGTCATGATGACAACACACGCCAGTGGGGCCGTAAAGTGTGCCGCAGCTCGTTGGGAGGATGCTTGGGAGACGTTCTTCAGAGCGGGAAGGTGTGAGGAGAAGGGACTGTTAAACTCAGTAGCAGTGAGTCAGTGGACCATAAGCCCATTGTTCTGCTCATTCTTTGTAGCCAATGCAGCACGAAAACACAGTGAACCAGCAAGCCAGCAGCCAACCAGCATATGGCTCTGCCATGCCTCCACAACACACCAGTCACAGGACATGAGCTGAACAAAGCTGTCACTCCTTTAACCTGTGATGCCAGTATTCAAGCCCACAGAAAGTAACCATGAAATGACAAATGTTAACTTGCAGTAAAGACTTCTTACTTTGACAAATCTTTTTGCCAGTGTCTTGTGCAGACTCTCTGTCTTCCTGTTGTTCCATCCCATGGCAAGCACAGTTATCATCTCTGCTCTGCCTGTAAAAAAAAAACCACACCAACCTGACTTAGTCATGTATTTTGTAGTCAGAGCAGCCCTTGAGAGAAAGCTGTTGACCTATTCCACCTCCTCACCAACTGTATTTCCTGCACCATCCTGGCTTCTGCCACCCCACTTCACCTAAAAACACATGTACAAAACAAGGTTGCAAGTAATATACTAAATGATTTCCTGTGCAAGAGACTGTAGGGGTATGTTCTTCAGAAAGGTATTGTGACACAAACATTTAACTTTTACACTGTACCTCACATTTGCCAGTGTGAGCCTTGGCATGCATCACAGAAAGAAAATGCTTCATCACTAGCTCTGTGGCATTGTAGCTCTGAATTTTTTTTCAGACATTAACTGTCTTCTTGTCCATACTGACATGGTGGGTGTCTCCTCCACTTCTTCTGATTCAAGGACTGAACTGAATTAACTCAGCAGGGTTTTTAGTCTCTGAAGATGTTGATCTAAAATTATGAGACACAAAAATTGATGTAAAGAACAGTGTATTTAAAGACAGAAAAGTAATTTCCGAAAATAGCTTTGTTACTGCATGTGCATTAAAAAATGACGGAAACTACTTTAGTCAGATGTCTAAATTTCACATTTTTAAATGGAAACATAAAGGTCATCTTTAAGCTATTTAAGCTATCAGATGTCAATATGCGTACCAAGACTTGGGACATCTTGAGGAATGTCATCTGTCTGCAACTCCTCCACTTCTGGGGGCTTCCTAGCCACACGGTTTAACTATAAACACAAAACATGATGTAGGAAACATTACTGCTGGCCAACTTGTGAAAAACAGTATGACTGTATTATATTTTACTGACCAGATCGATTCTTCCTAAAGTGTTGAGCTATAATGTTCCAATTCTTGTCCCTCTTCCTCCAGGTAACTTTGACAACTTTAGTCCCTTTCTGTTTTCTTTTCTTTGGAGGCTAAAAGTAAAAAAAATAAGGTGATACATTTGTCTTTACTCAGGCACACATATCCTTTTCAGTTGTGTGTAGAAGTGTGGATTTCAGTAAATGATATGTCAATAAATTAATAATTGCATTATAGGGAAACTTAACCCTTTTTGCTTCCAACTCGGCTATCATGGCTTTTCCTGCCTCCACCCATTTATCCAAAACTTGGGTGACTCTGAATCCTGATACCAACACTGGGTTTAATGGAGAGAGTCGGTAACGTTAATGTAGGGACAGATGCACTTAAAGTTACAGAGCTACTGTGTTGTAGATCCAGAACAAAAACATGTCCATTTACTCTGCTATCTAGCATTAACTGTTAACTGTACATGTTCTATAGTAAACACATATATCCACTCCAATGACATGATGCTGTGTAAAGTAACACCACTGAGTATAATGCAGTCAGACACAACTCTACTAGTCCCTCTGACCTCAATGATAATGTTATATGATAATCCTTAAAGCAATTTCAGACAAAAGCAACTGGACTTGGTTATTTGTCTAGGAAGACGTTTCAACTCTCATCCAAGATGCTTCATCAGTTCATGTACGTATCTAACCCGGCTGGGACTGGTCCAACTAACTGGTGTGGAGATCCAGGTATTTAACCTCTAACAAGGCCGATGATGTCACTGAAACCCTTTGTGCTCCAATTGCCAACGACCGTCATTAGAGTGGCAGTCGTTGGTGGGAAGTTGGTTTTGACTTTGTTAGTGCTCTATTGAGTCGGGAGGCCTTTTGTAAACAGTGGTTCTTTGAGGTTAGATTGTTGAATCTCCTGGGAAGGGATGAAAGGGCAGCGTTGTAAATTGGACCACTTATCTCCAATTTACAATGCTGCCCTTTCATCCTTTCCCAGGTGATTCAACAATCTAACCTCAAAGAACAACTGTTCACAAAGGGCCTCCCGTAACTCCAACGACTGTCATTAAGACCCAATAGAGCACTAACGAAGTCGAAACCAACTTCCCACCAACGACTGCCACTCTAATGGCGGTCGTTGGCAATTGGAGCACAAAGGGTTTCAGTGACATCATCGGCCTTGTTAGAGGTTAAATACCTGGATCTCCACCAGTTAGTTGGACCAGTCCAAGCCTGGTCCTGGGTATGGACCAGTCCCAGCCTGGTCAGATTCGTACATGAACTGATGAAGCCTCTTGGATGACAGGTGAAACGTCTTCCTAGACAACTAACCAAGTCCAGTTGCTTTTGACTGAAATTCCTTTGAGGATAACGATGACCTGGACAAATGAGAATATTCACAGGATTATATGATAATCTTAATGACATAGTGTGATGAACTCATCTCAGTAAAGCTGGACTTCTAAACACCTGAAATACGATTCAACTGCAGACTCATAAAAAACAATAAAGTTAAATCATCTCTATAACAGTTTGAACAAACACATTATAAACGTCATGCATATAAAATTCATTGCAGTCCCCTGTGTTTGACTACATTATTTATTTGTTTATTTATTTATTGTCAGTGTTTAATGCAACAGTTTTATCAGAGCGGTAGTGATCCCCTAATCTACAAAATACAAAAAATGAGTTTTTTTCTACATACTAGATATTATTTTTATACTATATTTTCTTTACTTCTGTGTTTCTTCACAAATTATCACATTGTGAACTGCATAATCTGCTTTTTCTCCAGGCCTCTCTTGGCAGTCCTGCTTTTAAACCATGATGGCAGCTGAGAGGTTGATGGACCAGTGATGCTGACGTCGGATCACCCTATCAGTGAGAAGCTGAATCACTGAATGTGATCTAAAAGCATGTGTTTGCTTCTTCAGCCTTCACATTGGCCCTAACAGAGTCACAGAGAGGTCTACATCACATCATCACCTCATCAAAGACCGCTGTACCAGAGAGCCGTGCTGCCTGCCCTTTCCACATGCTGCCAAAACATCACCGGGGAGAGCTGGACAGCCTGTCTCTCACACAACATTTGCAGTTTAACACAGGGCACCAGTGTGAAAGTTTACTGCTTAAGTGTATTATTCGTCAAGAAAAAGTCAGATCAAAGTCTACAATTCATATGAATAAAAAAATGTTTTCTACACATTGCAAGATGTTTGTTTTTACCTTTATCACTATTCACGTTTGCATATTTTACTAAGTTGAGAACAAATGTTTTTCTAATAATAAAATAGTTATTTTAGGATTGTGCAAATCTATTGAGTGCTTTCTAGTTTTAAATGGATAGATTTTTTTTTTTAAACTTTTGACCATTTGGCACATCCACATTCACATTTTAAAAGGATCAAGTCTTGTGTTTTAAGTTTTGCTGGTGCAGTTAACTCTTATTTTACATTTGTATTGCAGAATGTTTCTTATTGTTTTAACTGTAGTTCCTGAATATGAAAATACATTAATAGTTCATATTTTGGGATGTTGGTGAATAGTTTAACTTCTGTATGCAGGCCTAACATTAATGCAGTAACTGATCTTAACTGCATAAAATGTTTTTATACAGTAAGACTCTTTGAATATTTTTGTAGATTGTAACCTAAACGGGACATTTCATAATCTAAAGTCCTCCTCCTTCTGGAAACTGTCTCCTGCTGACGGACCTAGTGAAGGTAAGGGCTTTATGTGCTGGTCACAGGCCGAGCAGACGACCTGCATCTTAGCTGTGTAATAATACTGCATGGTTATATGGACACAATATCTACAATTAATGAGACAAACATTTCAAAGGTATAGGTAGTGATGATGTCACACTTAAAAAAAAGTACAGAAAATAACCCAGATTCAGTTTTAAAATTGTCTTAAATTTACTGTTTTATTTATAGGATACCTTTTTAATGTTACTATTTATCTATTTAGTTGTAGTATTTGCAAGTTCAAAGAGATAAGTCAACCCTACATATGAAACATCAGGTATGTTACAAAACCAATGAGTTCTGGGTTTTTTAAAAGCTGCTGAACATTCAGCATCAGTGTTTGTTAGATTCACTTGGTCTAAAAAAAGTGCTAACTGTAAGTAAAAAAATAATGAATGACTTCTGTCTCAGTCAGACTCTCTCTGTGTGTCTGCTCACTCTCCTGGTTCGTTACAGCCCCATAAATGTAACGTGAAGTTCTATAATGTAAGTCACGTTTGAGAGAAGCAGGGTTGTACAGAAGGAAAAACTATTTACATCTAGATGAGGGGAGACGTGCCGTCCTTACGGAGCTGCGTGGACCAGGGTAGCTACTCGGCTATCTGCTGTGGCAGGTACTTGAGCAAAGGTTGCGTTTAACACGTAGCTAGTGTTTTTGCTGAAGTACTTCCCACATAGTCCGATATACTCATCCTGATGTTTAGGTTGGTTTACAACATATCATCTATCAAGCCGTACGGATGCCCTGCATCAAAAATATTTCTTAATAATAGCAAAAGTATCTTCGGAAATACTCATGCTTTGAAAATAGGCTCTTTTCCGGGTTTCCATCTCTCCTTCCTGTTAAAAGAGAGACAGCCCGTCTGTCCAATCAGGAGGGTCCATCCTCTGATTAGGTAGACCTACCCTTTCGGGTATAAGGTAATGTTGTTGTGTTTTAGGATTTGTTGAAGTGAATGAATGAATGAATGAATGCTTTATTTCAAACGTGAAAAATATATTACACTTGAAGCACTAGTCATTAAAACCCTTTGTATGTTTGAAAAGGAGTAGGAAGAAGCATTAGCTTATGAAGTGCTTTCCAATTTGTTGAAGTGCTTTCCAATTTGGTGTTTTGTTTTCTTATTTTGCGTTTTGTCTCCTTATTTGGTGTTTTGTTTTGTTATTTGGTGTTTTGTTTTATGATTTGCTGTTGTGATTTGCACTTCATGGCAACCGTATTGTTCTGTTGGTAATGGTAGATTTAATTAGAATTATGTAATATTACCTAGCCATCAAAGTATCTATTCATCTTTCCCTGGACTGTGTTTTTAGATCATCTGTGCCTGCTTGCAGCTGAAGAGGGGACAATTTCAAGGTGCATCATTCAAATTACACCTAATTGTGAGGCCTGTCAACTCCTCTGTGAAAATCCAATACCAAATCTCATTTGGCAACGATCTTGTACATCTCCATTTCAATCAGAAAATGAAGTAGACTCAATAAGATGTGATAAAACTCAGTCTGCTCAGGCTACCTCTCTCCTCCAGTGGCCCTGTTCTCAAACCATCGCCTTTCCGGCCCCATCAAGTGGTGAACGGCCAAACACTTTGGGGTTTAATCAGTGTCACTAATGGAGGCTGAGCTACCTAGAGACATGGCCATTACCCATGGAAGAAGGGATCATGGGGATCATGGGATTGTACAGTCAGAATGAATTTAAATCCGGTAGTCCTTCAAGGAAGTGGGAACACTATGAGAATTAAGTTGCTCTTTCACTGGAGCAGCTGTTTTAAAAGATATAATTACAAATTTAGCTTTCACAATAATTTGATATGCCTAGTTTAATAGATTGAGTGTAGATAAAGAAATAATGATGTGATGACACAATTTGAGATCTAATTGACTTACTTTTACTATTTTTTTCATATCATTTTCAAGTTGGCAGTCTAAGTAAATGAACGTTGTTTACTTTTGTTTTACTTACTTACTCTACTTCAAATTCTGGTGTGTTTTTTTTGTTTTTTGCTTGACTTTTTACATACTGCAACTTGAAGTATTTGCTCCAAAATATATTTTAAGTACGGCAAGGAAAATGACAATTTCAGAGTCCTATATATTAAATGACTGAATTACAATTAGTGATGTATTCAATTCAATTTCCTTGCGGGAATCATCCCAAAGGGATCAATAAAGAGAAGTCTGAGTCTATTCATGTGTACAGAGCTTTAATGATGCAGTTGGCAAAGGTGGAGCTAATTTAAATCACTCTTTATACTGCTGGGTTTTGTTTATTCTAAAAAATAAAATAATAATAATAATAATAATAATAATAATAAAATAAAAAACCCTAAAAAAAAAACAACCAGTAACTTTAGTAGAAAAGCTTGAGTACAACATACAGCAGTACACTAAAGATAGTACGCATTATGTTTGTATTCAAGAACAGACCTGACAGTAAGGACACCTGTCCTCCAGCAATTAGAATGTTGTCTTTTTGAGTTAAAGGTTATTTATGAGATATACTGTATGCTTTGGGTGCTCTGTGTTGCACCTATTAATAAGCCTAATAGTGCCCAGGATCTGTAGCAATCGTATAATATTGAGTGAGCTCTCTGTCATTGAGATGCATAGTAGCAGGGAGTGGAACCAGTAAAGCAGTTGTCTGTTGCGTGCAGCTGTTGTGCAGAGTGTGCAGCATTAATCTAAATCAGTCAGGGCCAAATTACCTATACCCTGGCCTGCTGGGATAATTAAGTCAAACAAGGGACAGCCATTTGGAACAATAAAGTTTAGTCTACTTAAATTGGATTCATTGTAGTGTAGTGTACCTTGGGCAGACATCCACTTAAACAGTAATATGATTTAACTGATATTGCTTATTGTGTATGTTTAATATTGAGCCAGCTTAATCAATCTGAACCTTGTATCTTATCAAACATGACTTCATATTGGCCTGCGAGGGTGCGAGTGAGTTTGTATCAACTTTTTCTCAGATGCAGCTTCTCCTGCCTGTGATATTGGCATGAGGGCTCATTTTAATTAATTGAACCAGGAATACTCCATTGGTCATCATGTTGAGAGTGAGATGAAAAGACTGACCTGACCATTGACAAGGTTTTGTGGTTAATTGGTCATTACATATCAGCATGTTGTGTTGCAGCCAATAAATACCTAAGGCTATCACATATCACCAGTGTGCATATTCAGGGATAATGCTGGTGTTGTTATTTTTAACAAATCCCCTAAAAAGACCATATCTGTTCATATTGCGATATACTGTAGGTAATTGTTTATTCTGAAACATCTCTGCAGAGAGGCTTTGTGTTTTAATACATCAGAGATTTAAACTTAAGAGAAAAGTGTTCATGTGTAGAGCAGCATCACAGGGAAGATTTAATACAAACAAATGTGAATTTATGTAGTTGAGAAGTTCCTCCCTGCCATTATTACACTGGGTAGGCTATGATACACCATGATGCTACCTTTTCGCTGAGGATTCTTTCTTTCTTTTCTAACAACTCATTGCTAAAAAAAACAAGTGTACTAACACGCGCACACACACACACACACACACACACACACACACACACACACACACACACACACACACACACACACACACACACACACACACACACACACACACACACACACACACACACACACACACACCACAAACAAACACACTCCTTGAACAAGTGGAGAGAAACTACAATTACTTTCCGTTCATGAAGCGGGAGACCTCTGTGAAAGTTGGCCAGAGGCTGGCGAACTCCTATTGGACTGGCACTGTCTCTATGACTGATGTTCTGTGTTAGGAGGAGAACAAATTATTTTCTATATTTGTAGCTGATCATAAAGCAGCATTCAGTCCCCTAAGACTCAGATCCACTGCAGCTCAGTGGATCTGAGCAGATTGTGTAGAAGAACAGATTTCAACACGCTGTTCATCCAACTTTAAATCTGTCACATTTTCTTTCATGTGTCATAATATAAGAGGAGGTAGCAATGAGTGTTTCTTTCTTTATTATAAAACAGTCAAGGCACTATATAAATACTGTGAAATTGTCACTAACAGTATATAGAAAGAAAGTGCTGCTACAGTGCTGTTATAGTCAAACCCTGGCTGAAATGATGGTGCAGAGATGCGGAGAGTGCAGGTGCAGAAGACCCAGAAATGCTGAGTAATGAGAGCAGACTGAGCTTTTTCAGAAAGGGGGATTAAAGAGACAGAAACAGAAAAACAGTACTTTTCAGAAAGAGCATAAATACAGGTATATTCAGACAGTATGAAAAAAAAGTGTTTTTTGAGCATTCACACTTAAAAATGCTGGCGTTTTTTGTTAACACATCACTGGGTTGTTTGTGTTGGGTCAAAAGTTTGGGTTGTTTGGGATACTTTAAACACACGTGAACATCTAGTTGGGTTATTTTGACCCAGCTGTTGGTTTATATATTTTCCCACTCTTCCATCGCCAAAGTCAAACTGTCTCCATCTTTCTTTGTGGCCAGACAACATCAAGAGTTGCAGGATTTCATGGTAGGTTAAATATGAATACTTGCATTAACTATTGTTTGTGGTATTTTCACTGTAAAATAAATAAATACAATCCAAACTCAATAATGAACAAATAAATGTTGATTAAATCCACCGATTTAAATAACCGTTCACAAAACTAGATGAACATTTTATAAGATTCTTTACCAATGGCTTGTGAATTGACTAACACGTTTTTGTCTGCTTAATCTTTATTTTCTCTTTTATTTAATGTGTAGCTGTCTTTGGGCTTTATTTGTGTGGATTTACTGCCCACCTTAACATTAACTAAATAGCTAACACTGCAAATAAGAAAAGTTGGGTGAACTCCAAATTTCAAGGCAAGTTGGGCAATTAAACAAAATATTTTAAGTTTTGCTTTTGAATTTGCTCAACTCTAAATTTTTATCAACTCAAATGTAAATTGTACTAAATTGTAATTTTTCATTGTGATAACTTGTAATCCTTAATTCTGCTAACACTTCCATAAGTAATACTAAGATATACTGTACATTTACATTGTAATAACTTTTAATCCTTACTTCTGCTAACTCTCCTGTAAATTGTACACTACTTATCATTTTATATTGTACTAACTCTTTTTTTTAAACACAGAATCCACTTAAATTTGGTTAAGTTAGTATAGCAGAATAATTTAAGTGGAATTTAAAATTGCACACTGCAATAGTTTAGAATGTGACAGATATTTATAACTTAAGTTAGAATCAATAACTTCTAATCAAATGTATGAATAATTACAGATGCAACATGTAAATTTAAAACATTTGTGTACTAAATTGGTACGATTGTTAATGACACCGCCATGAAATTTCAGCTAGTGTTGCAACCACAATTTTGAATTGGCATTGATACCGCTATCGTTACTGGCTGTACTAAGTTATCGAATAAGAATTGACACAATGCAAACCAGTCAGAAGGCCGGTATTTGCCCAGGAAAGCTAGCTTACTGATGCAGCCTGCTAGCATTAGTTAGCTGCTAACGTTAGATTCCGCTAATGACTGAAAAACTCATCTCATCTCATCTCATCTTCATAAATGCTTAAAACATGTAGGTGGCCTTCACCAACAAACAATGTACAACCGGCACAACACAACTCATAAAAATACTCATAAAATAAAATTCCTGTATTATTTTAACTGAATTTAATTAAAGGTGTTTGTGAGACTGTGTAGTACACCTGTTTTTAGTCACGAGTCAGGTCGTTGGTTTTATATTAACGGTTCGGAACCATCACCTTATCGTGGTGGAGAGGTTTGTGTGTCCCTGTGAACCTGAGGGCTGTGTTGTCTGGAGCTTAGTGCTCCTGGTAGGGTCTCCCATGGCAAAGTGGTCTCAGGCGAGGGGCCGGACTAAGAATGGTTCACAAAGACTCAATGGACAAACAACGAAGAGGAAGAGAGACCCTGCCCGGAGGAAGCCCGGGGCCCGCCGGCGAGCGCCTGGTGGCCGGGTTTGCCACGGAGCCCGGCTGGGCACAGCCCGAAAAAGTGACGTGGCACCTCCCTCCTCTCCATCCTGTGGGCCCACCACTCGCAGGAGGAACCACTTGGGTCGGGTGCGCTGCTGCAGGGGTGGCAGTGAAGGTGAGGGGCCTCGACGGACCAGACACGGGCAGCAGAAGCTGGCTCTTGGGACGTGGAATGTCACCTCTCTGTCGGGGAAGGAGCCGGAGCTTGTGCGGGAGGTGGAACGCTACCAGTTAGATCTGGTGGGGCTTACCTCCACACACAGTCTCGGTTCTGGAACCGTTCTCCTGGATAGGGGTTGGACACTATTCTTCTCTGGAGTTGCCCAGGGTGTGAGGCGCCGGGCGGGTGTGGGGATACTCACAAACCCCCGGCTGAGCGCCGCGGTGTTGGAGTTCACCCCGGTGGACGAGAGGGTCGCCTCCTTACGCCTGCGGTTGGTAAGGGGGAAACCTCTGACTGTTGTTTGTGCATATGCACCAAACAGCAGTTCAGAGTATTCGGCCTTCTTGGAGACCCTGAATGGAGTCCTGCATGGGTCTCCATAGTTCTGCTGGGAGACTTCAACGCCCACGTGAGCAATGATGGAGACACCTGGAGAGGTGTGATTGGGAGGAACGGCCTCCCTGATCTAAATCCGAGTGGTCGTCAGTTATTAGACTTCTGTGCTAGTCACGGATTATCTATAACTAACACAATGTTCGAACATAAGGATGCTCATAAGTGTACGTGGTACCAGAGCACCCTAGGCCAAAGGTCGATGATCGATTTTGTGATCGTATCATTTGATCTGAGGCCGTTTGTTTTGGACACTCGAGTGAAGAGAGGGGCAGAGCTGTCAACTGATCAGCATCTGGTGATGAGTTGGATCAGAGGATGGGGGAAGATTCTGGACAGACCAGGTAAACCCAAACGAGTAGTGCGGGTGAACTGGGAACGTCTGGAGGAGGCCCCTGTCCGAGAGATCTTCAACTCACACCTCCAGTGGAGCTTTTCTGGCATCCCTGTGGAGGTTGGGGGCATTGAACCGGAGTGGGCAATGTTCAAAGCTTCCATTGCTGAAGCTACAGCGGTGAGCTGTGGCCTCAAGGTCTTAGGTGCCTCAAGGGGCGGAAACCCTCGAACACCGTGGTGGACACCGGTGGTCAGGGAAGCTGTCCGACTGAAGAAGGAGGCCTTCCGGGATATGCTATCCCACAAGACTCCGGAGGCAGTTGCAAGGTACCGACAGGCCAGAAGGGCTGCAGCCTCTGCTGTGTCAGAGGCAAAGCAGCGGGTGTGGGAGGAGTTCAGAGAAGCCATGGAGAAGGATTTTCGGGCGGCACCAAGGTGCTTCTGGAAAACCATTCGACATCTCAGGAGGGGGAAACGGGGAACCGTCCAAGCTGTTTACAGGAAAGACGGGACGCTGGTGACCTCAGCCGATGAGGTAATCGGTCGGTGGAAGGAGCACTTTGAGGAACTCCTTAATCCGACTAACACGCCCTCTTTTGTAGAGGCAGAGCTGGAGGCTGATGGGGAATTATTGTCAATATCCCTGGCGGAAGTCACTGATGTAGTCAAACAACTCCACAGTGGCAGGGATTGATGAGATTCGTCCAGAAATGCTGAAAGCTTTGGGTTGGGAGGGGCTGTCTTGGTTGACACGCCTCTTCAACATTGCTTGGAAGTCTGGGACAGTGCCAAGGGAGTGGCAGACCGGGGTGGTGGTTCCTCTTTTTAAAAAGGGGAATCAGAGGGTGTGTTCCAATTACAGGGGTATCACACTACTCAGCCTCCCTGGTAAAGTCTACTCCAAGGTGCTGGAAAGGAGGGTTCGTCCTATAGTCGAACCTCAGATTGAAGAGGAACAATGTGGATTCCGTCCTGGACGTGGAACAACGGACCAGCTCTTCATTCTCGCAAGGATCCTGGAGGGGGCCTGGGAGTATGCTCATCCAGTCTACATGTGTTTTGTGGATCTGGAGAAGGCATATGACCGGGTTCCTCGGGAGATACTGTGGGAGGTGCTGCAGGAGTATGGGGTGAGGGGGTCACTTCTGTGGGCCATCCAATCTCTGTACACCCAAAGTGAGAGCTGTGTCCTGATCCTCGGGAGTAAGTCGGATTCGTTTCCGGTGGGGGTTTGCCTCCGCCAGGGGTGCGCTTTGTCACCAATCCTGTTCGTGATTTTCATGGACAGGATTTCAAGGCGTAGTCGTGGTGGGAAGGGGTTGCAGTTCGGTGGGCTGAGGAACTCGTCTCTGCTTTTCGCAGATGATGTGGTCCTGATGGCATCGTCGGTCAGTGACCTTCAGCACTCACTGGATCGGTTCGCAGCCGAGTGTGAAACGGCTGGGATGAGGATCAGCTTCTCTAAATCTGAGGCCATGGCTCTTAGCAGGAAACCGGTGGATTGCTTACTCCAGGTAGGGAATGAGTCCTTACCCATAGTGAAGGAGTTCAAGTACCTCGGGATCATGTTCACGAGTGAGGGGACGATGGAGCGTGAGTTTGGCCGGAGAATCGGAGCAGCGGGGGCGGTGTTGCAGTCGCTCTACCGCACCGTTGTGACGAAAAGAGAGCTGAGCCGGAAGGCAAAGCTCTCGATCTACCGGTCAATCTTCGTTCCTACCCTCACCTATGGTCATGAAAGTTGGGTCATGACCGAAAGAACGAGGTCGCGAGTACAAGCGGCCGAAATGGGTTTTCTCAGGAGGGTAGGCTGGAGTCTCCCTTAGAGATAGGGTGAGAAGTTCAGCCATCCGTGAGGAACTCGGAGTAGAGCCGCTGCTTGAAAGGAGCCAGTTGAGGTGGTTCGGGCATCTAGTAAGGATGCCCCCTTGGCGCCTCCCTAGGGAGGTGTTCCAGACACGTCCAGCGGGGAGGAGGCCTCGGGGAAGACCCAGGACTAGGTGGAGAGATTATATCTCCACACTGGCCTGGGAACGCCTCGGGATCCCCCAGTTAGTGCTGGTTAATGTGGTCCGGGAAAGGGAAGTTTGGGGTCCCCTGCTAAAGCTGCTGCCCCCGCGACCCGACCCCGGATAAGCGGATGAAGATGAGATGAGATGAGGTCGGTTCTGGTTTTGACTTGGAGATGATTCATAGTGACAGGTCGGCAGTGTTGGAGAGACGTTAACTACATGTAATTAATCTAACGTTACTAGTTTAACTTTATTTTGGTTAATTCAACTAAATTCTTATTAATAATTCAACATAGCCTACCTTAGCCCTTATATATAAAGATATCTCCTGACTGCAAGCTTTGATCCTGAGAATTTCTAAAGGATATTTTAAAAACTTACTGACCAAACTGTCTTATTCTTAACTCTTGTGCATCACTGTTCTAATAGACCTTTTTTTACTTACAGCAATGTAGTATTTGTACCTGTGTTTCCTAATGTAATTTCTTTAAATATATTTTGTAGTTACCTTTGTTTTCCAACTTTATGAGATATCGAAAGACTTTCAGCAGCTTCATCCTGAGGCAGCAGGAAAGCTTTTCCAGAACTGGGCTTGCATATGTAGAAAAAGAGGAAAAACAGATTTAAGATATTTTATACTTTGTCATAAATGTGTGGTGGTAAATGCCTATGGCTGGTTGCCTTATTATTGAGAAACTTGTTTTTACATACATATAAATATATACATTTTAATGTTAATATACAATGTTCTAATTTTTCAGTTGCAAACAATGAAGAGATGTCTTTGAAGGTACTTCATATACTTCTTCCCCCATCCATTTCATGAATTGGAGTTCAGATACACTGCAGAAGAGTCCTGGAGTTCATATATTAACGTGCAACCTGTACGTTTCCTCTGGATTTACTATAAAAATGAGAATAGATCTTATTACTGATTCACACGACAAATTAAGCTCCATAATCTGTTAAACCAGTTATACACGCAACACTAACGGACTGATGTCATATTGTTAATTAACAGGTAGGAACCAACAAAATAATACATGCAAAAATCATATATAATACATTAAGATGGGGGGTGACAGTATCCATACATTTACAACATTACTGCGGGTCCCAAAAAAGCAACAAATAAAGCATGCCAAGAAAATGGAGAAGGTTTAGTGAAACAGCTCCAGCCCCTCAAAACAGAAACGCTGTTAATTATTTGTAGAGAATGTTTTGCTTTGTTTGGGAAATTTAAATTGGTGGTGATAAGACACTAAGTCAGATATGATACATTATGTATGAAGTTTTCATGTAGTATGGAATTGGGACATTAAGCTCTCAGCTTCATTGTACCACACCTGTCCACTAGGTGTCCTCAGTGATTTTCTGTAGATCACCTGAGCGTCCTTGTGATCTTCTTGCCTGCAGAGCTACTTTGTTATTGTCCCCTGGACCAAGGACCAATAATTAACCATTTAGCCCCTGTGATATGTCATATTTTGAGTCAAAGTGCTCCATACTGATACATCTGTTGTATGAATCACAGTAATATGTATATGAAAGTTGCTGGACTTAATTTTAGACTTTAGAAACTTTGCCTATACTCAATCTCAAAAAGTGGATCAGCATGAATAGCTCTAAACAGTGTGTGTTACTCTCTCCTCCCCACCCTTGTTTATCCTAACCGTGGTAATAATTTCTCCCAGCACATCGGCATGATCCCCTCCACCGCCGGAACCTCCCTGCCTGTGACAGACTATCATTTTCCCCTCCAGCAGTTTTCAATTTAGATTGTTAAAACCAGCATGTTCTTTATGGACAGCAGGGAGAAGAAAGAAAATCCTAAAAGCTGCTGTGACTGCACAGTGACAGTGTTTCCTGTACAGCTTTTCAGTTTGACCCAGGTTCGTCAGCCAGGCTGATCTGATAGTCCAAATCCCTTTAGTCTTGCATATAGATTTTTCTTTCTTCCTTATTTTATTTTTTTTTAGAGAAAAGTGAGTAATGTTTGCTTTAAACAGTGCTCTGGCTTGTTTGTATTTCTTACAATCATCTTGGCCGACACTAAGCCCTAAATGTAAATAATATTATTGGGCCTTTTTTGTTGGCCTAATTACATTTTAGCTGCTGCCCCATCCACACTACTTAGCTTCGGGACTCTGTTTCTACAAAACTTGGGGCATCTACTGTAGGTAACACTTTGGATAAGAACCTCATACAACTCCACTTCAAAATATCCAAATCATCCCTTTAATCATACATGTATCTGAATGCCATCCACTTATTTAATATGCTTTGAAACAGTCACACTTAGAATGTGACATCTGCAGGGGTTTTGGAGTGGTCAAGTCAAAATCAGGAGCAACTCAGCCTATGCTGGTGGGAAACTGTTCACTAACAATCACTACTGCTTTTGTCTTCCTATGCAGTGTATTGCCCAGCACTGGGAGTTCAGATCCAAAACTATCCTGTGGTAAGAGAACCCATGCTGGCAGATTATTGTTGTCTCAAGTACCAGCAAGATAAGGAAATATGGTCCAGGAAGTCCAGTTTGACTAACAAATACATGAGTCTGAATGTGTATCCGACACCAAAATACTGCATTATGGTATTATATAAGCATAACACTTTGAGGCAGCATTTTACAACTTGGACGTTATGCCAGTGATAATCATTTTATCTTTTCTTGCACTAATCACAAGTTAAAAAATTATACCAGTTTCCAGTGCAAAGTAATCTACCAATGTGTGCTTCCGCGTATGATGTTGCATTACACTGCTGAAATTGAGCCAGGTTAAACGTTTTTGCCATATGACAAAATAAATTGAGTGATTGATTGACTGAAATACCCCTACCCACAGAGTGAATTTCCACAGACCTCTTTGGTGATGCCACACAAAACAACTATGTCTCCCATAAATGACAGAGAAGCCTGGTGAAAATGCCCTTTATCACTGTTGTGAAGTGCAGTTGCCGTTAAAAGGCTCTACAGGAAAAAAGGCAAAATAAAAACCCAGTACTATTACCCATTCGTCCACTATGGGATATCTATTACCTGATAAAGTCAGTTCTCATTTGTCTCCTTAAACTCCCCGTCAGCTGTTGGCAAGCAAGGAGGTTGTGCTGTGATGATCAGACACAGGACAGAGTGCGATCACCGGGGTGCCTTAATGAAAAGGGGGACTGTTTTTTATCAGCACATGCCAGAAGAAATCCTCCATCACCACAACAGACTAGACTCACCTGGGGCTTGTTTGTTTTCTTTCTCCCAATTCAGCTAGCAAGCGTACTGAGCAGATCCTTCATGTTTTGTTGTTAGGTATTGTTCTTGGCTCATTATACCTTGAAGGAGAATTCTTCATTCATCTCTCCTCAGAGATCTGTGTGCCACAGAGAAAAAAGTGTCAGGACAACTGCAGATTGTGTCTGGTTTACTTGTTTTCCAGTGAATAATGGATTTAATAGGCTCTTAATCAGCCATTTAAAGTAGCTTGAAAATAAAAACGTGGGTATTTAACCTGCTTATAAATTCTTAAAATTATGAAATCAAAAATAGGAGTTTGCATGTTCTCCCCGTGTCTGCATGGATTTTCTTCGGGTTCTCCAGCTTCTTCTCCACAGTCCAAAGACATGCACGTGTTAAGGTTAATTCATGACTCTAAATTGTCCGTAGGTGTGAATGTGAGTGTGAATGGTTGTCTTTCTCTGTTAGTCTCTATGTGCCCTGTGGTAGACTAGCGTCCTGTCCAGGGTGTACCCCGCCTCACGCCCAATGTCAGCTGGGAACGACTCCAGCCCCGATAGGGAAAAGCGGTTGAAGATGGATGGAATCAAATACAGAAATTCTCCTATGTTTATTTTCAAGTTTTTCAACAGTCAGATGCACTGTTATGCCTAATTTTTACATTCAAAAGATTGTTTTTGTATGTTATACAGAACACAAAAAAGGAATGTGATAGTATTTTCTAAACTGTCGCTCCCAAAAAGAGAAAGTTAGATCTTGTTAAAAGTTAAAAATGTAGAATTTCTTTTACTATTGTTTTGTGCCCACTCAGTTACTGCTGTTGCTCCAGGTGTCAATAGAGGTTTTCATGCAATAGATTGCAAAGTCAAAGACACCAATCAACATCAGCAGACCACTGATTTGTCTGGTAATGAGTCCAGATAGCCACTTCCCACAGGTTCCTACACTGAAAAAAGTATAACCTTGCTCAAACTAAAAAAAATTATGTCCAGATATCACATCTAACATATTTGACTACACATAATCTAAATTGAGTAACTTCTTATGACCGGATTATTTTATGTTGATGTAAACAATAATACTGCACTTGATGCAACCTTAATTCTTTGCCTTGATCCAAATTATGTTCTTAACATTTTAGTTATTGAACCAAACCAATAAATCTAAATTGGACCAACCTAATGTATTCACTTTCAACAGAATTAACATCAACGTTTGCATTGGCACCGGTTTATTAATTTACATATATCCAAACTATATTTTTCACATTTTATTCAACACTTTAAATAATGTGTGTTTCCCACCTTATAAACCCTATAAAAAGACACTTGGCCAACAGATAATGTTAAATGTATGTCTTAATCATTAACATATGGACCATATGCAACATATTAACATTAGGTAATCGGCCTTCATTCGTTTTAATCTAAAACAGGGCAGATATATGTGAGTAAACCTGGCTAGCCACCGCCAAAGCTAGCTAGCTAGCTGAAATTGGGCTATTCTTAGCAATTTTGAAAACACAAAACACTAAAACTTTAATTATCAGCAAATGCTTTGCTACTTGCTTTTATTTTTGAACGAAATTCACAATGACAAATGGTGCGTCTGACCAGCATGCTGATAGAGCTACGGGACTTAACATGTGCTCTGACTGTGCAGTGTGCAATGCGCAAGTGAAATTCACATTCTACTAAAACTAAAAATATTACCTGCAGATCATAAAGAAGAAAAAGAGATTGTTTTGGGTCCTTTGGACGTATATTCAGTTCAGTATAAATCAAACTTGATGTTTCTAAATGCAAACATGAGTTTCACAATCAAATCAATAGTATCCTGTTTTAAATGACGGTTATTAGTTTGGATAAAAAACTGCATGTTACACTTTTTCAGTGTAAGACATTCAAAAACGTTTCTTTCAATGCATACATATGAGGAAAATGCTTTTGATGACAGTATATATACTATTTGAAGGGGCTGTACCAACAGTCACCCAACTCCTCAAATACCATTTGTTTTGGGACGTCAACCAACTACAACATCATAATATATCCCAGCAACTATTCACTCAATTCAATCAGTCATTAGCACCCCGTTATTAATAATTATTTAGCAGTGCAGGGAAGTTGAAAGGGCATGAAAAAGCATGAAGACACAGGTAAGTGTAGGTCTTATCTAGACCCTCCAGCTGTGGCCCAGTTACCCATTACTGCCTCTGGTAACAGGAATTTAGTTCACAGAGTTTAAAATTAGCCCGGACATCTATCATTTCCCACCAGCTGAATAGGTTGGTGTCGGAACCCTGGCATAGGCAATCTGTCTCCCAATGTCTGTCTGTCCCGCCTCAGAGCACCATCACTCAAACCAACCACCTTGTCACCGAGGACAGAAGCAGAGCCTGTGGAGCAGAGAAATATTGCTGTAGGACACATAAGCAAACACAATGAGTTAGTTTAACACATACTCTGTGTTGACAACAGTTGTCAACAATAGCAACGAAAGTATCACTCTGTATGCAACAAAACGGAATTGAAAAAATAAGGAAAGTGCTTTTGTTGTCATTTTTTTCAGCATTTCTGTGAAAAAAAAACCTGTCAATACACATAACTTCAAATAATGGAGGAAAATAAAATTCCACCGAACGTCAGGTCATTTAGGTGGCGGATCAAATGTCACATCTACCAAAAAAAAAAACCTTGACATTTTCTCCACAAAGGCCAAAACTGCAAGAGTATAGCTGACATCACTATAAATCTCCTCCTGTTAAAGACCTGGAGTGTGAACACCAGACAAGAACTACAACACATCAGCTGGAGGGTACTCAGCAGCAGCGCTAACATGAGGCAGCCTATCACTCAGCTGCCATCCACTGTGTGGGTTAATATACCGTGACATTACACACGTACCTCATTTTGCAGTACCAATAGACAATGATACAACACACCTGGGGTCTAAGATTTGTAAATGCTGCCCAAAAGCAATTTCCTTTGAAATCCCATCTTTGTCAAAGTGGCTTTGTTATGTGAGAGCTACTCAATTTGCAATTGATGGCTATTAAATGGAATTCTTTATGGTCTTTTTGTTCCTTACCTTAGTCATTTACATTTTCTTATATATATATTGCATGACGCAGAACATCATAGACAACTTTAAACATCCCAACTGGCTGTGCACACCCACAGATTCAGATTTTTTTAAATTTACTTTGTTCTATGTACGTAATTTTGATGTGACTAAGAAATTACCTTTAGCAACCTTTACAGCAAAGATTACACAACGACAAAAAGACATTGATTCAATTATTTAACACTGATAAAATGTCAAGACTAGAAAATGACCTTGATTACCACAAACAAGCAAATTCAGATTTAAATCCACATCATTATGTGCATAGTGAAGGTCGTCAAGTTCACAGTAACCCTGATACATGCTTGGTTCAGCACAACATTCATCAGTGTTCAGCAGCCCAGAATGCCATGGTTCATATCTGCATGGGTTACGTACGGTTTTCAAGGTACTATACCGAAGGTCTTTGATTGATATGCGTCCCAAGCTGCAGGTGATATGATAAGGGAACATTGAATACAAGTTGAGAAACGAGTAATAGCTTTGTCAATTTCACTGATTACGTAATTATTTTTGCAATCTGCACAGTGTTCTGTAAAATATCAATAAAATGTGTATTTATAAACTTAATTTTAAATTATTATACATTTGATTTTATTTACAAGTGTGCATCATCTTCCTGTTGATCGCTTAATTGTATCCTGAATTATTAAGTCAGGTTTAACATCAGCGAGAGCTCTATGAATGTATCATTGATCATCCTTCTGATGTTTAATAAGAATGATGATAGAGATGTATGATGATGGTTTGCAGAAATCTGAACTAGTAGTATGGAGGCTACTAATAACCACAGCCGTTCTTAATGACAGCTGCTTTGGCACTGTTGGAGAACCTTACCAGTCCCACACAGTCAGTAAAACTGCATTTTATTTGTCGTATTTCTCATTGACCGGTCTAAGAAGAGGTGGAGCCAAATTGGTAAGTCACCCATTTACTGGATTCCACCTGGTGCATCTGCGCTATGTTCCAGCAACTCTAGACAAATCACTGTGGGAGTGGAAATGAGGCTTGTACTTGTATGTGCATCCAGCTCCACAATAACTGAAATCTATAAAACTTTTTGAGGCATAAGCACTTCTTTATAAATCTGACAAAACAAATGTGTATACACATTTTCCACCCTTTGATTTTAGTGATATTAGTGTTTTGGTGGAACAGATTTGAACTTGAGGCACCAGAAGAGGTCCTTGAGCATACAGTCATAGATATGCACAAAAAATATTAGTCTGATTAGTTTAGTAGTATGCAAGATTAGCTGTGGACAGAAACATAAAGTAGCATAAAGTAGCATAAAGTAGCCTGGACCTCAACTTTATGCAAATGTGGAGCAGGGCAGTCGACACATATTCGCTTGAAACTTGCCACTACACTACCAGAAGCATTGCCAGGTGGCTCACATAGACAATGAATGGGAAGCAGGGAAACGACGGTCCTCCTAGACATGTACCATTACCCATATTTAAAACAGTGAATATAGGGGAGCATAACAGTTGGAGGTGCAGGGTTGCCGAGTGCGTTGACAAGAGACGCCAAGGGTGGCAAGTTGGGATGAGGATGGAATGCTTTTTTCAGCAACAAAAATCTAAAAACCTACTGTACACCTGTACCTGCTCAGCTACAAACAGCTCAAGGCTAAACAGCTAAGACGAAGTTAGCAAATAGTTTGTGAACATAGTGGAGCATATAGCAGCCAAAGAGCCACATATTCCCCTCAGGAGTTGGTAAAGACCAGAGAGAATATTGGTCTTAAATTCACTAGATGGTCTAAAACATGACACCAAATTGGAGATAATGTTGCTCTTTTTCTGCTGGAGGTATCAACAAATGTTTGCAACAAGTTTCACACATAGCAACTTAAAAATCTGATGATATGTTCATGTTTTCATAATGCATTTGTGTTGTCCGTGAGGGACCAAAACATACGAACACAACCTCATACCTAAAAAACAGTTAAAGCACTAGTTCACTTAAATGAATCCATCCCTATCTTCAGGTAGCCTACAGAATTTCCAGGATTCCCAAATCATGGCGGACATCGCCTATGGATCATCTCCTCCTATTTACAATAGCTGCAGAGGTGTCATGTGGGAAGCACAACAGCAAACATTTGTTTTCTTTGGCAAAAGTTTGCTTATGGTGGAGTGCTTTTTTATTACATGAGAACATTATGTTTACCAACTTGAAAGCATGTAAACAGAGCTTGCACTTACATGATAATTGACATTCAGCTTGTTTTTTGAAGAAAGAAGAACATTTTAACACAGTAACTATCACAAGAGATGCCAATTGATTCTCATAATAAATGTATTTGGAGTTATGAAAATTGTCATGTAAAGTGCAACATGATGCTCAGTAGCTGTTGTTTCCCTAACACACACACATGCACGCACATGCATACACGCATGCATGCACGCATGCACACAAACCTACCTCATTACTACATGACAAAGACACTAAGTGATTTGACCCTTACCCACTCCAAATGCAGCACAGCACTCATCAGTGCTCCCAATCGTGGCTGCTAATATTACCAGTATCGATCAAGCTGTTGGGATTTGTGGAAGGTGTAATGTTTATTGATCGTGGTGCTGGGCTCTGGTTAGCTGTAAGGTCAATCTTTTCAGTCACTCCTGAGGATTTCTTCCAGTCCTGTGGAAGAGGCCCCCTTCAATCAATAGCTCATTACTGTGCTTCTTCACTCAGCAGTGAGAGGGCAAAGAAAACAAAGGTAATTTTCTATGGAAGGATCCACCGCCTAATGAACTTTGCTTCACTCTGCATTGTTTGAAATCATATGCTCACAGGCGTGTTTTCTGAAAACCTGATTCATAAAAAAATAAAAGCTGACAAAGGCTCCTTATAGTACCAGAATAGGCATTCTTAATGCTTAACTTAATAAACACATAGTATAAATTAGATGACACTGTACAAACAGCCTAACATTATATATGCTTGTTTAAGTTGTGTTTATAGATATACTTCCATACTTATATACTTACTGTAGTATATAGTTGTAGCGCTTTCTAAGTATCCTGGATTTAAGATCCAGCACTAAGGGTTCTTTCACTTTGTCATGTCTCTGTCATGAACGGTGCGGGGAATAACTCTGAGGAGCAGGACCCAAATGCAGACACGGACAACGACTAAGATTTAAACAGAAATTTAATCGACGAAAACCAGAGAACGAGTAAACAGATACAGGGTCCGGGTGAAGATGAGGTGAAAACAAAATGCGAGGATCAGGAGACGAAACACAAACGGATGGTGGAAAATAGGAACTTGGGAAATTATAAGAAAAGAAACAAAGAAATGATTAACATAAAACAAAGCAGCACGGAAAGGTAAGACGATCATCAAGTAGGTAGCCAACCAAACGAGAGACACAAACCTCGAAATAGCAATACGGTCTGGCACCGGACGTTGGTCACATCCGGCTCTTTATCCATTTGCCTTAACGAGGAGACGACCCGCAGCTGGGCGGAACCACCCCTACCAGCTCCAACAGACAAACACACAGGGAAAGACACAAGCAGGGAGACACAGACAGAGGGAGACAAACTCACACAAAAGGAAGAGGGAAGAGACTGACAGGAACAGAATCCTGACAGTCTCCTTCTATTAACTATAATGTTGCTTTAAATATTATGACCTGTAACCCAGCTTAACTAACAAACTCTTCAGATACCATGAACTTATAATGTCACAGGATTTTTAGTATTTTTACACTTTACACCTCTGCTTTTAAACACTTTTTAATAACTTTCAATCACTATTTATTAACTTGACACATAGTGATAAGTGGATTAAAATGAATGAATTATTTATTTACACAATCCAAATATTTATGTTACCGCAAAATAAGGCTAATTAAGAAACACAAACGTCAATGAGTATTAATAACCCAAGTTAAAGTATCTCCAGAAAATCAAATAATTGATCTTTAATCTTGTAAATAACTAAAAAAAAAAATAATAAACAGGCAAGTGCCCTTTAAAGTTAACCAAGGCAATATTATCACACTGTAAATTGGACAGAATCTCTCCACCCTTAAATTAAATTTGTAAATCTCGTTCAAAAGCTACCACCTACATATAAACCAGTAACACTCAACCCTAAATCATCAATAATACAACAGCCGGCAAAGGAAATAACAAACCCCCCGTTGCAACAAACACCGCGGTCATGCTTAGAAGCACGCCTCTACCCATCTTCCCTCTCTTCTCCCTCCCCTTGGCCAATCCCCACTGAGGAAACCTGACATCTCTACTTACTGACCAATAGCAGCAGGACTCACAATTACCGAGACAAAACAAGATACTTTGACATTCCTCGTGTGGAGGGAACTACTTTTCACACATACTACAACATGTTTTTTTGTTTTTTTTTAAAGGATCATTACAACTTTGTTAATGCTGGAATTTATTCCCTGGCTACATAGTGTTTTTTTAAAGTGATGATGAGTTTAAATTTGTGGTTATGTGTTTAACAAAGGCATGAATGTATAAAGTAACTGTCTTTTGTCCTTAAAAGGCAATATTATTAGCACAACATAAACAATTTCTGCCAGCTATAATTATATGTAGCTACACATATTACACAACATGTTACAATAAACACTGAAGTTTATTAATACTGTATGTCCTGAGACTAACGCCTGTTTCGGTTTTTAATATCCTTAAATATTTGTTTTTGCAGCCTGTACTTCTTCTCAGGGCGTCAAATACTGAAACCTTGTTATGTGCCCTCTGCATATGATATCGTCACACATAAGGGTCTGCATGAGACAATAGTAGACGTTAAGTTCAAGTGCTCCATAAGTAAGAGCGACAAAGTGTTCCACCAGTATGGTGGTGGAAAGATCAAGAACAAACACAGGACTTTCAAAGAGGGAACTATGGTTTGTGTCCCATGTGTCCTGTACATCACTGTAGTTTCATAACAAATGCACTTATTGAACCCCACCCAAAATCAATCTCTTACCCCAACCAAGTGGTTTTGCTAACTAGACCTAAGCAAGTAGTTTTGTTATAATATTAATTTGATATAATATGTGATGTCATTTTGATAATTTGGTATAATATGTAATATTATCAAAAACAAATGTGCAGAAATGAAGTGATGACTGGGCCCTCGCACCTGGCGTGTGTCACAGGAGCTGGCAGATGTTTGAAAAAACTGTGTCCCCATATAACTGTTGCTAGGAAAGCAATGGCCATATTTGACAAAGTTACTTGTAATTCAAAATTAAAAACTTAGTGGTAGGACATTATATGTGCATTTTAGAGAGGGGATATATTTTGTGGGAGACTGAAAATCACAGAAAATTACTTCCTAAAGAATATGTGTCACTGTAACTTCAGCCAGGAAAGAAGAAACTGCATATTTATCAGCGTTTCTAATTATGGTCTAGGATATGTGCAAAATTAAACACTTGATCTTTGGACATCATCTGTGCATTTTAGAGAGGAGATACATTTTGTAGCAGAGTAAAAATGTCAGAAAATACAGCTTGAAAGAATATGTCTCTCTATAACTTTTGCTGGAAACAAAGAAACTTCTGTTTTTCTAGATCAGGAAGTGCTATATATTCCTACCAGTTTCTATAAGATTTGGTCAATATTAGAGAAGGGGCTGTAATGGAATGCCAGCAGGGCTTGCTATTACTTTGAGTCAATATTGAGATGTGCATGTGTTAAGGCTGGGACTGCTAAAAAAAAATGAAAATGCAAATGCCCAGTAACTTTTGTTACTGATCAAGTTTTAAGTCGATAATTTCTAGGCGGAGTTTGTTCAAGCATAAAAACATATGATTTCCTGTCACCAGTGGGGGGGGGGGGGGGGGGGGTGCTGATACTCTGAGTGGATATTAGAGAGACAGGATGGACGTCTTCTAACTATTCAAGGCGTGTTATACAAATGAATACACTGATGGCAGATGATGCCATGCAAGGTATCAACTGCTCATCTGAATCAAATCAAATCATTCAGACACTTTCACACGGCGATGGCACAGTCTTGTGTTCATATGTGATTAATTGAAATGAGAATGGGTTGCAACTTGTGCTTTAACAACGGGACAGGTACCTGTTAAGTGTATGTGTGATATATAGAGTAATGTTACCAATCAAGTGCAATCCTTGTGACCAAGAGGCAGCAGGTAGCCTCTCTTCTGAGAAAAAGCCAATTGATCCCTATAATTTAATCCACCACTTGCTTGTTATGCAATTAGAAAGTCTTTAATGAAAAGCATTGATATTAAATAATAATCATAAGACCAGATGCCCTGGATTAAAATCAAACACAGAAAACAACATCAAAGTTAAAGAGTATTTTTAGTAGAAACAACGTTGCCAGTGTTAGCACACTTAGAAAGTCAATCATTGGGAATATATATGTACAATGAAACAAATATTTGCTATGTAAAGATATAGTGGAGTAATGGTGTTCTGAGCAGAGAATGAAGTCACTCTTCCTCTGTGCATGTTTTTCTTGTGTTTCTTTGTTTTGATAGCCATGGGCTGTTACAAACTATTGGTTTTGGAGGTGGGGAACAGTTGGTGAGAGTAAAAACTACTCTGCTATGATTAACAATTGATTTAACATGGTTTTCCAACATAGTAAATAAAATAGAGAAGGGCTGGGCGCATATTTAAGGCATAATCCAGTTACAAGCCTGAGCCCTACCCTCATGTGTCAGGGGAAGGGTTGTCTCTATCCCCTCAGGCTTCATGGGTTAGGGCTACTAGTAGACGTATCAGAATGGTAAGTGTAAGGAGCCTATTTTTTTATTTTCAGTTGTTTGTTTGCTTGTGAGCTTGTAACTGTCAATAGGTGTTTTTACACTGGACAGCAAGCCAGGCAATCTGGCCTTGTTACCGGGCTGGTCGCGTATTCAGATGAATTGCAGCATATTGCCAGCCTGGTTTAACATCCCAATGTGCTGGCTCCATTTCCATGTAAATAGAGTTTTGCGGCTTGCTGGCACATTGGGCGAGGTGTCGATAACGTGAACTGTTGTGCAGGAGTCTTTAAAGCAGAAAACAGCTTATCACAGGAACGAGATACAGCAAGTCAGATGATAACTTAGATAGAATTTGTAAATTCTCAAATCACGGGGAGGGTAAAAGATGGGATTCCTGATGAAATGGTGGCTGAGGAACTTTGCCAACGTGGCTTTCGTCGGGAGAAGAAAGAAATGATCAGCAAATTAAAGAACTTGAGAAAAAAATGTAACGAGGTCAGTTACCAAAATAAGAGGAGCGCAACATGTCACATGTCAAGGCTACCCCTATCCCAGAAAGTCGGCTTTTGAGAAAAAAGGAATAGTATGCCTCCCTTTCACAGAGAAAGGACAGCAAATGGCACCCTTTGCCTGGCCACCAATGTGGCAGCTTTTTTGTATAAAAACATACTTACAGGTATGATGGTAGTGTGCTTTCCGCTTTGAGTGGAGCAGGATTTCAAGTTAGTAAGTCACTAAAATCAATGCATAGAAAAGGTTGGCCTTAATGGTTAATTGATTGTGTGCTTGACATCACACATATGAGACATTGTTTATAAGGGCTCCTAAAATTCTATGTGTTTTTACAATTGTGGCATTGTTTGTACTTTTGCACAGAATAGTTACTTCCTTCCCACTATGTCTTTCAGAGCATCCTTCTAAATCATACGCTGCAGGTGTATGTCCTGCTACAATATTTTGGAGGAATGTCCTTTAGGGGGCCAAGCACCAAATGTGCAAATGACTGCCTATTTATCTTATTCACAGTGTATTTGTTTGAGAGGAATCTTAACATTTTTTATAATCAGGAAACACGTAGTCAACAAAGATGAAACTGAATAAACCAGTTCAACTCGTTTGACTATTCAAGCTTTAGCTGCACATCCTTTGTGTATACACTCTCCTAGAGGGCTATTACTCTGTTTTAAGTGGGCACATTACCTGTTATGCAATTCCCTGAAGCTAAGAATATTGAAACAATGAAATGGCCAGCCCAGAGTCCAGTTCTAAACCCCGTAGAGAATTTCAGGAAAATCCTTATCAACAAAGCAATGGCTAAGAAACCCACCACAGTTACCGAACTATGGAAAAGACTGCTAGAAGAATGGACCAAGAACAAACCAGAGCAGTGAGAAACTAGTGATGTCCTGTGGGAGCAGATATGCTGAAGTCAATCAAAGCCAGGGCCTCTACACTTCCTATTCACTTTTTAATCCTATAGTCCTGTTCTCTAATTTTGCTCACTGTTTTTTCTGCAAACCAAAGGTTTTTGTGTGTGCATGGTTATTTAAAAAGAACATGTTACTACAACAGTGGTACTGCCACAGCGGATATTCTATCAAATTCTGAACAGTAAAAAAATAACAATATTTCAGAATAAATATAGGCCTGTGAATGTTCTCATTTGTCAAGGTCATCGTTATCCCAAAAGCAATTTCAGTCAAAAGGAACTGGACATGGTTATTTGTCTAGGAAGACGTTTCACCTCTCATCCAAGAGGCTTTGTCAGTTCATGTAGGCATCTGACCAGGCTGGGACTGGTCCAACTATCTGGTGTGGAGATCCAGGTATTTAACCTTTCACAAGGCCGATGATGTCACTGGAACCCTTTGGGCTCCAAGTGCCAATGACCGCTGTTAGAGTGACAGTCGTTGGTGGGAAGTTGTTTTCGACTTCGTTAGTGCTCTATTGAGTCTAAACGACAAGTCGTTGGAGTCACAGGAGGCCCTTTGTGAACAGTTGTTCTTTGAGGTTAGATTGTTGAATCTCCTGAGAAGGGATGAAAGGGCAGCATTGTAAATTGGAGATAAGTGGTGTATCAGACCTCCTCTGTTTAGCGATGGTTTCTCTACTTTTGCATAAATGGCTTCTTTTACTCCTCTTTCAAACCATCTGTCCTGTCTGTCCAGGATCAAAGTCAAAGTCAGCTTTATTGTCAATTCTTCACAGGAACAAGACATAAAAGGAATCAAAGTTGCGTTTCTCACTATCCCATGCGTAGACTAGACAAGACAAAGACAAGACACAAGTGCCAAGACACAAATGGTAAGTGACACAACATAAATAATCTAACTGCTATAGTAACAACAAAACAGTACAATAGTAATAGCAACAAAAAATTAAAGTGCAGATGGTGGCATAATACTCTTAAAGGGCTTGAAAGAATTATATATATATATATATATATGATATGGATGTAAACAATTTGATGTTTTAACAGATTACTGTGAAAAAGTATTTTCTGTGAAACATTAGCAGCCAAGGATGTGTGAATATAATACGTTTTTTTGTTCTTTTTAGTGCAAAACGATTGATAGCAGCAGGTCCAAATGTGCAATTTGCATAGTCATTTTCTATGTGTCTGTTATGAGTTCAGGATGTCTCTTGGAGCCCTTCTTGGTCGGGCTGAGAGTAGAGAGGGGAGAGAGTTCAGCAGCCTAACAGCCTGGTGGACAAAGCTGTTATTGAGTCTAGTGGTTCTCTTTCCAGAGGGCAGGAGGCTGAACAGTTTGTGTGTGGGATGGCTTAGATCACTCACTATTGTGACCGCTTTCCGGGTGTTGCGGGTGGTGTACAAGTCTTTGAGGGATGGGAGTGGGGCACCAGTAATTTCCCCCGCTGTATTCACTATGCGCTGCAGGGCTCTCTTTTCATACTCAGTGCAACTCCTGCCCCATGGGTGGTGGAGCACTTGACCTTTCGAGTTTTGCGCTGTTCTGCCTTCTTTGCCAGTGATGTAGTGTTTGTAGTCCATAACAGTTCCTCACCAATGTGCACCCCAGGAATTTGGTGCATCTCACTCTCAGGGCGCACTCACACTGTCCCTCTGTACCGGGTCAAAAACGTTTTTTCAGCTAAAGCCTAGTATGTTTAAGCAGTGTGAGTGCACCCGTTCCGCGCATAACTGCGGACAGCGGGCCGTTTACCGCTTGAAAGAGGTAGGCTTTTGTAGAGCCGTTTGCACATGTACGAGCACGAGCGTGCGCACTTGTACCTACCTACGGCAGTTGCGGTATGTGCGCCTGTTCGGACATAGAAAATAGAACGACAGTTCCAATAGACGGACATTTAACAACAACAACAATGGCGGTGAAAGGTTCACGTTGGTGTGATGCGGAGGTGGAGTGTTTACTGCAGATTTTGGTCGGATGAAAATATTCAAAAACAGTCGACAAGACGCACAAAAACTCCTAGGTCTGTGGAAAGATTTGTAAACAAAGCCACACACACGCGATCAATGCGTGTGACGTGTTACGGCATGATGACGTATGGACAGCAAGAAGCATTTGCGCGAGGCCCTGGCAGTGTGAGTACAAACGGGGCTGGGGCGCGGGGGAGAGGGAGGGGGGACAAGTACCCTAAAGCACGGGGCGCGGTGCGGAAGGACAGTGTGAGTGCGCCCTCAGTGGTAGGTGTGGCCTCTCTGGAAGTTAACAACATTTAGCAGGAGGTTGTTGTTCCTACACCACGTGGTCAGAAGGTCTACCTCTTTCCTGTAGTGTGTCTCGTCGCCCTTGGTGATGAGACCCACCAGAGTTGTGTCGTCCACAAACTTTATGAGGTGATAGGTGCTGTAAGTTGGTGTGCAGTCGTGCGTCAATAGGGTGAAGAGCAGAGGACTGAGCATGCAGCCTTGTGGGGCCCCCTGTGCTCAGGGTGATGGTGCTGGAGGTGTTGTTCCCAACACGTACTGCTTGTGGCCTCTCGCTGAGGAAGTAGAGAAGCCAGTTGTAGAGTGAAGTGCTGAGGCCCAAATTGTCCAGTTTGCAGATGAGCTGTTGTGGTATTATGGTATTGAATGCTGAACTGAAGTCTATGAACAGCATTCTCACATATGAGTCTTTCTGTTCCAGGTGGCTGAGGGCCGGGTGGAGGGCAGAGCAATTTGCATCCACTGTGGATCGTTTCGCCCTGTATGCAAACTGGAAGGGGTCCAAGGTGGGAGGAGGATGGATTTGATGTGTGACTGATCTAGCCGATAGAAGCTCTTTGTGATGATGGGTGTCGGTGCCACAGGATGGTAGTCGTTGTAGCAGGATGGGGATGATGTCTTTGGCACAGGTATAATGGTGGTGGCTTTGAAGCATGATGGGACAATGGCTTGCTTCAAGGAGATGTTAAAAATGTCAGTAAAGACACCCTTATGTTCCTCTGCACAGTCTTCAGCACCCTACCAGGGATGTTGTCTGGGCCTGTTACTTTCCCGCTGTTGATGGTAGAGAATGTCCTCTTTACGCTGGCGGCAGACAGAGTCTGGTCATGGGGAGGTGTTGCGGTTATCTGTGGGCAAGTATTGTTTTGTGCATCGAAGCGTGCAAAGAAGCTGTTCAGGTTGTTGAGCAGGTGTCACTCTCGCAGCTCTTTGGTGCAGGCTTGTAGTCTGTGATATCTTGAATGCCTTGCCATAGGCTCTGTGCATCTTTACTGTTGTTGAAGTGGGATGTTATTCTGTGTGTGTGATCCTGTTTTGTTTTTCTGATGCCCTGGGAAATATTGGCTCTTGCTGTTCTCAAGCCAGATTCGTCTCTAGCTAGGCCAGGGGTGTCAAAATGGTGAAATTTTGGCAGAACAGTCTTGAGATCAGCATGGTTAAAATCTCCTGCGAGGATAGTGAAACCATCTTGACTTGCTGTTTGTTGTTCACTGATGGCTTTATACAGTTCATTAAGTGCAGTGTTCCGGTCACTGTTGTTTTCAGTGGGAGGGACGTAGACTGCAGCTAGTGGAATCACAGTCATCTCTCTGGGCAGATAGAAAGGACGACACTTTATGATCATAAACTCAGTCAGTGGAGAACTGTTTTTGCATACCACAGTCCGGCCTGGCACCACGCCTCTCAGATGTAAACACAGATTCCTCCGCCACGGGTCTTCCCTCCTTCTACGAGGGCTCTGTCCACTCGGTAGCATGCTAGCTGCTCCAGTTACACAGCAGAGTCGGGAATGTTAGCCATGTTTCAGTGAATATTAGCACACAACAGTTACTCACTTTTGGATTCGCTGATCTCAGTAGTTGAATGTTGTGCATTTTTATTGTCCAATGATCGTACATTTGCCAGGAGGATAGATGGAATGGCTGGGTGAGTTGGACTAGCCTCTAGCCTGGCTCGGATACCTCCACGCTTGCCCCTCTTTGATGTCCTCGCTCACCGCTTCCCATACCTTCTTTCTGTTGGAGGGGTTTCAGGCGAATGTAGTGTGAGAGCAGGCCGACGGAGCAGTCCGAGCTCTTTTAGCGTCTCTGTTGTTGGTTCCAAAACTTTGCAGATCTTGCTTTTTCGGATGTCTATTAAAGCCTGTCGACTGTACTTGTATTCCGACATAGACCAACAAGAAAAGCATTCAGGCAAACATTCTTTAAACGAACAAAACATTGCAAAGTAGCAGTGTCCAGGCCTGAGGAGTTAGCTCTCCTGTGTTGGGCCCTGCGTTTATGCAGTGGTTGTTTTGTTTCTCTAATGTAGAGATCTTTGCATTCCTTGGTGCATTGGACAGCATAAACCAGATTGCTTGTGGGTGTGCGGAGTTCTGTCCTGGGGATGTACTAGTCTCTGTCTGAGTGTGTAACTGGGTTTGAAATTGAATTGGATTCAATTGTTGAAGATCTTCTGTTTCTCTGATACCCCAGCCACATACAGGATGACTATGTTGTTTCTTTTGTTTTCTTTTTCATTTTCAACCACGTTTTCAAAAAAGGTCCAGCTGGGGTAACCACAAGTTGTGAGGGTACCTCTCAAGTGCTTGTATTCTTCCCCTTGGGCCTGTGAGCTGGTGGGTACGATAACAGCTCTGTGTTGCAGGATTCTGATAACTCCAAGCTTGGGGTGGTGGGAGTCAAACAGTAGATATTGATCTGTGTGAGTGGGTTTTCTGTATACCCAGATGTAGAGGCTCCTCCTGAGAAACTCAGGAGAATCTTCAACAAACACTGAATCCCTCTGAATGCAACAGAGGAGAGCTAACTCCTCAGGCCTTGACTATGCTGTCCACTTACATCTGATAGGGAAAGCCCACTCCTTTGATGACAACAATGTTCACATCTTGGACAGAGAGGACAGATGGTTTGAAAGAGGAGTAAAAGAAGCCTATCTATCAATGCAAAAGTAGAGAAACCATCTCCTTAACAGAGGAGGTCTGAGACACCACTTATCTCCAATTTACAATGCTGCCCTTTCATCCCTTCCCAGGAGATTCAACTATCTAACCTCAAAGAACAACTGTTCACAAAGGGCCTCCTGTGACTCAATGACTAGTCGTAATGACCCAATAGAGCACTAACGGAGTCAAAACCTACTTCCCACCAACAACTGTCACTCTAACCGCGGCCGTTGGCACTTGGAGCACAAATGGTTCCAGTGACATCATTGGCCTTGTGAAAGGTTAAATACCTGAATCTCCACACCAGATAGTTGGACCAGTCCCAGCCTGGTTAGATACGTACATGAACTGATGAAGCCTCTTGGATGATAGGGGGGGAAGGTCTTCCTAGACAAATAACCAAGTCCAGTTGCTTTTGACTGAAATTGCTTTGGGGATACAGAATAAATATAGTATTAAAAATGTGTTGTCTAGTTTTGATCCAGTGTATTGTCTGGCCCTTTTGATAGATAAATGGTTAAATGTTGAACAATAAGACAAGTGATCATTTTCAAGAACCGCCTGCCTTCACAGCATACTGTCAGCTTCTCTGCTGAATGTAATGGCCATTGCTTTTCCATTGTTCTACTCCTCTCTTTGTGCTGTTGAGCACAATATTATATTGCATATGAATAACTACCTCTTATTCTGTGTCTAGAGAGTCTTTATTGTCCAGATCATTACAAGCATCAAAAGTTACTGACAGTAATACAGAGGAGAACAACAACAGGTTTATCCTCAAAGCAATTTCAGTCAAAAACAACTGGACTGGTTGTTTGTCTAGGAAGACGTTTCACCTCTCATCCAAGAGGCTTCATCAGTTCATGTACGCATCTGACCAGGCTGGGACTGGTCCAACTAACTGGTGTGGAGATCCAGGTATTTAACCTCTCACAAGGCCGATGATGTCACTGACACCCTTTGTGCTCCAAGTGCCCACGCCCGTCGTTAGAGTGACAGTCGTTGGTGGGCAGTTGGTTTCGACTTCGTTAGTGCTCTATTGAGTCTGAACGACAGTCGTTGGGGTCACCCGGGCCATGTGTGAACAGTTGTCCTTTGAGGTTAGATTGTTGAATCTCCTGGGAAGGGATGAAAGGGCAGCATTGTAAATTGGAGATAAGTGGTGTCTCAGACCCCCTCCTCTGATTAGCGATGGTTTCTCCACTTTTACATAGATGGCTTCTTTTACTCCTCTTTCAAACCATATGTCCTCTCTGTCCAAGATTTGGACATTACTGTCATCAAAGGAGTGGGCTTTCTCCTTGAGGTGTAAGTGGACAGCCGAGTCCAGGCCTGAGGAGTTAGCTCTCCTGTGTTGGGCCATGCGTTTATGCAGTGGTTGTTTTGTTTCTCCAATGTAAAGATCTTTGCATTCCTCGTTGCATTGGACAGCATAAACCAGGTTGCTTTTGTGGTGGTGTGGTGTTCTGTCCTTCGGATGTACTAGTCTCTGTCTGAGTGTGTTACCGGGTTTGAAATACACAGGAATGCAGTGTTTGTTGAAAATCCTCCTGAGTTTCTCCGATACCCCAGCCACATATGGGATGACTATGTTGTTTCTCCTGTTATCTTTTTCTTTCTCAACCACTTTGGTTTTCTTTCTAGAGGCAGCTGGCATTTTAACAAAGGTCCAGCTGGGGTAGCCACAAGTTGTGAGGGCGCCTCTCAGGTGCTTGCGTTCTTCCCCTTGAGCTTGTGAGCTAGTGGGTACGTTATCAGCTCTATGCTGCAGTGTTCTGATAACGCCAAGCTTGTGTTCCAAAGGGTGGTGAGAGTCAAAAAGTAGATATTGATCCGTGTGAGTGGGTTTTCTGTATACCCCTATGTGGAGGCTCCTGTCATTCTCCATATGGACGTCACAGTTCAAGAAGGGCAAGCTGTTGTCCTTAACTTCCTCTCTGGTGAACTTGATGTTTCTGTCCACTGAGTTGATATGTTCAATAAAAGTTTGCACCTCTTTGGATTTGATCTTAACCCATGTGTCGTCCACATATCTGAACCAATGGCTTGGGGTTACTCCTTTAAAGGAGTTCAAAGCCTTGCCCTCTACCTCCTCCATGTACAGATTTGCCACAATAGGGGATACTGGTGAACCCATGGCACAGCCGTGTTTCTGTCTGTAAAAAATGCCATTAAACTGGAAATATGTGGTATTCAGGCACAAATCCAGAAGTTGGCAAATGTGGTCTGGTTTGAGATTTGTTCAGATTTGTAAGGAATTGTCCTGTGTGAGCCGCTCTCTTACCGTGGCCAAGGCCTCCATGGTTGGAATACAGGTGAACAAGGAAGTCACATCGTAGGACACCATGGTTTCATCTCTCAACAAACACTGCATTCCTGTGTATTTCAAACCCGGTAACACACTCAGACAGAGACTAGTACATCCGAAGGACAGAACACCACACCACCACAAAAGCAACCTGGTTTATGCTGTCCAATGCAACGAGGAATGCAAAGATCTTTACATTGGAGAAACAAAACAACCACTGCATAAACGCATGGCCCAACACAGGAGAGCTAACTCCTCAGGCCTGGACTCGGCTGTCCACTTACACCTCAAGGAGAAAGCCCACTCCTTTGATGACAGCAATGTCCAAATCTTGGACAGAGAGGACATATGGTTTGAAAGAGGAGTAAAAGAAGCCATCTATGTAAAAGTGGAGAAACCATCGCTAATCAGAGGAGGGGGTCTGAGACACCACTTATCTCCAATTTACAATGCTGCCCTTTCATCCCTTCCCAGGAGATTCAACAATCTAACCTCAAAGGACAACTGTTCACACATGGCCCGGGTGACCCCAACGACTGTCGTTCAGACTCAATAGAGCACTAACGAAGTCGAAACCAACTGCCCACCAACGACTGTCACTCTAACGACGGGCGTGGGCACTTGGAGCACAAAGGGTGTCAGTGACATCATCGGCCTTGTGAGAGGTTAAATACCTGGATCTCCACACCAGTTAGTTGGACCAGTCCCAGCCTGGTCAGATGCGTACATGAACTGATGAAGCCTCTTGGATGAGAGGTGAAACGTCTTCCTAGACAAACAACCAGTCCAGTTGTTTTTGACTGAAATTGCTTTGAGGATAACGATGACCTGGACGAATGAGAACATTCACAGGCTTAACAACAGGTTTACATTCCTTGAACAAATGATTATAGGTTGTAGTTTGAGACTGCTGGTTTGTCTGCTGGATCTGGCTTCGTGGAATTGATAAACTTTACGAATCATGATCATTAGAAGTAAAACTCTCATACTTGCAGTATGCTAGTAGTAATCTCCTTTTTATTTTATTTATCACACAATAATGAGAGTAAGAGGCAAACATTTAAGGTCTCAGATTTTATTTTTGTAGATTCATTTGATGACATTTGCTACAACATTTCATCATAATTGGATGGATCTGTTAGTAGGATGATTACACATAACAAAACTGGTTTCAACATTGTTTTATCTCAAAGGCAAGAAAGGGCAAAGCTAAGCACTGAAGTATTTAACAGAACAGTAAAAACAATTAAATCATGTAGAGTCAATTTTTTTAAATGTATTTTTCCAGTGATCAGATTGGTCAGTTACTTGCTCCCCTGACTAATATCAGCACTGAAATGCAAGAATGAAGATGTCAACTGACAACTGAGAAGAGAAGTGCATCAGTGTGCTGCAGGACAAGAGGTATCTAAGTTGACAAGACTAAGACTACAGATTTTCAAATGTTTCCCTTGCTTAATTTTAAAACTCCTTCAAAACCTTTGTGTGTTTGCCTTTTTTATTATTTGCTGGATGTCAGTGCAGTTACAACGGACCTGGCCCTTGTGTGTTTAAGGCCATGTTTACCTTCAGAAACCCCTGCTAAATGATGTTCAACAAAACAGAGTAACAAAGGTCTTCAGTGATCATTGAAACTCAACTGGTAACAGTGTAACAATATATTCATCTCTCCTGTTGAACATGCTTAACGGTTTTTCATAGCGCCATGAACGGGTACAGATTTAAATCAAATTCAGGAGTTTCTGAAGGGAAAGAGGGATGGCTCTCCTTTTTAATATCTCCTGGAACTGACTGATGAGACTGTGGACTTGGTAACAGTAGCACCACCGCCATAACCACTGCTGTAACCACCAGACAAGCTGCTGCCACCGAAGCCGAATCCACTGCTAGAGCTAGACAATCCTGGAACCGGAAAGTAGCATGAAAGTGTTATCATTTATACATTCATATGTCTGTGTGAGCTGTTGATTCAGGTATCACTTATGATGTTGATGTATAAAAACTGAAACTTACCACCACCGCCGGAGGTCTGCTGCACATGGATGGTTGCACTTCCACCTCCGCTGGCCAGTCTAATTGTGGAATAATAACAAGTTAGTGTGGAATAAAGAATCTAATGTAATGTTGCAGTCATTAAACTATATTCAGTATTCAAGTTTAACCCACCTGCTCTCCTCTCCTTCCAGCAGTTTTCTGTAGGTGGCGATTTCTATGTCCAGGGCCAGCTTGACGTTCATCAGCTCCTGGTATTCGCGTACCTGGCGGGCCATGTCCTGCTTGGCTCTCTGCAGAGCATCCTCCAGGTCCCTGATGCGGAGCTTGGCATCCTTTACTGCCAGCTCACCACGCTCCTCAGCCTCTGCGATCTGAGCCTCAAGGCTGGCTCTCTGAAAATGATGTCACAGATGGTTTAATAATTGCAAATCCTCTAAAGTAATTAAGTATGTTAGTAATATTGTATCATCCACCAGAAGTTCTTGAAACATACCTGTCCTTTGACAGCCTCAATCTCATTCTGAATACGGGCGATCATACGGTTCAGCTCAGCAATCTCAGCCTTTGTTGTGCGCAGGTCATCGCCATACTGTCCAGCAGAGCTCTGCATCTCCTCATACTATTATGAAAAATACAACAAGGTATATGAAGACTATGATCCAGAAGGTTGTATGTAAATGACACAGGAAAAACTTAAACTCTGCTTTTGACTCACCTTCTGTTTGTACCAGGTCTCTGCTTCAGCCTTGCTGCGGTTTGCAATGTCTTCATACTGAGCACGCACTTCAGCCACAATAGAATCCATGTCCAATTGACGGCTGTTGTCCATCTCCACGATGACGGAGGTGTCCTTGATCTGGCCCTGCAGCTCACGAAGCTCCTACAGAACCAATGGTTATTGCAAAATCGTTAACTCTTTGTCATTTATTATTTATAGATTTAGCGGATGATCATTATAGTATTATGAAGTATTATATATTATAGATGCATACAGCCTCATAAACGGCCCTGAGGAAGTTGATCTCATCCTGAAGAGCATCAGCCTTGGCTTCAAGCTCCACCTTGTTCATGTATGCAGCATCCACATCCTGTATAGAAAACCATGTAAAAACAGGACGTTTTATATTAAAACTGAGGATTTAAAAATAAAAAATGAAAAACCATCTTGATGTACTCATACCTTCTTCAGGAGTACAAACTCGTTCTCTGCAGCTGCACGTTTGTTGATTTCATCTTCATACCTGTTGCAACATAAGGCCATGTTTTAGTGCATCTGCTCCATTTTGAATATCTGTGTCCTAACTTGTGTTTGTGTCAAGCAATCACTCACTTCCTCTTGAAGTCCTCAACCAGGCCTTGCATGTTCCTCAGCTCTCCCTCCAGCTTGCCCTTCTCATTGCCGAGCCCATCAAGCTGTCTGCGCAGGTTGGCAATGTAGGCCTCGAACATGCCCTCGATGTTTGAGCGGGTGGTGGTCTGGTCCTGCAGGAGGCTCCATTTGGTCTCCAGCATCTTGTTCTGTTGCTCCAGGAAACGGACCTGTGGGGAGATAAAACCAGGGAAGATTGTGAAATGTTGTTTCAAAAAATATTTTCTATATTTATCAGTGTATTTGGTTTGCTTATGGGCTGAATAGAAATCCTATATTGATTTATGGGAGTGATCAGTGAAAAAAAGGTTTGAAAGGTGTGTCATGGTGTTGTTAGATTCTAAAGGCCTGAGTACTTTGTTCTGTCAGTGTTTGTCCGAGTGCCAACTTATAGTGTTTAGAAAGTTTTCTTCGACATAAAGCATGACTACACATATGGCTTGAATGTAACTATTAACACAAATGTGTGACTATAGCATTTAAGGCAACTGAAAGTTGGATCAACAAATACTTAGCATTCCTGTTGCCAATAACAACCAGGTGATAGGTGCAATGTACAAATGACAGACTTTGGTCTCTGTGGGCATAATTCAGACGGATCCCTTTTTTCTCTGACAGTCTCTCAGGTAAGACATTGGAATATAATCATCATCTATGTTTAGATACTCACAGGCCAGCTGTTTGGTACATTTTGGAAGTTGCCAGTGTAAGATGAGTTCACAATCAGCAACAGACTTTGAAAGTTTTATAAGTGTTCCTAATTCTAGATGCTGTAACTCATTGATGGCTACAACATGAAAGAGATAAGATACACAGCTGTCTTGCTTTGTCAGCATTTGTCTATTGTCAAAAAGTTGAAGGCAAAAAATAACTAACTTGACAGCTGTTAGAAGTAAATGTAGCCTAGCGAGTGCATGTAAGTCATCAGCACTGCAATGAGGTCTACTTGCACATAAGATAGTCACACAGAGCACACAGGAACCAACCTTGTCGATGAAGGAGGCGAAGCGGTTGTTGAGGGTCTTGATCTGCTCCTTCTCCTGGTTGCGGACAACCTGGATGGTGGGGTCAATCTCCAGGTTCAGAGGGGCCAGCAGGCTCTGGTTGACTTGGACAGCTGTGATCGGTGCAATGAAGCCACCTGCTTGGCTAGAAGAAAAGCCATAACTACCAGAACCACCACCCATTGACATACCAGAAGACATACCAAAACCAGCTCCAGCTCCAGCACCAGCACCACCAGCACCATAACTGGATCTTTTTACAGAATAACTGCTGCTAACTGTTGGTGCAAAAGACCTCCTGGTGCTGCCACTAGAGCTTGAGACTGAGTAAGCCTTTCTCGACATCATGTTTGCAGTGGTATGGGTTGTCTTTGAGCAGAGGAGAACAGGAGATGAGCAGTCTTCAAAAGGAGAGCCAAGTCCCTCTGAGTGCCTGACTGCAGACTCTGCCAGCTTTTATGTCTGAGCCGAGTGAGGGGGAGGATCCAATTCAGCCACTTCAACCTGTGCTCTCGCTTTTGCTGACCAACCCCCCACCCCCACCTCACCTCAGCCTCTGAATGACAGGAATGGCCAATCCTGTAAAACAGGTAGGGAGGGATTGTCAGAAGATAAACTGTGACACACCCTGTCCCGGGTCAGGCTGGAGGGGAAAACAGTGAGAGGCAGATATGTGTAGTGAGAATGTGATTATGTAAGAGGGAGAAAAACCTAGAGGCTATAAGCGGATGTGTAAAAGTATAAACCATGCAAAAGTGTTTTACAGTAAGCTTTGACATAATCCACGTCAGAGCATATATAAACCAAAGTTCAGTTTTTCTTTGATATGTTTTGTTAATGTGTTTTAGTCATTCTGGGTCAGTTCTAATTCTGGATTCACCAAATAATAAAACAATTCAAAGCGCACATGCAGCTTTTTTTCTGGTCTTAAACCAAGTCTTACTCACCTCACAAATTTTGTAATAAACGGAGCATCTAGGTGCATGTGTATTTCATATTCTATCCTTATACATACATATTCTTACCACTAGAAGTACAGAACCAGAACAGCCAGGGTGCAGTTCATAGATTTTAACACCATTCAGCTATTAGCACTCAAATGAGCTACAATTTATGCCTCTCTTTTTTTTCATTCACTGTAAACAATACAGAACATGTCAGGACTTCAATATCTCACAGCAGTAACATTTCACAGATGTAACCCACACATTTTAGTTCACTGCCACTCTCTGTTACAATACAGAATACTGTTTGGTTTGCCATACAACCTTAACAACTTTTTATTTTCCCCTACTTTACCCCTCTGTATTGCAGGTATTTTACAGAATAGTTACCAGTTACTTTTCACTCTTCTTAACAGACACATTAATCCAGCTTTATTATTCAATACTACGTAATAATATATAAAGTAGTTAAACTCGGCTACACTTTAATCAGTTACAACAATGAAATAATGCTTTCATGCCAATACATGCATACTTATAATCCAGGGATATAATACTTATAGCAAGTAATTTGTAATAAGCCATTCTGTATGAGTATTTTACTTCAATACCTATTTACATAAGGTAGCTTACAGTTTAACTTCAATACGATTATTTTTAATTATGTAATTTATAATACATTTGTTCATGCTTTTTGACACTGTTGATGTGTATCTTTCTCATTCATTAAATTTTATACAAAATGTGTTATTTTTAATGTTATATTTAACCTTATCCTAACTTCAGCAACATATCCATTTGACATAATTATAACCTATAAAACATAATTCTCTCTTTTTTCCCGAATAAAATAAAATAAAATGAATATAAATATAAAATATTGGACGAATACAGCATGGTGAAAATATGCTGCAGACCAGTACTCAAGTAGAAAATCTTACCAATCATACTGCATATGTTAAATGAGTAATCGCAAGAACACCAAAAACAACCTGTTTCCCAAACATTTAACCACCCTAACAAGTCACACAACAATAAGAATGGCCATCCTGCCTAACTCCTTTTGCTGGAAATTAGTCTGACTGTCGCCCACTAACCTGTATGGTCTAATAAGCATAACAATACACAGGAATCCTGATAGTCTGAGTAGATTTTTAAGTTCCCCTAATCATGCTTTATTTTAGCCTATCTGTTATCTTTGAAGATAAAAAAATCAGAATTCAGAATTCTCTCAGTCATCGTGGAAGAGATGATTGCATTGTGTATGTGTTATCTCTTGTGAGCAGAATTATTATTGAGATGATACAGTCTGGTAGAAACTGATATCAATCATCATCATATCAAGTTATGTGTGTGTTCAATACATCGAGGAAAAGTAGATGTCTTTTGTCCTCAGGTATTATTATTTCAACTCTGCACATGCAGATAATTTGTGTAAGCTATGCAATTAGGCAAATTACACAGTTGTATCATATTATATCTTCTTTTGAAAAGTAACACTTTGTTTAAATATTTTTTCCTTTTAGTTTTTAAAGACTTTGTGCTGCAACAACTGGACAAGTACTGTTTAAGTCCATTTTTGTACTGTAGTGCAAACAAGTCCAGTGCAATTATCCAGTGCAATTATTGTGACCTGTATGGAGCCGGTAGCCTCTCCAACATCTCCTCCTTTTTATGGGTTATGTCATCCGTCTGGCAATGAAATCAGTGTGTTCTGAGTACCATTAAAATTGAGCATGGGTCAAAAAGTCAAGCCTAGGCCGGATGATCTTGTTCCAATACTTTGTCCGTTGAGTTTGTCACTTTTTAAAAAAATATTTATTTAATTTATATTTTTGCATTTTGAAGGGACACATATTCTGTCTGTGACACTGCCATGAATGGAAGGAGAAAGATAATGAACAACTGTGATCCCTCCTTAGACAGCCGCTTGTGAGGCACCTGCCTTACAGTCAAACAGCCAATCATGGTTGGGTCAATTATGGAAAGAGACTTGGCAGCCAAGAAGAAGAAGAGTATTGGGCTAAAGTGGTTTACCAGGTGAAAAAAGGTGAAGCAAAAACGGGGCCAGAAACCCAGAGATGGCCAACTGATTGGGAAAGGGCAGGTGCTTTCAAAATATACCTGGCAGGTGATGTACATGGTGGAGGGAAAAAGTAACAGCTCAACAATTATTGTTGAGGCAATTAATGCAGTTATATGGATGTTGTGGATTCTACTGGCACAGGTGACACAAAAAAAGAAAAGAGCGACTGGAAAAATGACTGAACTCAAGAAGTCATGGCAATCAGAGTGCACTCTGGCACATACTGGACCATTGGTCAATACCGAGCACTCTAAGGATATGATGTCCGGTTATTCACAGCACCACACTTTCAGAGCAGCACAGCTCTAGAATTCTAGAATTCTTTCTATTTCTCTGACCAACAATGTTTTCATTTTAGTGTGGATTTCCAGATGGAAATTAAGAACGCATTGCAAATAAACAACACACAACAGCATTTTATCCTCAGGCAGAGCAACAAAGACAAAAGCCTCGATGACTGCATGCCAATGGGGCTGCAGAGTCATCCTGCAAATTTGCAAGTCTTGCAGAAACTTACCGTATCCTTCATACCATTAGCAGCTATAGCAAAATAGCTTTGGGCATTGATAAACACATTTTTTTATGTGTTTTTTTTTTTTTTTTTTTACACCTTACCCGGAGAAAATGACTCAATCTCACTCTTGGGGATGCAGTTCACCACCTCATCAACAGGAGGCAACCTATCCCCAGACCAAACAGGGGCAAGCAGTGAGTCAGTCAAAACACTTCCCATCTGCTTATTTGCTTGGGCACGGGTCAAACAACACTTGAGGATGATTCTGAGCCAAGTCATCCAGCTTGGACTCAGGTATGGGAATACCCACAACCTCAGGAGTAGGATAAACTTTTTTTGTCCAGCAGTATCATGGCAGAAAGGGACAGAGAACCCAAAAGGCCGCAGCCACAGGAAAACGCTCAAGCTCGTTCTAACAAACAAAATAATCTCCCACTTCCTTCAGATCCCGATCTAACTGCCAAATATGTTACATCCACATGTGACAATTCTGCAATCTATGAACAAAGGATGGGCTTGCAACACAAAGGCAGAGGCTGATCCCATGACATGGGTTACATTAAACACCAGTCAGTGGCCTGCCAGCAGACCATGCAGAACGAGAGGAGAGACAGCCAACCCAGTGTCTCCTGCAGGTCCTTTACACTGGAGCTGATTGAGCCCATGTGTGTTCAATCAGCCACACTGGCAGTAGGCTGTAAACTTTAGGAGTAGGTGGAGGAAGGACACGCACACGCACACACACAACCACACACACACACACAACAAACACAGCAATAACACATCCTCCTATGTAACACGCTAAAAGTTATTATGCAATGGTTTTACTGGTTCAGCCAACTTGAGATCAAATTGGGCTGTATGTGGCCCATGAACTTAAAGAGTATGACACACCTGAAGTAGACTAGAAGGTGAGCAAGGTTACGTATGAAGTAAAATATGCATATAGAGCTTGTAGACTTTACTTGAGAGCTTTTATAACTTGTGAGCTTGTGTGTTTACATTTTCACTTGTTTAAAATACTTACACACATGAGATGAAATTGAAGTCAGGGCGGGAGCACATGAAAGCTTGTAGAAGAATGCTTAGAAGAAGTTCTTACGATAGTTAGTAGTTTTCCTTTCAAATGTTGAACTGCTCCTTTAACTATGCAACGGATGACATCACAGTAGCTTAGCTCTCAGATCGGGTAAAGCAGTCTAAGGATCGAGACAGTTTTTTAACAAATACCTCAGTGAATCTTGTAACTTTGTATTTACCTTTTAAAGTAAAGTTCCTTTTTTAAACGGAGTTACGACCTCAGAAGATTCCTTTTGTGTCAAGCTTATTGCCAAGAAGAGTACTTAATTTAAGTGGTAAAGTTGAGTACTGGAAAGATTGCTGCTACATGTGAGTTAAAAAACTCAGCTCTCGCTGGGAAGAAGAAAGGACGGACTAATAAGAGCCGTTCCTTCATGGATAACGAGACAACTCAAGTCCTCATACTGGAATTAAGTTTGTCTGTGTTAAGTCTGTGGATGCTTTGCAACAAGCTATCACCTGCTAAGTAAGCTAACACACTGAAAAAATGTGGATGAAAAAGAATTATTTCATGGTGAGTTTTAGGATATAAATGATGCAGTTGTTGCTTTAATGGATGAAGATAAGGGACATTAGGAAATTAGCAGATAAAAATAACGAGGATGAAGTCAAAGGTGCAAGTGGGAATACAGGAAGCCAGCTTGGTCAGGATGACGTCAAAGCAGAGGCCAGCATATCACAAGCTGGATTAGGTTGTTATAGTAAAAAGAAATCCTCTGTTTCTTCATCAACAAATACTTGGACTTCAGTAGCCCTAAAGGCAGCCGCAAAGCATGCAGCCTTACAAAGGAAACAATCGCTGGAGAAGGAAGAGCTGCAGCTTAAATCTAAAATGGAACAGCTTGCGCTGGGAACAGCTATTGCAGAGTCTAATGCAAAACTCCAGGTGTTTGAAGAATATTAGAGTGTGAAAGGAAGTATTCACAGTGATGCATCACAAGTCCATTCTCAAAGTAAACCAAAAGAAGAGTGATGGTGCTATGCTAATCTCAAATGTTGCTGCAGGAGGACACGCAGCATTTGTTCCTGGTATGTTGGTGCAGTCTTCACCAGACACACAACAGAACAAACCTTGTGGCAATACCAACCCACAGGTGGCAGACAGTGGAAGAGGACTGTATGAGGTCATGCAAAAGCAGAAGGCAATTGCTGAGATGCTTGTAAAACAACGAACAAGGTCTTATCCCCCCATTTTCATTTTTTTCCAAGTGACCCTCTCACTCAAAGGCTCTTTTGTCAGAGCCTTTGAGCATGCTGTGGACAGCAAAACAGACAGCTATCAGGACAAGGCCGGCTGTTATCAGAACAAGGGCCGCTGTGGTTCAGTGATAGAGTGGGTTGTCCTCCATTTGAAAGATCGGCGTTTCGATCCCCAGCTCCCCCGGTCCACATGTTTAAGTGTCCTTGGGCAAGACACTGAACCCTGAATTGCTCCCTGTGCTGCGCATGGGTGTGTAAATGTGGTGTGCATGATTAGATTTGATTAGATTAGATTAGATGGTATGTAGATGTCCACTGCCATCTGTGTGAATGTCCGTGTGAATGGGTGACTGTGACAAGTAGTGTGAAAGCGCAGTCCATTAACCATTTACAAATTGTACTACTTAGAGCAGTATACCAGCGGGGGAACCGCAGGAACTTGTTCGTAGTTGGGAGCATATGTCTCCTGACAGAGGTTACCATGAGGCCAGAAAGTTACTGAAGAAACAATATGGTGATGAAGATAGCAAATGCCTAGATGGATAAAGCCTTGAGATGGTCTCAGATTAAACCACAATATGGTAAGGGATTGAATGCTTATGCTCTTTTTCTAATTGGATGTAGGAACACAATGGATGACATTGAATTCATGGAAGTATCCCACAAATATGCAAGTTATTATTTCAAAGCTTCCCTATAAGATAAGAGAGAAGTGGAGAACAACAGCATTCGGGATCCATGAGGAAGGAAGAGGACGAGCCAGGTTCTTCATTGACAGACAAGCAAAGGTAGCTATGGATCCTCTCTTTCGATATGCTAGAGATAGTTCAAAAAAACTAAAAAAATCCGGACAAAGAGAGAGCATGTTTGCTACAGGTTTATAGGACATAGCCATGTAGGCAACTATAAAGAAAATCAGCCCTGCAAAAGGTGTTGTAACAGTCTTTCACAAACCCTGCTTATTCTGCCAGAATAATTATGTTCTTTCTGTCTGCAATAAAATTAAAGAGCTGACAAACCCAGAACGGATAGACTTCCTGAAATCTAAGGGCCTGTGTTTTGGATGTCTTACCTTTGGGTACCACAGTAAGAATTACAAGAAGAGACTCAAGTGTCAGATTTATTCTTGATTGCATCCAGACATACTCTATATCAAGACGGAAGAGGATAGTGCTTCAGAAAAGATGGAAGAAAAGAATACTGAGGATGACATAGTTTGTAGTGCCTATGTATAGTTGGGTCAAGAGTCATGTGGCAACACGGGGGCTGGAGAAGAAGAATGTGTGCTTGCTGTTGTTCCAGTCAAACTTAAGTCCAGGAAGAGTGAGAGATACGTGAAAGCATATGCCTTTCTAGATCCTGATAGCACAGCAACAGTTTGCACTGAAGACATTCAGAGGAAACTAAATCTCAAAGGAAAGAGCACCCAGTTTCTTCTTGACACAATGGCTCAAGACAACTCTGATAGTCACAAACTAATGAAGTGTTGTTCCTTCAGATCTTAAGGTGTGTGGTCTTCACATATATTGAACTTCCAAAGGTGTTTACACACAGCAACATACCAGTGAAGGAAGGAAACTTACCACAACAGGAAGATATTGCACAATGGCAGTATCTGCAAGAAGTATGTCTGCCACGTATTACAGCAGAAGTGGGAATGCTTATTGGTGCCAATGACCCAAAAGCCATAGAGCCATGGCAAGTCATAAATAGTGAAGGAAAAGGGCCAAACATGGCTCTGTCTTGACCGGTTGGGGAGGAAGAAAAGAAGAGAGAAAGAGAGAAAAGATGGAAAAATGGACAGAGAGAGAGAAAGACAGACACAGAGACACACTTCCAGAGATGCAAGCAACCACAAACATAACAGTAACTACAGTAATAGCTAAAGTAATGTGAATATGACTTACATGTTATGGCCGTTAATACAGCAGAACAGCAAGAAACAAGCCCAGACAGGGTGACAAAACATGGCAATGACAATAACAATAACAATTATGATGGTAAATATGAAGTTGAATTAGTAACATGCATTGATGAGACATGAATGATACAGACAGACAGGATAAAAACTCAGAGTATCAGGAACAGTATTATCCCCGTCTAAAGCTAAAGGCTAGTAAGCCCTAGCTGTAAGCTTTATCAAAGAGGAAAGTTTTAAGTTTACTCTTAAATATGGGGACAGTGTCTGCCTCCCGAATAACACTTGGGAGTTGGTTCCACAGGAGAGGAGCTTGGAAGCTGAAGGCTTTGCCTCCCATTCTACTCTTGGAGACTCTAGGAACGACAAGTAGCCCTGCATTCTCAGAGGTACGGTACTATGAGCTCTTTAAGATACGACGGAGCTTGACCAATAAGAGCTTTGTAGGTTATAGATTTTACAGGTAGCCAGTGCAAAGAAGCCAGTACAGGAGAAATATGTTCTCTAATTTTTGTTTTAGTTAGTACTCGAGCTGCAGCACTTTCGATCAATTTGAGACTCTTAACAAATTTATTGGAGCAACCTGATAATAAGGAGTTGCAATAGTCCAGCCTAGAGGTAACAAATGCATGGATTAGTTTTTCTGCATCTTTCTGAGACACAATGTTCCTAATTTTCTAAATTTTATTATTACAGTCCTGCGACAAAAGTATTGCATCCCTCAAGCTGACTCAGCTGTAAGGAGGATTATCTCAAAGTGCACTTCTACAAAGTGTGTAGAAGACTTCATGCTAAAGCTGGAAAACAAAAGATGGCAGATCTGCCTGAAGACAGGCTACTGCCAGATCAACCACCCTTTACCAACGTGGGGGTTGACTTCTTCGGGCCATTTGAGGTTAAATGTGGAAGGAGCATTGTCAAACGGTATGGCGGAATTTTCACCTGTCTCACTGTGGGAGCTTTTTCACATTGAGATAGCTTACAGTCTGGCTTTATGTGTGGCCTCCAGGAGCGTGAATGTACAGCCACTGGTCCTGCTGGCTGAGAAAACCACTTTGGTCAAAGTCTTTTTTTCTTTCAGAGTAAGAGTTCGAAACCCGCAGTTATACAATTGGTTAAGAAACTCTCAATTATGCAATAGAAAAAGTTTAAAAGAATCTTCGCATTTAAAGTAAAATCCCGGAGCTTGCATAAAAAGAAGAGGAACTTTCTTAGCAATGTTAGTGGTGTTTGAGCTCCAATTCAAGTCACGAGAAAGAGTCAGGCCCCAAGAATTTACATTCCTCAGCAATCTGCACCTCAGAATCTTTGATATTAATAGGCATCTGATTCCTATTTTGAGTTCATTCGTTTTGGATGTGTTCAGAAGCAAGTTGTTTTCTTTACTCTTACTTTTTTAGCCAATAAGACCGATGGGGTCTTCATATTTTATTATCAAATTACTGTCATGAGATGCTACAAGGTCATGAGTATACAGTGTGAACAACAAGTGGCTCAAAATATGCTAGTCAAAAAACCTCAATCCATTTGCAAATGGCATTGTCGAGTCCCAGGTATTAAAGTTTGTGAATAAGATTTGTTGGGACCATTGAGTTAAAAGCTGAACTGTAATCTATGAATAGAATTCTAGCATATGATTTCCCATTGTCAAAATGCTTGTAAACTGAGTTCAAAGCAAAGGAAATGGCATCATCAACACTTCTATTTTTTCAGTATGCGAATTGGAGCGGGTCCACAGACACAGGGATTTGATCTCTAATATAATTCAGCACCAACAGCTCAAAGGTTTTCATCAAGACAGATGTGAGGGCCACTGGCCGATAATCATTCAGACACATCACAGGTGACTTCTTGGGCAAAGGAATTACAATTGATTGAATAATTGATAATTTAAGTGGGACAGTGCACATCCTGAGTGACATGTTAAAAAGATCTGTTAACACAGGGGCGAGTTGCTCAGAGCACAGTTTAAAGACACAGGGAGGAATATGGTCCGGACCAGGAGCTTTCCTAACTAGTCCTGGAGAAGACCTTCTTGACATCGTCCTTAAGAATGGTAAAGCCAATTTCGCTCATTACACACTGGAAAAAAACCAGGCTCAATATTTGCAAGTTCAAAGCAACAATAAGACTTATATTTCATTAGGCAAAGATGGGACAAAATGTGTAATGGATCCTCCTTTAGGTTTCTACCCAGTGACTGACGCGTCTAGACTTTCAGAGTGGAATACAGACCAATCTGTAACATCAAAGTATCCTTGTAATTTACTTTTTTTCTCCTTTGTCCAACACTGAACAGAACGTAATAGAGGCTTTGATTGTTTACTCCTCTGTATGTATGTAGGAAGCAGTGGCGACTGCTGGTCTTTCAAGGAGGGGAAGCTAATTTTTCTGGCCTACATCATAAATGTGTTTGTTTATTTATATGTAAATTCAACTCTTTTTCATTCCTTTTCATAATCCTACTGTGAAGTGTGACCGACTGTGAGTGTGAGTGACCGGGGGAGAAGCTCCGCAGCTGCCACTGCTCGTTGGGGAAAAAAAACGCAGAGTGACTGAACAGAGTCGGCAAACACAACGCTAGTCATTTTTAACAAAGACAAAGTAGCTGGGGATCAGTAAAGTCTCTGGATTAGTTCAGAACAACAGAATGAAAAAGCTCCAGAGGATGTTTATTCTTCATGATCGCTGATTCGCTCATTTAGCTGTCAATCAAAAAAGGATTCCGCCTCAGACAGCTCATCCAATCTTCATCCAGAAGCCATGCGTCCGGGCCAGCCCACTACCCCATAGACCCCCAGAGATGCTGAGCGTCCGATTGGCGGGACAAAGCCCAGGATTTATCCAATTACCATCTAGTTTTGCTGCAGGGAAACAACCCGCTCTACACTTCCTCATTGAGGTAAACAGAAGCTGAGCGTCCGACTGTGTAAAACAATGTGGTGCCTTGTGGATGAATGAAAAGGAAGTTGCACCAGTTATCTGTGATAAGTAGCTGATTCTGAACAAAAGATGAAGGTCGCCACTGGTAGGAAGTAGTAGTACAGAGGAGTGATCAGATTTTCTGAAAGCTGGTCTGAGGCTGGATTGATGAGCGGACTTCACATTACTGTAACAATGATCCAGGATGTGTGCTCTCCTAGTTGTGTTAAACATGCTGATAGTAGTTGGAAAAAGCCGTTTTAAGATTACATTTATTAAAATCACAAGCTACTATAACTTCAGCGTCGGCGCTGGAGTTCTAAAATGTGTGTATGTCACTTAATTCAGTCAAGGCAGCAGAAGTGTCCGCCTGTGGGTGTATGTTAACGCCCCACAGAAACATCACGGAGAACTCGCGGGGGAGATAAAAGTTGTGGCATTTCACAATAATACATTCCGGGTTAGGGTTGTTTTGTTTACGATGGTACAATCCCTGTGTAACCCTGGTTAGTTTTATTGTACTGTAATTTACGAAGCCCTTTGACTGCATCGTGGTTGTTCTCATCTGGTAGTGGAATTTCTGAGCTTAAATAAATGCATCACCTGCAGCTTGCGGTGCGTGAGAAGTTGACGGACAGAGAGAAGGAAAAAAGGGAAAAAAAGCAGAAACATCATGCAGCTGTGGAGCAAAGTGTCCTAGTTCAGCAACCAAATGTTGTGATTATATTTTATAAAGTTGTGATTGAAATGTCGTTAGAAAGAGAGTGTGAAGAGATACTTACCTGGTGAAAGTGAAACGGATAACGGGAGCGACTCCGACGGAATGTCTCCCCGAACTTTCTAAACTATTCTGTGTGGGGTTTTTTTTGGGACGAGTTCTTCAGTTCTACTGTGATCCTTATCACCCGCCCTGCTGCATGGAGGCTCTTGGTTCATCGGGAACAGTGTGGACACCAATGTGGACATCGGTGTGGTATAACAAGGCTCAGTCACATTTTAGTTGCACTTTTTTCTGAGATCTCAGGATATTTTGGTTTTCTGCTTTTTTATGGTTTTACCTGTTGCTAAAAAAACAAAACAACCCGATAAAGGAACTGAAATTAATTAAATTAATGGAGTTGTTTGTTTCCTTGAACGATGCTCACACGCTGAGAAGGATTCTTGAGAGCTTGAGAGTCCAGCAGCTGATGCCATGAAGCTTTTTGGCATTTTTTCACCACCAAGCGTCTATGTCACCCACCTTGATTCTGCTTTTGGTGTCGTGGAGGATGGAGAGGAGTTATTCACTGCATTCCTCAGATCTCATAAACTATCAGCCTACTTGAATGGGCTCCATCGCCTCCTCACAAGGGCAATTTCTAGTCTCAGCTGAAAATTCCAACAATCATTTGCTCAGACAATTCTGTAGGGGCTTTTGGAATCCCAGCATCACCATAGGCCTACAGCTGGAGTGCAGAAGGAGCAATCCACCAACATTCCCCATATTCCTACTGACATTGAGAACTCAGAACCTCTTTCTTTCTACTTTTTTACTCTACTTGTGAAGAGATTGTGTGTTTTACATATATATCTTATGGATATTTCTAACTTTAAAATGCAACCAACAGCCAATTTTCTCAATTACTCAAGAGAGGAACTGCTGGCTCTATGCACAAAGGGACGAACGGGGATACGACACCCCGTCCCGGCGGAGCTGAGGAGGAGACTCTGGGGCTGCAAGGCCGGGGCGAAGCTAAAGGGAGAGCGAGTGGAGAATGGGAGGTGTTACAAGCCATCAATTCCCTCCGTAATCATGGGAAATGTGAACAAGATTGATGAGCTGTCTGCACTGAACAACCAGCAGATCTACCGTGACAGCATCTTGTTCATCTTTACAGCGATATGGCTAAACCACCTTGTACCGGATGCTAAGGTTGACCTGCCAGGATTCACAGCCGTGAGAGCTGAAGGAGACACAGAAGCAAGCGGAAAAAGCAAAGGTCAGGGACTCATCATGTATGTGAACAACCGCTGGTGTAAACCCAGGACATATCTCTGTAAAGAAAGTCTCATGTTGCCAGAACCTCATGCTGCTAGCTGTTAGGCTATGGCCACATTATCTGCCAAGGGAGTTCAGTCACCTGTTCACCGTCTGTGTTTCCATTGCTCCCAGAGTGGAAGCAACCACTGCCTGTGACAAGATCCACTCAGTCACTGCAAGGCTGCAGACACAGCACCCTGAGGCATTCATGATTATCTCTGGGGACTTTAATCATGCCACTTTGGATTCTACCCTGGCTGCTTTTCACCAGGTTGTAGACTGTCCCACCAGAAACAACAGGACAATTGATCTCCTATATGCTAAGGTGAGGGATGCATACATAGCAACTCCCCTCCTCCCACTGGGGAAGTCTGATCACAACCTGGTTCACCTACAGCCACTGTATATCCCCCTGGTTCAAAAGCAATCAGTGAAAACTTGCACCATCAGGAGGTGGTCCCCGAGATGAAAAGTGCCCTGAGACACTGTTACAACACCACAGTCTGGGATGTGCTGATCAACCCGCACGGTGAGGACAAAGAGCGGATGACACATTGTCTGGCGGAGTAACTGAACTTCTCTGCAGACGTGGTCTCCCCTTTCAAGACTGTCCGCTGTTACCCTAATAACAAGCCATGGGTAACGCAGGAAGTTAAGGCTGTCCTCAACAAGGAGAAGGCTGCCTTCAGGAGCAGGGACAGGGAGACCATGAAGGCAACACAGCAGGAGGTGAAACACTGTGTGAGGGAAGATAAGGTGGAGGAGAAGCTGAGGGAGAACAACATGATGGAGGTCTGGGAAGGTGTGAGGACCATCCCAGGTCACAACACAAAGACCAGAGCTACAGGGGGGACAATTGAGAGGGCGAATGAGCTGAATGACTTCTTCAACCAGCCCTTGTTCCCCTCATCCCCACCCTCACTGCAGCCATACCCCCCCCCCCCCCCCTCCTCCACCTCAACACAATCCCTGCCTCACATCATCACAGACCAGGTCAGAGGACAGCTGAGGAAGCTCCGGCCCAGGAAAGCAGCAGGCCGGGATAACGTGTGTCCGAGACTACTGAAGACCTGCGCTGCAGAACTGGGGGAACCACTACAATGGATCTTCAACCTTAGCCTGCAGCAAGGGAGAGTGTCTACCCTCTGGAAGGCATACTGCATTGTTCTGGTTCCCAAGAAGAACAGGCCCAGCGAGCTGAATGACTTCCGACCGGTGGCACTCACTTAACACCTGATGAAGACGTTGGAGAAGCTCTTCCTCAGCCTCCTCTGACCCCAGGTACAACACGCCCAGGACCGCCTGCAGTTTGCATAGCAGCCAGATGTTGGTGTGGAGGATGCCATCCTCTACATGCAGCACCGAGTCCACTCCCATCTGGATAAGGGAAGCGGCACAGCGAGGATTCTCTTCTTGGACTTCTCCAGTGCCTTTAATACCATCCAGCCGGAGTGGACCCCTATCTGGTGGACTGGGTCAGAGACTACCTCACTGACAGGCCACAGTACATCAGGCTGAAGGACACCACGTCTGACACTGTGGTCAGCAGCACTTGAGTCCCTCAGGGCACAGTGCTGGCCCCTCTTCTCTTCACCCTGTACACCTCGGACTTCTGCTACAACTCGGAGCTGTGTCACATACAGAAGTACGCCGATGACAATGTATCAGGACTGGCAGAGAGGAGGACACTGGACAAACTGCTGGACATCATGGACAATGCCAGCCACCCCCTGCACACTGTCATCAGCAACCAGAGGAGCCTGTTCAGTGGAAGGCTGCTCTTGCCCAAGTTTAAGACCAACAGGCTCAAGAACTCTTATGTCCCGTAGGCCATCACACTCTACAACTCCTCACTAGGGGGATATACTGTATACTTCCTGTATCTATTAGGCTAAGAGCTTATTGGTTATCCTATACTGTATTTTTTTTATACCTCCCTCATGTTTTTGTAAGCTGCTGGACATTCAATTTCCTTGCTGGAGTCATCCTAAAGGGATCAATAAAGAGAAGTCTAAGTCCCTAAGTCTTCAAAAGCTAACATGTATGCCCACCATGTTTTTAATACTCCCTCTTGTGACTGTGAGCCTGTTACATTGCCTAACACAAAACAAACTGAGGCATCAAAGCTTGAAAAGAAAATAATTGAGCTAACAAAACAGCCTCACTCATGAATAGTAACCCTCCCCTAGTGGCAAAACCAAAGCAAGATGAAACCTCTAACATTGAGAACAAGTTGAAAAACGAATACAAAATCAGAGAGAGAATGAGAGTACTCAAAAGAAATACTGCCTCGCAATAAGTAGTAATAACATGAGGAGACCCCTTGAGGTTTTTTTTTTAAGTGTGGGGAAGACAACCATAATGCTGCTCATTGCTCAAATGAACCCAAACCCACACTGGTTCACAAGAAAAATGCAGAACTTAGGGGGAGGCAGGATAAGTTTTTAGCTCAGCAGGCTGCGGCCCCATTTGCTTTAAACTAGTAGCTGTAGTTGACGATAAACCCTGTCCCAACAGATCAGTTAATGGCGCTGAAACACCAAAGAGAGTTATAACACACACAATGACCTACCGTAGCACAGAGCAATCCATTCTTCCAGGACTTATAGGTCCTCGTTGTGCAGCTTCTGTCTTCTTTGAGGGTGTACCGTGTGAGTCCATCATGGACACTGGGTCACAAGTTTCAACAGTGTCTGAGTGTTTTCATAAGAACCACCTGTCTCACTTGCCTGTACAGCCAATTCATGCTCTTCTTAAAATCGAGGGACCTGATGGACAGCAGCCCCTACCTTGGCTAAATAGAAGCTTGTGTCACTTTCCCACTGTCTGTTCCCGGCAAGGAGGAGGAGCTAGTTATGTTAGCACTTGTGGTGCCAGAGTGTCAGTTCAACAGCAGGACCTCCCTGTTGATTGGTACTAATGTGTTATTACGACTCTATGAACAAGTTCTCGAACAAGCTGGTCCAGAGTTCATTCGCAAACTCACTGCTAGAGACCTTGCAGTAGTCTTACAGCACATTGCCAAGATCCATGGCCTAGACAACCATGCACATCCTGTCAGGTTACATGGTAGTAATCCCATCACCACCCCTGCAATACAAAAGTGCTGCGTCACCGGGGATGTCAGGCTAAAAAGAACAGTCAAACCACATTTGTACTTGAACCCAAAATCATGGGTTGCCAGGAGGCATGTTCCTTGAAGCTGCACTAATGGACATTCCCTTTAAATCTAGCAGCAAGGTTCCTGTCATCCTGCATAACCTGTCATCTGACCACGATGTTACGCTGCAGCTGAAATGCATCATTGCTCAAATATGTGCAGCTCAACATTTAACAATATCTGAACAATGAAAAGACCATATCATAACCAAGCTCAGATCCATTTCAGAAGTATTTGCTGTGAAAGACCTGTCATATGGTCACACCACTGCTATGAGACATCACATCAGGGAACATGACAAGACTCCTTTTAAGGTGTGTCTGCGACTTGCACCTCAATGAGGTATTAGTTTTTCTGGACAACTTGATTGCCTTTTTGGATACATTGGAAGAACATAAAGCACGGCTCATGAAGGTGCTGAACTGTCTTAAGAGTGCAGTCTTAAGCTTTCCCTGGAAAATTTTCACTTCTTTAAAACATCAGTCATGTATCTTGGTCTTGTGGTCGATCTGCGGGGAGTTCTTACTGACCCTAATAAGATATCTGCCTTGAGAGATTGGCCTTGTCCTTTAAACAGGAAAGAGCTAAAATGTTTTTTAGGCTTCACTGGTTACTATCCGTCGTTCGTCGAGGGATATCCGGGATAGCCAGACCTCTTAATAGCCTGAGAGCAGTCCGGCTACTATCCACCAAAGAAGAGAGGCAAAGTGGACTCCCGAGGGTGAGAGTGCATTCAGAACTCTGATCGAGAAACTGGCATTTGCTCCCATCCTTGCCTTTGCGAATCCACAACTGCTGTATATTGTACATATTGACGCTTGTTGTGACAGGTTGGGTGCTGCGCTCTACCAAGAGCAGGTTGGGAAGCTCAGAGTTGTCGCGTATGCCAGTAGAGGTCTTTCCAAGAGCGAGAGAAACTCCCACACACAAGCTTGAATTCTTCGGTAAGGACACTACCATCCATGACTAGCCCTGACTGGTGTAATGCACAAAATAATGATCACTGATCACTTTACAAAAGTGGCAGTGCCAACTAGAGATCAGAAAGCCAGAACTGTTGCAAAGGCTCTATGGGAAAACTTTATTGTTCACTACGGGTTCCCCAGTCGTCTATTCAGCGACCAGGGTAGACTTTGAATCTAAAACAATCAGAGAACTCTGCACAATGATAGGAGCAGCCAAAGTCCGTACCAACCCGTACCATCCCCAGGGAAACCCGGTGGAAGGGTTTAGCCAAACTCTCCTTGGTATGCTAGGGACCCTGGAAGACAGAGACAAAGATCATTGGAGAGAACCTTTGGTTCATGCATACAATTGCACAAGAAATGATACAACAGGCTATTGCCTTATGACCTAATGCTTGGTAGGTAGCCCAGACTGCCAATTGATCTAGTCCCTGATATAGGGAACCACAAGACCCACTCAGAGTATGTCAAGGGCCTTCGTCAACAGCTACAAGAGAGCTACTCATTAGCTGCTAAAAACTTCCAGATGATGGGAGGGAAGAACAAGGCTAAGTTTGACAAGAAGGTCAGAGCAGCTGGACTCTTAGAGGGGGATAGGGTCTTAGTGAGAAACGTGAATATCAGGGAAAAACACAAACTAGCTGATCGGTGGGAACAGAGAATCCATGTTGTTGTCAGACAGATTAGAGACAGGGTTTTAAACCCTGGCACCCCTTCCTTTGTGCCCCAGAGCTCCACACATTTACCTGAGAGACCTATTCACGAGCTTCAACCAGGAACTCCTCTTGTCGGCTCTCAGAGTAGTGGTCCAGTTATACATCCTACTTCACATTGTAAGGTCCCAGAACATGTTGTTATTGACATTCCATAACTTGATATGGCACTCATCTCACTTGTTAGAGAGAACACAGATCCTCTCACCACAGACCCTTTAGTTGTAGACACTGATGATATATCATCCGAGAGCCTAGAGTCAGAGGCCACAAGTGTCAAGCCTTCTGTTAGAGAGAGACATCCGCCTCCTAAACTCACTTATGATGAGTTGGTTGAGCCTTTAACTTTGGCCATCAGTTTGTTTTTTTAAGGCTTTAGGAGCTGCCATTTTGCACATATCTGTACCTGTACGGGGCAGGTATGCATGCAGGGACAGTCTAGGGCAGTCTAGAGGGGGAGAGTGTAACCCTGGTTAGTTTTATTGTACCGTAATTTACGGGGCCATTGACTGCATCGTGGTTGTTTCTCATGTAATAGGGAAATTTCTGAGCTCACTTGAATGCATCACCTGCAGACAGAGAGAAGGAAAAAATAGGAAAAAAGCAGAAAGCTCATGCAGCTGTGGAGCAAAGTGTCCTTGTTCGGCGACCAAATGTCATGATTATATTTTGTAAAGTTGTGATTGAACTGTTGTTAGAAAGTGAGTGTGAAGAGATACTTACCTGGTGAAAGTGAAACGGATCACAAGAGCAACTCCGACGGAATGTCTCCCCAAACTTTCTAAACTATTCTGTCTGTTTTTTGTGAGGGACGAGTTCTTCAGTTCAACTGTGATCCATATCGGTTGCCACTGCCACATGGAGGCTCTTGATTCAACTGCAGCCTTATCACCCGCACTGCTGCATCAAGGCTCTTGGTTCATCGGGACCAGTGTGGACACCAATGTGTCGGTGTGGTAGAACAAGGCTCAATCCTGAGGAGTGACACATCAGCATAAATTAGTTTTTTGCTTTTTTATTGTTTTACCTTTTGCTAAAATTGGAGGACCATGGGAGACAATAAATAAACTGAAACAAACTACAGAAAACTGAAGAATAAGGAAATGTACCCATTAAAGGGGCAATAAACACACCTATTTTGTTTTATTTTTTATTTTATTTCTGTGTAAGGCTGAACATTATATTTTGAGGCGAAATTGGACCTTTAAATATATACATTTATACCACATTCTGTGTTGTGTGTTATGAGGGCTGGAGATCATTCTGGGAAGAAGAGTCCAGCACATCGCTGTGAAGCAATGTCTCTGTCAGTCAGAACACAGAGCAGTCCCGGGCCTAGCGCTGGGTCTGTATGCGGCTCAGCAGGTCATCCGTCCTGTTCGGCAATGACTGGACGTTCGGCAAGTAGATGGAGGGCAGCGGGAATCCTCGACTGATGGCTGCGTAGCTTCACCAGCATTCTCGCTCAGGGGCTCAGGTGTGCGGCGTATGTTGCAGTGCCTCCGCCCAGTCTTCTCCCTCTACTCCTAACCTTCGTGGCCTGACTCCTGTCCTCGCTTGCCTCGAGTAGGGCATGCATCGAAATCAGCGCACCTCAGTATGGCCGTCCACAAACTTCCTCCTGGATCCTCATAAGTGTCTCACAGCCGTAGCTTACAGTGGCCAATGATCCAATGACGAATACAAACATAAAACAGAGGGCGTACAGAAGAGCTCTTGCGACGGTGCCTTGCTCGATCGGAACTTATGTTGAAAGTTTCACCAAGAAAATATTCACACACCTGTTTTCTGACTATTGAATCATAGAAAAAATATTCACAAATGTGTAGATTGGTATTTACATGAATGAAATGACAGCTGCAAACGTGTAATACAACATTAACTAATTTCCTTTTTTGTTTCAATTCTCACAGCACAACTCTGTATTTAGCCTACAACCTCTCAAATCAGCCCTACTGCGGCTTCACAAAGGTGCTCTCTGACATCACAAAAAGTGACACACCTGAGTGCCTTGACTTTTGCAACACAACACAGCAATAAATGTGCTGCAAAACTGCCTTTGACATATACATGTATAAGAGCATTAGCTAGTAGTCATCTAGCTAACCAGCTGCTATATGCTTCAGCAGAGTCAATGTGTGACGTAACTTCAACAAATTCTCTTTTAATAGTTAGACCATAAACAGTCACATGAATCAACAAAGTCAGTTAGCTTGCTATTGCTAGCAAGGCAACTTAACACAGAAGTCAACAGAGCCAAGTTAACTGCTGTAAGCATGTCCTATGCTTAATTAGCAATTGTAACACCCTTGATTTAATTCAAGTCGGTGGTTTGCCTGACATGTTGGGTTGCCATCAGTAGGCTAGTCTTCAAATGTTGAAACAGAAAAATATAATGTTTTTTTAAGCCAAGATAAATAAAATTATACCATCATGTTTTGAAAAGCTGAGACATGATACTATTTATCACTCTGTTGCATCACCTCATTCGTGCTTGCTGTAGGATTTCAGCTCAACAGCTCAGGGTCTCGGTCTCCCTTATAGTATTTTTTTGTTTCATAATGTGCCAAACAATTTTCTTAAATTGCTGCACTATTTGCCAGCACAGTTGGGATGCTCTTTTTTTACTCAATCATGTTACTAACCTGTTGCCAGTTAACGTAATTAATTGAAGAAGAAGATATCCTTTATTAGTCCTGCAACGGGGAAATTCGATTTTTTCACTCTATTATTGTTATTCATGTTACGCACGCACACAGGCCCGAAATACTCACACATGCACAGAGAGGACCTATATACATGCAATTAATGGAGAGATGTTAGAGCGACCAGTGACCAGCGCCCCGAGCCGTTGGGGAAACGGTGTTGGGGGTTCGGTGCCTTGCCCAACAGCACCTCGCCAGTGCCCAGGAGATGAACTGGCACCTCTCCAGCCACCAGTCCATGCTGCATTTATGGTCCACACAGGGACCCAGCCAAGTCGCTCATGGACTGAGCTACTGCCGCTACTGCTGTGAGATATTACAACTGGTGTTTTTTTCTACATTTCACAACTGTTCCAAACTTTTGTTGCAACTGTCCCAAAATTTTGGAAATATTGTTGCTGGCATCAAATTCAAATTGTGCATATAACTTTTCAAAACTTATGAAATTTCTCAGTTCAAACCTTTAATGTGTTGTCTTTGTGCTATTTTCAATTTAATATGGTATTTCAATGTTTTGATTTTTATTTATCTAGAACAATGAACATACTATAAAAGAAGAAAAAGAGAACTTCAGAAAAATCAGTTACAGTACTTACAGTACATTTGGGAGCAAAAGCTGTACTAACACTTGCTACTTTGTGTGTGTGTGTGTGTGTGTGTGTGTGTGTATGTGTGTGTGTGTGTGTGTGTGTGTGTGCGTGTTTTTTTAAATTTAAATGTAATGTTCAGATCCAGAGGCTGGGACTCTGTACATAGTCATTTGCTGCTGATACAGAGAAATAGTTAAATGTCGAAAAATAAGGCCATGATGTTTGACAGTAGGTTGTCAGTGAGGAGTCAATTTCTTTATCATGGAGAAAAAAAAATCATGCATAATTACTCTAATGGTGATGTAACTTGTTTTGTGGAAGCATAAATGGTTACAATTTCAGAATTTGGCATACGCTTTGTATTGATATTATGTCTCACCTCTGATCAACAATTACAGTCATGATCACTGCCAATGTTCTCAGCCTGAGGTGAAGAAAGATTATTTTCTTGTTAACCTTCCAATGTTAACACTGTTTACTAATATGTCATTGTCTTTTGGCCCTCAGGGCCACCGTACATGTTCTGGCAGAAAGGTGTCGGCAGAGTGCTTGGGAATGCCTCCCAGCACCTCAAGCATTTCACATGGGTTTTGTTTCTAATACAACAACATTATTTTAAACTAGTTTGCTACACAGCTAACAACAAGCTAACAACAAGCTTACTACAGTGATAAAAGCACAACACTTACCAGCAGCAATCATTGTCTGGATGATGTGCTACCACGAATGGGCTTTTCTGTCTTTAGTGTGATAGTTTCCTGTGTGTGTGTGTGTGTGTGTGCGTGTGTGTGTGTGTGTGTGTGTGTGTGTGTGTGTGTGTGTGTGTGTGTGTGTGTGTGTGTGTGTGTGTGTGTGTGTGTGTGTGTGTGTGTGTGTGTGTGTGTGTGTTTGTGCGTGTGTCACAACTGTGTGGTACAACAGACACACTGCAGTGATAATGTATTGTTTTTTAGGATAATTGTGTATATAATACCTTTGAATATGTAATCGATGAGTGCCCTTGTCACTCAGGTCCCTATCAATACGTCAATGTGTCTCATTTCCGTCACTCGTCTCTTTCTCGCGTTTCTTTCTTGTGTCTCTTTCTTGTGTCTCTTTCTTGTGTCTAAGCCCCTTACCAGCAAGAGAGATGGAGGATGGAGAAACCAAATGAGAAATCCTTGGTTCCACAGTGTGTCAAATGACATCCTGTGCAGCTGTATCTGTTATTTACCCAGTGAAATATTTCTTAGAGAAGTGAAAAACTGATCCCATTCTATGAATTGTGAAACTCTCTCCATGTAATTTGGTCTTGTAAATGTACATATGAGCTGTGAAAGATAAGGATTTTATAGCTGACAACATTTTATATTGTGTATTAGGTTTTTATGATGGTAGTGACACAGTAGTCACAAAACAAGAAAGCTATCACAACAATGAATGCATGCAATATCTTTAATGTTTGTAAGTGAACTTATTGCCATACAATCACATCTTATTTCATTCATTCATTCATCTTCAACCGCTTATCCCGGGGTCGGGGTCGCGGGGGTGCTGGAGCCGATCCCAGCTAACATCGGGCGTAAGGCGGGGTACACCCTGGACAGGACGCCAGTCTATCACAGGGCACATAGAGACATACAGAGACAGACAACCATTCACACCTACGGGAATTTTTAGACTCATCAAATAACCTAACACATGCATGTCTTTGGACTGTGGGAGGAAACCGGAGTACCCGGAGAAAACCCACGCAGACACGGGGAGAACATGCAAACTCCGCACAGAAAGGCCGAGGTCGGGATGCGAATCTTATTTCTACTAATTTTATTTATGTTAACTTTGATCTGTTTCATTTTTGATGAAACAGATGATTCTGCAACACATTACGACCACAAGATCTACCAAAACTGTAAAACGGTAACATTGCAAAAGCAATCAATTAGTTACAGATGTACACCGTAAGATTTCCATCTATTAAACTGTCTTTTAAGTTCCTATCAAAATAGTGAGTTAAAACAATGGTGATTAACCCACTAATGAAAGCACTTCTACATGCCTTTTTGCCAAGTATTTTAATATCCGTGTCTGTGGCGACATTAGCGGGCTAGATGTAAATAGGCCGCCATGTATGTGATGCTGTTGGTCTGCCTGCCGAACTCCTGACTAACGGTTATGCTGTATTCACTTGTAATCGGGAACTTCCAACTTTTGAGTCAGGCTCGTAGTAAGCACAGAAGTACAATAGGAACATGTGTGTGGATTTAAGAGGGTAACATACAGGGGACGGACTGGAAGTAGAGAGGTAAATGTCTTTTAATCGTAGATAGTATATAAAATAGATGTAGCCTCTATGTCGATGTCAATTACTTCAAGTTGATTGTACTCGCCTATGGGAGTCGCGATCTTGTCAGATTTTGTCAGAAATGCAGGCAGCCAGCATTTATGATATATGATTTAAACCTATATTCAACACAGTACCATACCCATAATCTGTACAACACTGACCCTCCCGGTGCTCCAGATTAGCATCTAGTGTATGTGCAATATATGGTGTGATAATTTTAATAATTTTAATTATCTGGCATAAAGAAGAAGAAAGCCATCATTGCAGAGTGAAGAGTATCCTGGTCAATCTACGAGAAGACCTGCTGTGTGCAGAAGAGGTAGCACCCTGTATAGCTTCGGATGTTAAATCACTGACGACCCGATCTCCCGATGTTCTTTTAGAAGCATTCAGATCCCTGAATGAAGCATTCAGATCCCTGGTTAGCACTGGCATACCTACTGAAGTAACACAACAGCAGAGTAGGGTATAGCTGCAGACTGATCCGGCTGAGCTAAAGGCAGCTGCTTACTAACTGCCACTTTGCTCCAAGCGTGTCGCTTGATCATATTTACTCACGTTTCAAGCGATTTAATCGCATCTATTGCGTCTGGTCTGAACACCCCATAGAGCTCACATGATGTGACACTCGTCACACCAACATCTTTTAATTTAATCTATGATATACAGTTTAGTATACAGTTAGCATGCTAATCTTGACAACTTGCCATCAAGGTTAAGTGAGGGGCAGCAGCTAGCTGTCACTCAAGAGGCTGTGCCCCTAATTATTCATAAACTTTAACCTCCAATAGAATAAAAACTAGCCTGGTACAAAAGATCCCCTCCCTCAGTGTTGTCATGGATATATTGCCTATACATTCTGACTATAATGATTTTTTTGTTGTGAATAACATTTAACATGGGGGTCAATGAGAAATTACTTTATTATGAAACCTGCCCCTAGTGGACACTCGATGAACTCCAATTTTTGGCACTTTCAATTGGATCAACCAGGAAGTTGCTGTAGTTGGGACTTGGATTCAGTAAAGTTTATAAAAGAGCAAAACAATATATAAATAAATAGTCAACACAGATAGTGGCCATGAACGTGACAAGATGGAGGGCTCTGAAAGAACAGGCTCGCCTGCAATTACATCTTATTACCAAAGAGGCTGCTAGAAACAATGTATCTCAGTTCTTATACATCTGTAAATGCCCCATATTATTTTTCCAGTTTTGTATGATCTTACTAAATAGTAATGAGGAAGGCTTTGTGAATTTTAAACCATTACAAATCATGATTTTCATATTTACTAGGAATGAAATTGTAAATACTGTCCATGCATAAATTGTTGACTGCAAAAAAACGGGAAGTAAGCAGTAAAAAGTGGCACAGCACTGCCCCAATGCGAAATCTCAGCATTGAAATTCCATCTTTCTGTTTAAGTAAAACCCTCCTAAGTTTTTTCTCTTCCATTTATAGCAATGATAGTGAGAGGCAATCATTTTAATTCTCAGATTTATTTATTTCAGATTCATTTGATGTCATTTGCTGCAACAGGCGTTACATAATAAATCTGGTTTCAACATAGCTTCATCTTGAGGGCAAGTTAGTAAAACTAAGCATGGAATCATTTAACAGAACAGTAGAAAAAATAAGCCAGTAGCCAATCAGTTCAATGGGAAACTGTAAACACGTAAAATCACGAAATGGTTGTATTTCTCCATTAATCAGATTGGTCACTGACTTGCTCCCCTGACTAATATCAGCACTCAAATGTAAGAATGAAGAAGGGAAGTTCAGAGAAGTTCATCAGTGTGCTGCAGTACAAAAAGTCTCTAAGTTGGCAAGACTAAATACAGATTTTAAAATGTTTCCCTTGCTTAGTTTCAACACTCCTTCAATACCTTTGTGTGTTTTCCTTTTTTATTATTTGTTGGATGTCAGTTCAGAAACAACTGACCTGGCCCTTGTGTGTTTAAGGCCATGTTTACCTTCAGAAACTCCTGCTAAATGATGTTCAACAAAACAGAGTAACAAAAGTCTTCAGTGATCATTGAAACTCAACTGGTAACAGTGTAACAATATATTCATCTCTCCTGTTGAACATGCTTAACGGTATTTCATAGCACCATTAACAGATTAAAATCAAATTCAGGAGTTTCTGAAGGGAAAGAGGGACGGCTCTCCTTTTTAAAATCTCCTGGAACTGACTGATGAGACTGTGGACTTGGTAACAGTAGCACCACCGCCATAACCGCTGCCGTAACCACCAGACAAGCTGCTGCCACCGAAGCCGAATCCACTGCTAGAGCTAGACAATCCTGGAACGTAAAGAAGCACGTAAGTGTTATCATTTATTCCTCCATATGTCTTTGTGAGCTGTTGATTCAGGTATCACTTATGATGTTATAAAAACTGAAACTTACCACCACCGCCGGAGGTCTGCTGCACATGGATGGTTGCACTTCCACCTCCGCTGGCCAGTCTAATTGTGGAATAATAACAAGTTAGTGTTGAATTAAGAATTTAATGTAATGTTGCAGTCATTAAACTATATTCAGTATTCAAGTTTAACCCACCTGCTCTCCTCTCCTTCCAGCAGTTTTCTGTAGGTGGCGATTTCTATGTCCAGGGCCAGCTTGACGTTCATCAGCTCCTGGTATTCGCGTACCTGGCGGGCCATGTCCTGCTTGGCTCTCTGCAGAGCATCCTCCAGGTCCCTGATGCGGAGCTTGGCATCCTTTACTGCCAGCTCACCACGCTCCTCAGCCTCTGCGATCTGAGCCTCAAGGCTGGCTCTCTGTGGAAAATGATGCCACAGATGGTTTAATAATTGCGAATCCTCTTAAATAATAAAGATTGTGAATAACATTGTATCATCCACCAGAAGGTCTTGAAACATACCTGTCCTTTGACAGCCTCAATCTCATTCTGAATACGTGCGATCATGCGGTTCAGCTCAGCAATCTCAGCCTTTGTTGTGCGCAGGTCATCACCATACTGTCCAGCAGAGCTCTGCATCTCCTCATACTATTATGAAAAATACAACAAGGTATATGAAGACTATGATCCATAAGGTTGTATGTAAATGACATAGGACAAACTTAAACTTTGCTTTTGACTCACCTTCTGTTTGTACCAGGTCTCTGCTTCAGCCTTGCTGCGGTTTGCAATGTCTTCATACTGAGCACGCACTTCAGCCACAATAGAATCCATGTCCAATTGACGGCTGTTGTCCATCTCCACGATGACGGAGGTGTCCTTGATCTGGCCCTGCAGCTCACGAAGCTCCTACAGAACCAATGGTTATTGCAAAATTGTTAACTCTTTGTCATTTATTATTTATAGATTTAGCGGATGATCATTATAGTATTATGAAGTATTATATAATATAGATACATACAGCCTCATAGACGGCCCTGAGGAAGTTGATCTCATCCTGAAGAGCATCAGCCTTGGCTTCAAGCTCCACCTTGTTCATGTATGCAGCATCCACATCCTGGATAGAAAACCATGTAAAAACAGGAAGTTTTATATTAAAACTGAGGATTTAAAGATAAAAAATGAAAAACCATCTTGATGTACTCGTACCTTCTTCAGGAGTACAAACTCATTCTCTGCAGCTGCACGTTTGTTGATTTCATCTTCATACCTGTTGCAACATAAGGCCATGTTTTGGTGTATCTGCTCCATTTTGAATATCTGTGTCCTAACTTTTGTTTGTGTCAAGCAATCACTCACTTCCTCTTGAAGTCCTCCACCAGGCCTTGCATGTTCCTCAGCTCTCCCTCCAGCTTGCCCTTCTCATTGCCGAGCCCATCAAGCTGTCTGCGCAGGTTGGAAATGTAGGCCTCGAACATGCCCTCGATGTTTGAGCGGGTGGTGGTCTGGTCCTGCAGGAGGCTCCATTTGGTCTCCAGCATCTTGTTCTGCTGCTCCAGGAAACGGACCTGTGGGGAGATAAAACCATGGAAGATTGTGAAATGTTGTGTCAAAAAACATTTTCAGTTTACTTGGTTTGTGTTTGGGCTCAATTGTGATTTATTAAAAAATCCTATAATTTATAATGGGTATTATCAGTGCAAAAAGGGTGTGTCATTGCGTTATCAGGTTTTAAAAGGTCTCACCTTTTACTACATGACTGCATAGATAGCTATTAAACTGAACTGCCACACCCTAGCCACAACAATTGTTACTCATGACGGATTGTTCTTGCTTGCTTGCTGTTCAAGCTATGTTAATGCTAAAGTGTGTTAAAGGGAACACTTTAGCCTTTTAATGCTTGCATAATATCAATAAGATAATAAGATAGAATTATTTCTTTCTAAAACCAATCAAAAAGGTGGTATTTTCTATTGCGGCGTTTCATGTGTATGTGCCTTTAAAATTCTTTATCTCTTTTGTGCCTATGAGTCATCCTGCATGCTCTGTTGAGCTATGAAGGCCACACAGTCACTCCGGCTATGAAAAAAACTAGGTGTGGCTGATAAGAGTAGTATTATGGGATGAGTGCTTTGTTTCGTGAGTTTTCATCAGAGTGCCAACTTATAGTGTTTAGAAAGTTTCCCTCAACATAAAGCATGACTACATATGGTTTGAATGTAAATATTAACACAGATGTATGACTATAGCATTTAAGGCAACTGAAAGTTGATTTACTGCTCTGTACTAAGCATTTCTGTTGCCTATAACAACCAGTGATAGGTGCAATGTGCAAATGACAGACTTTGGTCTCTGTGGGCATAATTCAGACGGATCCCTTTTTTCTCTGGCAGTCCCTCAGGTAAGTCACTTGAATATAATCATCACCCATGTTTAGATACTCACAGGCCAGCTGTTACCTTTGGTACATTTGGGATAAAGTTGCCAGTGTAAGATGAGTTCAAAATCAGAAACAAACTTTGAAAGTTGTATAAGCTTTCCTAATTCTAGACGCTGTAACTCATTGATGGCTACAGTATGAAAGAGATAAGATTCACAGCTGTCTTGTCTTGAGCAGATTGATGTTACTGTATTATTTACTAAAGTTTTAAGTTGATAGCTGTTAGAAGTAAATGTAGCCTAGCGAGTGTATGTAAGTCATCAGCACTGCGATGAGGTCTACTTGTACATAAGATAGTCACACAGAGCACACAGGAACCAACCTTGTCGATGAAGGAGGCGAAGCGGTTGTTGAGGGTCTTGATCTGCTCCTTCTCCTGGTTGCGGACAACCTGGATGGTGGGGTCAATCTCCAGGTTCAGAGGGGCCAGCAGGCTCTGGTTGACTTGGACAGCTGTGATCGGTGCAATGAAGCCACCTGCTTGGCTAGAGGAAAAGCCATAACTACCAGAACCACCACCCATTGACATACCAGAAGACATACCAAAACCAGCTCCAGCACCAGCACCACCAGCACCATAACTGGACCTTTTTACAGAATAACTGCTAACTGTTGGTGCAAAAGACCTCCTGGTGCTGCCACTAGAGCTTGTGACTGAGTAAGCCTTTCTCGGCATCATGTTTGCAGTGGTATGGGTTGTCTTTGAGCAGAGGAGAACAGGAGATGAGCAGTCTTCAAAAGGAGAGCCAAGTCCCTCTGAGTGTCTGACTGCAGACTCTGTCAGCTTTTATGTCTGAGCCAAGCGAGGGGGAGGATCCACTTCAGCGACTTCAACCTGTGCTCTCACTTTTACTGTCCAGCCTCCCCTCCACCTCAGCCTCTGGCTCTGAATGACAGGAATGGCCAATCCTGTAAAACAGGTAGGGAGGGTTTGTCAGAAGATAAGCAGTGACACACCCTGCATCAGGGCCGGCTGAAAGGGAAGAGAGTGAGGGCTAAAGAAGTGGACTGAAAATGTGATTATGTAAGGAAAGAAAGCCTCTTTATAACTCCTGTAGCCTTCTTCGTGTTCACAGAGCAGTGACTACAATAATGACTCGGTGGATAGTTAAGGTGTTGTGGATGAGTAAAAGGTTAAAAGGTTCAAATATATTGAAACACCCTTTTCAGAAAAAAAAAAAATCAATCAAAAATCAATAAAAATTGCAACCTAAGCCAACATTAATACCTTTCAATCCATTAAGACATTGCAAAATGAGTATTAGCTTATCAACATACAACTCCCTCATCTAGTATGTCTATATTACACATTGTTACATTGTATATCCACTATTTGTCAGGGGCAGTATTGTATTTGACAGCAATATTACAGTACAGTACAGTAAAGCACTTAAAGGTGGCTGCTCCTTAACCGGCTATGACATTAAAGTGCTGTTTACATGTCAAAGCATGCATGCATAGTAATAATCATTATAAAACATTTACAATTTAAGACATTTACAATTTTCATTTACAACATTTACAACAATGTCGCTGCTCTCCTGAACTCAATCTGTTTGTGTCTAGTATGAGTTAATTATGGAAGTAAACCTGTGTTATCAGATTTTAAAAGTAAAAAGCTATTGAATTTCTAGAACTGAATATTTCTGCATTGAAAATACATATCTGAATGTTTTGACTCTTTAAATTCAGATATTTAAGAACTAAATAAAAAAAATTCAAGGTTAAAAAATTTCAACATTAAAAAATTCAATGCTAAAAAATTCAACAGGCCAGCTGCAACCTAGGAATATCAATAAATTCTAGATACTACTCACAGAGAGCTGTGACAAACGGGGCTGCCAGTTAGCTAATTCCACCATAAACTATGGATATATAAATGAAATAATCTATGATCCACACTGCTTTCGTGCAGCAGACTGAGGGTGTTGGCTTTGGCAAGGGACCAGGGAAGTGAGGCGCTATGGGGGGTCCTTTGCCGTCGGAGGAGGAAGACACACCGGCACCTTAAACTGCAGTCGCAGCTCCAGCAGGCTGCGGGAGACCACCGTAGTTGCTCCAGACAGGAGCAGATCTGCTTTTCTGTTCCTGCTGAGTTAAATTAAAAGTCAAAACATTCAGATACATATTTTCAATGCATAAATATTCAATGTTATAGCTATTTTATTTCAAAATCCGATGACACAGATTTACTCCTGTAGATCATCTTGAGTCAGTGTCTACATCTTAAAAACAAGAAGGTTTTCCACAATCATCTTGAGCCTGCATGTGCTTCAGCTAATATTATGCAGCACTCTGCTCAACTAAAACCACTTAAGCTACACTACAGACACTTAAGCCACACTATTCATTGATGAATAACACAAAACAGCTCAAGTGGAGCTCCCTCATTCTTCTTTATGCCAATGAACGAGATCACAAGAAAAAAACTGGAAAGAGCTAAACTAACTTGCTCATTAAGGCATGAGCTTTCCAACTATAAGTGGATGAAATATAAAAAACTAAAATTATTATAAATGTGTGTGTATCAGACTGCAGAACTTGCTTGAGACCTTCTATTATTTAGCAGTCTACATGTAGACTGTAACTCATGCTCTATCTTGTATATTGAACTAAAATCTGAACATTTTAATCCATACGCATCAGTAGTATTCTAGTTGATATTAGTCTCGCTCTAGTTGATAATACTCTGCTCCAGGTCTGGAATCAACATAAAACAGCTAAGCATGGATTAATACAAACAAAGAACTATATCACAAGCATAACGTTGTATTAAAGGTTTTCCAAGGGAATGCCTTAGGCAGAGTTATGTCTGATTCAATTCTTGTTAAAACAGAGAGCAAAAAAAATCTCTTTAATGCTGCCCGAAAGTTGCCATACAAATTACATGCTTTGGGTTCAGTACAATGGTTTGTCCATAATAGATTAACTGGTTTCTCACTTGATGTATTTCATCACACAGTGAATTGTTTGGCACTCAAATACTTGTTTCTCTGAACCTTTGGAAAGTGGTGGTATGTAAGCAAGTACATTTACTCAAGTAATATATTTAAATACAATTTTGAGGTACTTTACTTGAGTATTTCCATTCCATATGCAACTATAGGGCTATACTACATTTCAGACGGAAATTTACTTTTTAATCATAACTTTAGTTTAGTGCGTAGTTTTCTGACAACTTTAGTTACTATCCAGGTTTAAATGTTGAATACAAAATATAAAATCAACCAATAAATGATGGCATATTATGAGTTATCCAGGAGTATATATAAAATAATTAAAATAACAGGTTCATATGATATCTTAGTTATACAAAAATGTGTATGTCTTGCGAAATGGTGTTCTAAACAATGATGTTGTATTTAATGCTGTGGTCTGTCTGCCCGTTATGTTGTTATGCTGCGTTCACTTGTAATTGGAAATTGGGGCCTTTCAACGTCTAAATCAGGCTTTACAGTGCATACTGTATAACTACAAAAAGTGAATAAGGATTGCCTGGAAATTAACTCCACCTTTGCCAGCTGCAACATTACAGGGATTTATAGGTGCATAGTACTTTACTTTTGTTGTTTTTAGTATATTTTGATGACAATATTTTTGCAATAACTTTAAGTGGGAGTTTGAATGTTTTACGCAAGTAAAACATCTATACATCTGAATACTTCTTCCACCACTGAGTGTAGGTGAGGCCTGCATTCTTCTTCATTCTTCCCCAACTTTTCACATGCACATGCCTTTAATTTCTACCATGGTGTGGAACTTTACTCTAAAGCTCAAATCTTTGCTGTCCAACAGCTATTTGGAGAAAATTTATGTGCCAGTTTTGCACCTGACTAACTTTTTAGATATGCACAGAACTCAATGAGAAACTGAGAATTCTGTGAACTTTTACTTATCAATAATTCCATACACATGCACACATACGCAGATACCTGTGTCTCTCACACTGCTTTCTCATGCTGTGCCAGATTTTCACACTTGTACTCAATGCTCAATATTTGAGTGCCAATAAATCACAACTACACAATAGCCATGGGCATGCAGGGTGAGGCCCAGACAGCCTGCCTGAACAGTCTCATTATTGTAGAAGTTTGATAAACATGGATTAAGAGAGAGGAGATTGCACTGGAGCAGCAAAGATGAAAATCTCAAGAAAATCTTATGTAGGCCGAAGAAAAGGTCAACGCATCGCAGTCGTTACAAGCTTTGTCTGTGCTTGTCTGGAAAGCCATCGGTCATGGCTGTCATAAATCAAGAACACAAGCCTGGTCAAGTCTGGATTATCTGAAGTAACTCAACACGCAAAACCATATTCACTAAGTTAAAAGATCATGTTAAAGACTTGTGAGATGGTGGTGTGCATGTTTTTGCATAGATTTCTGAAATTTGAGGCCATGAGGTGGGGCAGGGTCATTGCTTGCAGTCTGTACCAATGCTGTGTCCATTTGTTATTTTGTTTGTTTTGTCTTAAAGCATTTGTCTAGCATGCCTGGTCATTATTTTATCTGTTGTAGCACATATGCCCACAAATGAGGTGGCTCATGACTCACATACACAAACGTATTTCTGTGATTCAAATCAAATAAAGTAAATCAATAAAATAATAACTTGAAAAAAGCTACAGATCAAATTGTAACTATATTCTCTTTATTTTATATCTCCTTTTTTTAGACTTGATTCTTCTAGTTACTTTACCATGCTAGTGAAAAGTAAAGTGATTGCACAATATAAGTCTTCAAGCCCAAAGAAAGTGTCACCACCTCCACCTATTATGACCACACTGCTGGCTTCCCTATACCTGCTTTGCGTTCTCTGTGAAATGAAAAAAACAACAGACTTACTTCCAGTCATTATTTTCTAAAGCTTTGCACTGAAATGTATCAAAGAGTTTATGTTTCATTAAAAGGCTTTGTGATATAATTTTGTATCTCAACATAACAAAGAAGCCACTTCATGTAACCTATATAGACTTTCCTTTTGCATCTCTGTAGTATGTAAACTGGGTGTGGGCCCAGTCTGAGGTGTAGTTAGGCAGGTAATGCTTCTTTTGTACTAAATATGTGAATGAGTAGCCATGCGGAAAACTGATATGATACAGAATAATTCATTGAAGCAGCAAGGCAGAGTTTGCAGTGTGAATGAGTATAGTTTATTACTGTTCATAACAAAATGCTTTTTTCACAGGTGCCGATGAAGTGAATGAGGATTTGTGTATAACAGTAGATAGAGGTATAAACAGACATGAATGAATGCACGTAATCACACACCTTTCACCATCTAGCTCTGGGCATCTCTCTACACCTGCTTTTAATACATACTGTAAATGCTGTCATCCACTTCTACTGGCTGCGCATCTTGCACAACACTAAAAATAGAGGTAATTACAGGATGTTGGAAAAGGTTATTCAGCAATTTTCAAGTAAGCAGTGCATACTGTAAATATGTCTTTAAACATGCGTATCCTGCGGAATGCAGTGCACTTGATGAATCCACACAAACAGATGGATATAACTGCTGCTCTATATATGCTGAATATTCTTTGCATTTTCCTTGAAACATGAAATGCAGGCTCCTCTGTAGTTTTTGAAAGCATTTGTAGTAGTAATAGTGAACAGTGAAGTTGCAGTTTTATGGTTCACGCCCAAAGGCCAAAGGCTGATTGACAGTGAATTCCACATGTCAAGTGTTAAATGTCTTCCTGTCTCTGGCTTTGGGTGCTGTGATCATAACCTTCCTTTGCTGTTTTAACAGCTTTACCTCTGAAAGCTGAAACCTGTTGAACAGCTCCAGACATGTCTCGGGGTAATTTACTTTTCTTTCTTGTTTGTTTAAATTCAGTTGTTTAGTTAACAAAGTTAACATAAAACATCCTCCTTGGTTTTTGTTGTAGCAGTCTGGTACCACCGGGGAGGCTAGTTCTCATTATGCAAAGCTATTTCCACTAATAATTGAAATAATACCACTAGTGCCAAAGATTTCTAACCACCAAATCTAGTAAACCACATATTTGTCCATTAGTTGAAATTTCCTGAGAACATAGCATTTACAAATCAAGTCCAGTCACCTTCATAGCTGATGTGCATAGTTTTTGGGTGGAGCAGATTCTTGTCAAAATAAGCCACAGGTTGTGAACCTGAAAAGTTATTAATGTTTCCAAACATCATGGGACAGTGACTCCTTCTTCTGAAATACAACAGTTGAGTATTCAAAACCTGTAAAGGATTTGACCAATTATGTTTTTAAACTATATGAGAGCTTTGTTGTTCTGCTACCAACGTTGGCTGCTTCAAAAATGTCATCTTAAAAGACATGCATGCAGACTGAAATTCACCCTGTAGCTTGGAACAATTACAAGTAATTAGCCGCTAATTTATGAATTCCACTGAAACACTGTAGCCTGTGCATGCCGGAGACACTTCTGTCCTAGAGTCCCGCTATATCCAAGCCGTCTGAAGTGTGTTTTAACTGTAGCAGACTGGCGATTTATATGAAAGTAAGTTTGTGTCATCAACAATAGTAAAAACGCTGAATTTATAGCATGAAATATTTATGCATGAAAATTATGTGTGAATGTTTTGCCTATGAATTTAACTCTTTATTTTTCGCTCTATACAAATTTAACGTTAAAGAATTTCACATTAAAAAAACTAAATGTAAAAAAAGTCAACAGGCCAAATTCAGAAAGGCAATCGTTTCTAGAATCTAGATTGTCCTTATAATTGTGGAACGAGGGTTGCCAAGTAGATCTGCTGCTGTCCGGAGCAGTTAGCAGCTACGGGGGTCTTCTGCAGCCAGCTGGAGCTGCGACTGCATTTTAAGGTGGTAGTGTGTTTTCCTCCTCCGCCAGCAAGAGACCCACCTGTAGCGGCTGGCTTTCCCAGTCCAGCTGATGAGTCGGAGCCAACACTAACAGTTTGCTGCTCAAGGCAGAGTTCAGTTTGACTGACTACGTTTATAGATCCATAGTATGTGGTGGAATGAGCCAAGTAGCAGCCACTCTTGTCACAGCTCTCCTCGCTCAAACACATACACCTGATCTAGTATCTAGAATCAATTGCTTTTCCTTGGGTTCCCGGATATTAACACCATTTTATACATTCAATTTTGCAGCTGACTTTGGCCTGTTGTTTTTTTAACGTTGAAATATTTTGCGTTGAAATCTTTTAGGTTAAAAATCTTTAACGTTGAATTCTGTTCTGTGCATGCATGTTAATGCATGTGGCTGTGACGAAACCATGATATATTGGGGGGACGGTCTGTGAGATCCACATGGAGGCAAGCCCAGCCCAGCTTTTTTTTCAGTATATCAATTACAGCTCCTATAAAATATATAAGAATGTAATATAGTAAGCTTATACATATGATACATTCCATAGTTGTAAATAATCAGATACTTCCTTTAAATATAAGAGAACTTTAAAAATATATCGAAATGATCCCTTTATTATTAATGGAATGAAACAAAAGCGGAGAACCTTTTACTGCATGAGTGTGGCATAATAGTCATATATACAGACATATGTGCTGTATTCTTTAAGGATGAAAGACATAATTTATCTGTTGCACACATATGCAAGAACACACTTTAAATAAGCAGTGAGACTCAGATCTGGAGGACTATCAAGTTTCTTCTAGTCTTGCTCCAACATCTTTGTCAAGTGTTCGGATCCAGTGTTAGTTAAGCATACCTTTTATTTCCATGGGACATTATAGCGCACTTCATCCACTATCCATATTAATGTGTATTTACTGTAACATCGCAGAAGGCCGTTGCATTACTGTATTCACTTAAGCTTCTTTATAGCTAAATTCAGGAAGTTGAGAAGGTCAGAAGTCCTAAGAGGTCTAAATGAGTATAATCAAACTATTCATTGACCATATGAAGATAATCAACTACCACAAAGGAGAAAATCTGAAGCCTTTGGACACACAACCACACCCCTCCGTGCTTGTTTTGGCACCCTCATATGGTTGTGGGTGTGTTCATCACGAGGGAGTGTTGTTGGATTGGATTTTAATCTAAGCCTCACAGTTTCACCACCTGCAAAAAGGTGCACACCCTTACAACACAGCAGTTACAAGCCATGCATGGAAATATTTTCCGGATACCAAGTAAAGAGAATGTGGTTAATCTACAATGAATGTGTAGAAAAAAAGGTAACAATGACTGTCATAAAAGTCTCTCAGAGAATGTCTCACCAACAACATCAGCTGCATTGCAGAATTGCCGGTATTTTAAAGTCAATAGTTTGTTGGCAGGCTAACAATTTTCCTAAAACATTCACACTGTTTACTTGAAAATCCCCTTGAGATATTACTTTACAATTCTGCACTTTAACACCTTGCTTATAGCCCACCAACAACGCCTCACTATAATTGTGGGAAGAAGCAGGCATGGGAACTCTGGCACAACCTGCAGTCTGGCTGTATGACTCATTCTCTGTCAGACAGGGAAGATCGTGTAAGTTGTCTAGCCAAACAAAAACCTAGCAACAGAATCAAACTGTTGCTCGTGTGAATACTCTTGCTTAAAGTCACACACAGTATCTGTGGTTGTACAGTTTTTTTTCTGGTGTCGTGTTTCGTTCTGCTTTGTTTAAATTTCCCACGTCTTAAAAATTGAGATTTTCATGTCAGCATGTCTAGGTGCTATACTGTGAATGTATCAAAATACTCAATCCATTTTTCAGGAGGGGGGTTAAAAAAAAACAGACGCACACATGGGGTGAAAACAGGTATATTCAGTAGGACAGTATGAGAAAAATGTGTTTTTTGAAGATTAAACCATGAAAACATTTTCTCGTAGTAGGCGGCTTAGATGATAACTTAGATAGATAGTTAAAACTAGATTAGTCCTGCTGACAGGTGCTTCATATGCAGGACAGAACCTCACAAAATAAAAACATTAAATGAATTACATGATAAATAAACCCATATGCCGTAAAATGTAACAAAAAGAATATTAAAAGTAAATGTATGCATTAATGAATTGATAAAATTTGATATATATATACATTATTTAGATACTTATTTATAGTAATTTTTAAATGTATTTATTCATTTTTACATTTAAAAAAGTTATGCATTTCTTTTTCATAAAGCAAACTGTCTTGCACCCACACACTGACATTCACGGTTAATGTCACCAAACGACCCAGATGAGCTGACAGTGAGTTAGCCACAGTGGGTAAAGCTAGCATGAGGTTACACATTACGTCCAGTTTTCAAGATAAAAATACATAGGCCTTAATTTGAAAATAAGGTCAATTTGATTATATTCACAAGACATATAACACACGTTACCAGTGTTCTTTATGGCCAAGGGTGAGCGATTATATGCTGAAAGTTACTAAAATAATAACGTTTATTTTTTAATTCACCAGGACACTGGTAAGGTGGAACGGTACTTCCTTTGAATTGCTTGCTAACTCACTGTCAGCTCTATAGGCCATTTGATGGCATTTCACCATGAATGTCAGTGTGTGGATGCACTACAGTTGTACCACTGGAACCAGACTGGGCCTCTGGACAGGTTGGTCCATCTGTCAGGTGCCTCAGAGTTTTGCTGTGATTTACTGTCTCTTGTTCTGTTTCACTCTCACCTTCAAGAGATGCCCTGCAGGGACTGAATGACTTGTCAATCCATTTCAGTAGATGATGACAGATGCTAGTATCCTTAAACCAGCTAGCTTCTCTGACATGTCATAGAAACTAAACAAGAAATGTTTAGAATGGTTGAGAGGGGTGCAGCAGTGAATGAATGGAAGCATGCTGCGAATGTTTGACCTTTAGACTTTTATTTGTTCAAATAATTCTTACTAACTATTATATTGAGGATAAGGCAGACCAGAGGATCAGTGAGCAGCGGCTAGTGGGCGTATGCTCATGTACGATTCATCGCTCAGGAGGTGCTTACTATAGGTGTGTTCACACGTCTGGAGCAGCTCTTCTAAAACGTTATCCTGGATCTTATGCACAACTGAGCATGCACCATGTTAACTTGCGAGTTAACTGCTTCCTCTTTAAGAGATGATCAACTAAGTAATTTTGTTCACAATGTAACATCACTATAGTATTATGTATTTGCCATTCAATTCAATTCAATTTCAATTCAATTTTATTTATAGTGCCAAATCATAACAAAGGTTATCTTAGGACACTTTACAAACTAGGTAAAGACCACACTCTATGATTTATTTATGATTTACATAGACCCAACAATTCCCCCGTAGAGTACGGTGGCAATGAAAACCTTCCCTATAACAGACAGGAACGTCAGACAGACCCAGCTCTGTGGAGGATGGCCATCTGTCTTGACCATGGCCAAAATAATCTGCATAATTTTATTAGCATCCCGTTACCTAAGCAAGTTCATATTAAGTACAGTAAACAGGGGAGACAGCATATGACAGTGATGAACTACATGGCCCCGGGTTTTCTGTTTGTCAACTAAGTTGTAGTAATTTGATTGTACACCATTTGAATTGATCCTCCAAGCAAGCTCAGTCAGAAAGCTCAAGTTGCACTGTTGCATTCACACGTGACATTATCCAATGCACCTTTACAACCTCTTAATTTTTTCAAAATAAAGCTGCCTTCCACTTTAGATGGCATATAGTTGTTGTCCATCCAATTGGATGCCCAAATTGAAGAGGAGAAAAGTCTGAGCTGTCTTTGAACACAATCCCGTCTCGACAGGATATTGTGAGAGAATGTGATGGCCAAAAAACAGAAGCCATCAACGTACCCTTTACTGTAGGAATGGTTTACTTTTTATTATGCCGATGTGATAAGTTGTTTTGCTATCTTAAATATTACTGCCTTGTCACTACTACCCTAGATTAAGACTAGTCACACAAGCTAACTGCACTAACACTGAAACTGACCACCCATGCAACAAGAGTAGTAGAGTAGAACAGACATTACTATACAACAACTATATGACTCCAATACATCCACTTTTTACAAAAGAAAGCAATACGAATCATTCATGGGGTTGGATACAAGGATCACACAAACTCACTATTCTTACATTCAAAACTAATAAAATTCAAAGATATGGTGGATTTTTATACAGCACAAATACCATTTAAAGCAAAAAAAAATCTACTTCCAGAAAACATTCAGACACTATTCACTGGAAGGGAAGGGGGTTATAATCTAAGGGGGGGATTTTAAATTCAAAACACTGAAGGCACGCACAAGAAAAACTTTTTGTATTTCAATATGTGGGGTTAAATTATGGAACAGTCTGGAGGGGACGCTTAGAGAACGTCCAAACATAAACCAGTTTAAAAAAAAATATATAGGGAGATGATTTTTACAAGGTACAAAAATGAGGAGGGTGTGTGATTATTACTGTGTGTATATTGTTTATTTACTTTGTCATTTATGTTTCTATGTGTTATCTTCAGTATGTGTGTGTGTATGTATGTATGTATGTATATGTATATATATATATATATGTGTGTGTTTGTGTACGTCCGTGTGTATGTATGTTTATATAGGTAGCTATATTGTACTCTGTGTCATCTTCAGTATGTGTGTGTATGTTATAATATTATAATAATATAAAGAATAATTTAATATTTTATTAAGATAAATATCTTTGTAATAGAATTATGCTTTGTTAGATATAGAACAAGGATAATTGAAGAATGACAAATGGAAGTTATTATTATTTTTAATATTTACTATATAGATAGAAGGCAAAATATTTCAGTACGTGTTATTTCAGTAATATTTATTAAAAGGGGGTGGAATAAAATAAGTCTATACTTCTTCCCACTCCTTTTCAGATATGTAAACAGAATTTTTTTTTTCAGTTTACTTTGTTATACTTTGTTATTGTACATTTATTTTTTCTCTGTTTTTTTTTTCCTTTTCTTTATGACTGCCCATTAATGTATGACAATTTTTTTTTTTTTCACATATTCGAAATAAACTATTTAAAATAAAACTAATTAAACTAAAAAACTATTCAGATCAGCATAGCCGGGTGGTTAGACCATTCTATGCATATCATTGGTATTGCAAAGGACTGTGACCATTGTAGTGGGCTAACTTCCGTATAAACGTCCGTATTGTGGCAGGTCACAGACTCATTGAGGTGAAGTTTTGCAACAAACCAGCAGTAGAGTCAAATGGCGCATGGAGAAGCGTCTTTGTGCACTATGTCTGTTGCCTTGATGCTAGAGAGGAATTGAGGATAACAGAGTCATCTATAGCTAATGAGTGTGAAACACGCTACAGCTCCACTAACGCATGTTGTTGACATAATTACTAACAACAATAACCATTTTCTCTTGAACTAATTTGAAAGTTTCACAGATGAGCTAAAGATTAATATTAAATAGGTCTAATTGCATTGATAAAACCAGCAGATTTGCTTGTTTGTCAGTTTTTAGTCATGTTAGCAGCATGGCTGCAGCATGTATCAATCCTAGTTGATTTTTTTTTATCTAGCACAATTGGTCAAATATAGCCCGGTCAGAGCTTCAATTTTCCCAATAGTCTAGTTAATGACGAAATATCTACAAAACTAACTCTTTTCAGCCTCAACTGTGTTTTGTGGTTAGTTCTAATTAGATGGTGAACCTGTTTAAAATGACCTGCTAAACATCAGCATTATAGTGACTGTGTTGACTTATCACATAAACGAAAGCCCATATTCCTAGAGGATTAGTTTGTAACTTGAACATTGTACTTCTACTTTTTACCACCATGATAACTTTCCAGAACTGTAAACTCCAGCCTCTTAGTATTAACCACTTCTGAGTGTCTGATAATCCTTTAAACTTCATCTCTGTCCAACTGGTGTCTCACAGGTACACCAACAATGTCCCCATCATGGTTGTTTTAATGCAGGCTGTTTTGGGTCTTGATCACTTAGTATCTTAAAAACAATAGTTGCATAGAAACAACCTCTGCACAATATTCTTTTATTATTATGATTATTGTAAGTGATTCTGATTTTCATTATGTGAGTGGGCTGTAAGACTGGGCAGTCTTTATAACACAGGGATAACTTGTCTAAGCAGGTCTGTTCAGCCTGTAGCAAACACATTCCTCAACACCACCCACCCAGGTTCAGAACTATCAATGGCCTCACAGTGATATACAACATACTGAATAAGTCATGCCACGGTCTACACATCTATCAACAGTTTCAAAAGAAAAGGGTGGAATTTACTGCTACATATTCTTGACATACACTGAAACCTATAGGGCCTGTTTACAAATCAAGTCATAAAAGGGTGCGGCCACTCAGTAGATGCTCAGTCAACACAGTCATGGGTTGAAGGCCCCTATAGGGTGTGAAACCTGTTTGGTGTTGCAACTGGGCCTTCCATTCATAAGAACTCAGAGAGTTATAGACATGACATGATGATTTGTGGCTGACTGAGTCAGAATTACAAAGACAAGTAGGTAATTGTGAGTATTTATACTCTACTGTGCCATAGTTTTCACTATAACATGTTGAAATGAACTGAGAGTTCTGTTTTAGAGTATTCCTTTTGATGTCCGCATTCAAGCAGATATGTTTGGGGTAAAATATTAAATGGTCAACTATCTGGTTATCCATATAACACTTGAGTCGCAAAAAAAAAACCAACCTCATGAATCTGTTTCCTGTTAGCAGCCTACATTCTCTTCCCAAAACTCACTATAAAAGATGTGTAGTCACCTTTTGTTATTGTTGCTGCTGTGCCTAGCAACCACTGTCTTTATACACATTACTTCTATGACTCCCTTTATTGTGGCTGCGTCAGTGTGTGTGTGTGTGTGTGTGTGTGCGTGCGTGTGTGTGTGTGTGTGTATGTGTGTGTGTGTGTGTGTGTGTGTGTGTGTGTGTGTGTGTGTGTGTGTGTGTGTGTGTGTGTGTGTGTGTGTGTGTGTGTGTGTGTGTGTGTGTGTGTGTGTGTGTTAACATGATTCATATCCCTAGATATAACAGCCACTCAATGTCATTCATGTGAGAATCTGTGAGAAGTTGTGCAATTAGATTAGTAAGATTTAGCTTAGTAAATGTATATATAGTGTAAATGAAACTTTAAAAAGGAGAGAAAACAATAGAGAACTTAAGCTGCTAACAGCAGAATACTTGGCACATACCTGCACACCAGCAAGTTTGAACAGGTGAAAGAAAAGTGAGAATGTCTCATCAAACCACCACACATTTTTAGCCTCAAGAACGGCACTTTTGATGATAAGAAATGATTAACTCGTACTCATAAACCACCAGGAAGCGAAAACTTGGCTGCTGGCAGGCTTATCGGCACTCAAGTTGAGATACTGCAACTCTTGATTCACACAGTGTTAAGATAGTCAGAGAAAGTATGAAGGAACAAAGTATGATTACTTTTAAAATTGAAACAATAAAACAGAACAATTGGTTAAGGATGTAGTGAAGAAATTACAGTATACCGGGGGGTTCAAGATACATTTTAACAATCATTTTCATGTGTGTAGTTGAAAAAAGGGTTTGTTATGGTAGCCGTGGACTGGGTTTAAGCCACAATGGAAAAAATGTATGTTTAAAGCCCTGCAAGCTTCCCCCTAAGAATCCCCTTCCTAATAAGAATGTTTTGGATGTATGGTGGAAAAATAAAGACTCTAGGTATAAATAACATCCTCGTCTACATTAACTTAATTTTAGGGATGGATAATTTCTCTGCACATTTGTAAAGATATGAATTATTAGATATCAATCCAAAAAGGTCATCATGAGGTGGAAAATCTTGCAAGTGAAAAGGAGCAGTGTTCGGAAGTTTATGTGAACCAGAAGAATTTAGTCTGACACACCCTGTGCATTCTTCACAGTGAAAGTTACTCTATGTGTGAGAGATGCAGACAAACAGAGCATATTTGTGCACACCCACAAGCATTTCTATCAGAGTCGGAAATCAGTGATTAAGTCTGTAGGACAGGCCTACACCTCAAGTTTCTCAGAACGAGTGTTTTGCAGACAGGTTACAAAATGAAACACACCCTGCACACACCTTTTATGGCATGTCCAGCCCATATCACTCAATAAACGCAACAATGGTGATGATTAAGCTGAATCTCAGTCACACCATATCTTGTTAACACCACTTTGGGACACATAGCTTTTGTTGGGAGTGTTTTCTGTTCAAATAAAAATCTACTGAAACAGCTGACTTTTCAACAGAACATAACAACTACTCAACTTTGTCACTGTGCTGTTATCATATCTGTTGAGTAAAGTGATCACTGATCTGACAATTTGTGATTGGCACACTGTTCAGTTGTGATTCTCAGGAACTCTAGAAACATCTCATGAGGTTGGATACCATCTACTATTTAGAACAACACACCCAGACCACCTTCAGGGCAGTGCTGCTTAGCGCTGTCAGATCACAACTTAGATACATGAAGTTGAAACCAGACTGGGCCAGCTGACAGGGGCCACAGAGTTATGCAGTAATTTACCCAAAAACTTCTGTTTGTCTTTTCCACTCCTGCCTTCAAGAAATGCCCTGGAGGGACTGAACGGCCTGTCAGTCAGTTTCAGTGGATGGTGACAAATGCTAGTATCCTTAAACCAGCTAGCTTCTCTGACAGGTCATAGAGACCAAACAAGAAATATTTAGAATGGTTGAGAGGGGTGCAGCACTGAAGGAGTGGAAGCATACTCCGAAGGTTTGACCTTTTGACCTTTATTTGTTCAAATACCTTTTACTAACCCTCATGTATTTGCCGTGGCCAAAATAATACATATAAGTGCAACATCACACACCTATCAAAATAAAGCTGCCTTCCACTACCTGCCATAGACAGCTCAGCATTTACCACACCGTTAGCCAAGATGCCAGATAGTTGTTGTCAAATTGTATGCACAAATTGAAGAGTAGAAAAGTCTGTTCTGTGTTTATACAGAACCCCTTCTCAGAACGGAAGATTGTAGAATGGTTTACTTTTTATTACCCCTATGTGACAAGTTGTTATATTATCTCGAAGTAAATATCATAAGCCGTGTCGCCACTGCCCTAGAAAGACTCATCACCCATGCTACAAACATTTTAGCCATTGAAATAGAATGACAGTAGGCTTTCCTATTCAAATAACCATAGCAAGATGGTCTGAGCGGCAGCCATCTTTATGTGTACCACCGCCATTGCAAGAACTGTGATCATTGCAAGTGGGCTTATTTTTTCATAAACTTCTGGGTAAACCAACTTGCTGCAAGTTGCGTACTCACTGAGGTGGTGTATTGCAACAAATGAGAAGTAGAGTAGAGTAAAGCATTCTTTTATGCACCATGTTCCTTGCTTTAGTGCTAGAAAAGAACTAAGAATTTATTATTTTCTTCATATTTCTTTTGGTATGTGATTAAAAATACATAAATTTCATGATAGGCCAAAACTGAGTTATCAAGCAAGTGAGTGTGACACACTTTATGGGCCATCTCGCTGGTATTGTCACCATAACAACAACAATCGCCAGTGTCTCTTGAACTAGTCAAATGACCATGGCAACAGTCAATGTGCATTCTTGTCACTTACTTTGAAGATAAAGAATTTCTTGTCCTTCACCTCCCAAACGACAGCATTATTGACCCTGTCTGTACTGCTGTACGCTGTCATCTTGGCTGCAGTACAAGGGGATGGATTCTCCAGAAGATAATGTATATATAACCATCGCCAAAGTATAGCTCCAGCAGGACTTACTTTGTCTGTTCCTTATGATAGAAATAGCACAGCGGGTGTTGTATAGGGGTCACTTAGCTGTTAGCTGCCATGTTGGAACACTGTTTTGGTCTCTGTAGTATTAACATTATTGAAAACTAATAATTAAACCTTTTCAAAATGTCCAGCTCTTCTCCATCTGCCAGTGCTGCTGCTGCTTTATTGTTTAGTAGGTAACTGCACAACCATCAATGCTGCTTCTTCTTAGCTTTAACCAGCCCCATCATCATCCATGTATGTATGCCCTGACATTTATTAGATTGTTTCCAAATGTTAATATACTTGTAAATTGACTGATAAGATTTAATTTAAGAATATGCGCCCACTGAAGACAATATGAACCAAACAAATAAAAGGTAGGACCAGCCTTACTTAATAGGGTGCTTCAGTGTTGCAAAGACTTTAATAAATCGGCAATTCATCGCACTTGCCCTCAAACTGATAATTGAAATGATACTTGCATGATTTCTGTGCTACTGAATGTTTTTTATTTTCTTGGTTTTACCTCTTTAAGAAACATCACCTGGATGCACTGGGACGCATCATCAGTGTTGTTACCTGGGGTCGTAAGGAGTTTCGGGTCTTGCAACAGACCCCCTCGCCCAGGCGACCCTGCCGGGGGGTGATCAAGTCCCGGCCTGCGTCCCAGTAGCAGCCCACGGATCAGCCCTTTTAATCCACAGCCACCTAGTGGCTTTCTCTGTGGCTTCACTAGCAGATTGAATGGCCCTCTTTTTGGCCGGCCCTTTAATGCCCAGTTGACCAAATACTCTACAGAGCGAGCGTCCTGCAAAGCCTCTGCAGCCAACTTCAACCGGCTCATAGACTGTCCTCCAGCCCCTGCCTCTGCACACCTCCACCAGTTCCTGGTACTTCTCGCGCTTCCTTTCGTTGGCTTCCTCAATCCGCTCTTCCCAGGGCACGGTTAGCTCCAGCATGATCAGTTGTTTTGAGACCTCAGATGTTATAATCATGTCTGGTCGGAGGGATGTTGGTACAATGTGTTGTGGGAACCTCAGCTGTTTTCCAAGGTCAACCTGCAGCACCCAATCAGGGGCTGTACGGAGGAGGCCTGTTGTTGCCTGACGCCGAGTGCGTGGTCTCTCTCCGGCCTTGACGAAGGGGACTGTCTTAGGAGCTCGATGGTGTCTGCTGGTGCTGATAGCTGAGGCTATACTCTCAGCCACTTTTCTTGGTTTTACATTTCTTTACTATTTATTTTGTTGGTGTTGTGACTGGATGCATCTATTATCTCCGGCCTCATTGTGTGTGCTTGTGAAAATAAGAAATTTAACCAGACAATTGTCCATCTTCGTAGATCTAAAATGCAATGCAATTGTCCTGCAGCTTAACCTAGAAAGTCTGACTTCTGTAGAAAGCAATAACTATGTTTTTGTTGTTGTTGCATGCAACACAACACAAAAACAGGTGCACGCCTCGACCAGGCATCCAGAAAGTTAAATGTTCATCCTTTGTACAGGTTTCCATCCTCTATCTGTCAGCGGTCTCCACCCCAAGCCTGCAGGAGAATGCAGACCTGTTACTCAAGCTGAGCGAACATCTGTTTTTTTCTTTTTTTTCATGGTTTAAAGATACTTGTCGGTGTTGTTTCTTTTATATAAAGTCCTGTGCAGACAAATCATGGATGAGACAGGCTGACATGATGATTTAATATATTGCCGCTGGTGTAGTTTAAGTATAATGGGATGATTAAATCTGACAAGTTATACAACTAAATCATAAAAGCCTGGAGAGACATCAATCATTGATAGTTTATTTAATGAGTTAGTCATCATGTTTCTTGATTGGCATCTGGTATAAGTGAATCCGATTTGATACAATAGGCAATTTGTTAGTGAAACAATGGGTCCTGATGAAGGTCACCGAAACGTTGACCAAAGACTAAATAAAAGAGCTTCAAGTGAGTGCGGGATCAAGCATTGATTTTTTTATATGTTAAATTTAAGTTGTTAGGCCATGCCAAAGTTTGTGTCAGACATTTGAATGCATCTCATTGAGAAAAAGGTCTGTAATCATCCACTGTATGTTTCTTTGTTCTCAGGTCCAGCATTACAGATGTAGCTCATGCAAGCCTGCAATGACATCGTAAAAAATGTCAAAAACACTGTCAAAATAATGCTCCCAAAAACGTCTATATTAAACAAATATTCTGTTTAAAAACCCCTGTTAGTATTAGTATACAGTTTGCAGATTAAGAAAAAGCGTTCTGAAGAAGATAATCTATAAAAAGGACAAAGGACTTAACTTTAGGTGCAGTTTTACAACATTTGCCTGCAGACAGTTGGATGAGAGACATTTGATTTTTGTGTTTCTCATTAAGGTGTGGACATGTGTACTCTTGATTCTAACATACTGTACAGCAATTGACAGAGGTATATTGTATGGATGACATAACTTAAAGGTAAAACTGTAACCTGTAACTACAAGACATGCTTTTACCCTCAGGTTAGGAATGTGGGCTGTTCATCAATCAATCATAGTGATGCAGCCAAGTTTCTCTCAATGTTCTCGTTTTACTCGTGTCACTGGAGCCTCACCCCATACTTCACACTTACCTAGCTGGAAAATCTATTGTTCACTGTTTATTTGTTAGAACTTATTTTCAATCCTGTACTAGCTACCACTACCAGCTACCGCAGAAAAAAAAAATGTAATCACAGGTGGAGATATGGAAAGGGTGTAACAGCAAACATTAATGTGGGTCTTTGTCAAGTTTAGTGGCCTGCCACATGGACGACCTGCTCCAACAAGAATGAAGAAGGCTGTAGTAGTAGAGTAGTACCGTGCCTCCTAGAGGCAGATTGGGCAACTGTTAGTGAATGAAAAGTGGTTTTGACGACTGTTTCTTTCCAAAGGTAACAAAGTTCCCCTCCCAACTGATTAACATGTTATATTTTGTTTGTTTCATCTGTGTAAATGAATTAAAAAACGCCAGTTTGCCATTTTACGTGGGCATGGGTTATGTGCTGCACTTACTGACTGAATGCAATAACTGGGTCATGCAGCAACATTTCGGCCTCATAACTTTTTAATAAAAAATTTGTTTTTCATGATTTTTCTGCATTATATAAGAATAGCAACTGTGAGGAAAACATATTGGCCAACCTCATGCACTCAGATAATAGTCCTTATTGGTGGACTAGCATTTGTTGCCATGGTTTCTGGCTCACAAAGTTGCTGAAGTTGACAAAGTTTTAACATTCTGATAGCATGATTTAGATGTTATTGCAGATATTTGATGTTAAGTGGTGTAGTGTCAATCTGATGACTTTTGCTGAAGTTAATGATACTATATGAATCATTCAATAAGAACATTTAAACTAAAACCAAACATACATATTATTTCCATTAAGTGAACTAAACTAATTTTCACTGTGCTCTGTGCGACTTGCTGTGTTTCTGTAATTGCTTGATTTTTGTACAATGTGGTATTGCTTTTAGCTAAGTCAATATAGGAGTCTTTCATCCACCTCCGATGCAAATATACTTCTTTTTCCTCAAGTTAGTTTGCATCACCGCACCTTTAATATACAGTAGGCACAGTTTTTGTCCTAAACAGAATATTTTAAAAACGATAAGACGGTGGTGGAGTTGTCATTTCAGGTCAGCTATTGTTGTGAACATATCTGTGTGTATAGACTGCTCTCTGTGATATCAAATTTATGCAGTTAACTAATCAAGCCTTCAAACCAGAAAATGCCTCAGTCTGCCCTGGTCTACGTCAGCAGCCAGATTTCTGTTAAGAACGGTGGGATGGGGCGTCAACTTCATGAGAGGCTGTATAGCCTTGGGTGCGGCACCCCCACCCACAATTCATGTTCAAACCTGTTCCTCTAGGGCTGCAAAAGACTCCTAAGTAAGCATTTGCTGAAAGAGAAAAATACATTATTCCTCTGATAAATGAGATGTTAGTTCAGTAAGCTCAGACTCTCATACATACTGTATAAGCTTTGGCATGAATCATCGTGTTGAATCCCTCAATACTCTGTATTTGAATTAGATTTGATAAAATAGTTGGATTATATTGTTTTGTATATTCTGTGTGTAAAGTTTAGATAAAAACCTTTTTACAGAAAGTGAATAAAGGTGTTGGGAACGTGACATCTGCTGACATTTGCTGACATTTAATAGGAATGCGTTTAATTCTGTTAAAGAGAAAGCCCTGCAATTATCGTGTACAATGACTGAGGCAGAGTATGGACTTGTCAGAGAAATGTGTAGAAAATCATGTATGTTTTCCTCGTTGAACTCTGTTAAAATTATGTGTGTGTGTGTGTGTGTGTGTGTGTGTGTGTGTGTGTGTGTGTGTGTGTGTGTGTGTGTGTGTGTGTGTGTGTTTGTGTGTGTGTTTGTGTGCGTGTGTGTGTGTGTGTGTTTGTGTGCGTGTGTGTGTGTGTGTGTGTGTGTGTGTGTGTGTGTGTGTGTGCGTGTGTGTGTGTGTGTGTCTCTGTGTGTGTGTGTGTGTGTGTGTTTGTGTGTCAACCCACTAAAATAACTACATAGCAAGTCCCTTCAGAATTACATTACAAATATTTTACCAACACATTGTCTTTGTGTCTATTGTGTTCTCACATTTTTATTTTAAAAGAAAAGGCCAGACGTTTCTTTTCTTTTTTTAAAAGTGCGACTACATAAAACTTAAAACTTTTATGAAACCTTAAAATCCAGCAAAACAGAACAACATGTAACATACTGTTTGAAGAAGATTTATTGTCGAGCAAACAGGACTCCAGGTGTTTGCACACCAAAAAAGCAGGCATTGAGACTTGTGACATATTTTTTTCGTCATACTTAACTGTTTAAGTAGGTACAGCAGGTTTAACAAAGAGTCCAGCATGGCAATGTTTTTTTTCTCCCACAACTCCTTTAGCAGTAGGCGATTACACTTCAGGTGACAGCAGGGTTTTGAGTTACTCAAACAACGAGATAGAGCAGCAGAGGAAAACACATACAACAGTTCCACCTGCTGACTAAACAAGTGTGGTGCAGTGATCACTGAGTCATGGACAATGACAGACTACTGCTGACAGTCAAGAACTTATTAAAAGTTTTCAGAAACATGAACAAAGACTCATTCATTAGCGCCTCTTCATTAAGGATATCTGAAGGTGTTTACACCTCTTACAGCAGAAACTATAATTGGTGAAGGCAACTTGGTGACAGAATCATTAAAGAAATGGAAAATAAAACAGTCAGTGTGCTTTTTCTTAACATCCAAGACTAAAATCATCAATCTGAAAAAACAGGAACCAACACATCACTCCTGAGCCACAGCTTCAGCTTCAGCCTCCACCTGCTCCTGCTCCTGCTTTTTCTCCTCCACAGCAGCTGGCTTCTCGGTTGCTACCTCCTGCTTCTGCTCTTCCTGCTCCTCCTTCTTCTCCTCAGTCTTGATCACCACTGTTTCTGTCTTGGTGACTGTGGTGCTCTTCACTGTTGCTAACTCGGGGGCGGCAATGGAACCGCTGCTGGCCTTGACTCCACCGAAGGAGCAGCTGACGTAGGACGGTGTCCGGGAGCTCTCCAGGCCATAGGCGTTGTAGTTCATAGCTGCACATTCAGAAGTAAATTGACATAATTAAACATGGATACAGAAGTGGAAAATTGTGATAAAAGAGGAGACATTAATATGTACACATTTGTAATGATCTAAATATCTATTTGTAGCTACAAAGGCTTCAGGGTTTTTTTACTTTTTAGAAGTGCACATGGAAGAAGTTGACCAGAAAATCTTCTTAGGTTTAGGCAACAGAACTACTTGGTAAAGTTTAGGAAAAGATAGTGGTTTCGGATTAAATAAACCTTTTCTGGTAGAAAACACTACCCTTTCCCATGTGCAATTTAGAATAGAATAGAATAGAAATACTTTATTGATCCCAAGCTGGGAAATTGCAGAGGTCTATGCAAACTAACTGACCAAATAACCGGATGAACCTCTGTTGATACCGAAAACGTTGTTGTTATTGTATGTGATATCTCTGACTACGACTGAAGAAGACTCTGTCTGTGAGTCTTTTGTTCTATATGGTCAATACACCCTACTGTATGTACTTGTCGATTTATAGGTGTGCAAAAGTTCTGCTCAAAAATCTTACAGTAAGAGGGAAAACTAATGTCCAACATATCCCCAACGATGGCATCACGACAGTAATGCCAAGGTTGGGTTTGTCACATAAACAATTTAATGAAAGGTGTCTGACCAGAGATAATATTACAATAGATATGGACAACCCGATGTAAATGACAGCTTTGCCTTTTAGACACCAATGCATTGCTTTCGGAGCATGCAGTTGGTGTTTTGCAAATGGAAAAACAGTTTTGGTATTTCTTGCATTTATTCTCTAAACCTGGCTTCTGTTTCCAAAAACATAAGAATTAACAAAAAAAAAAATGCTGCTTCCTTTGACTGTATGTGTCTGTGTCAACTGGTTGTTAGAGTTGTCGCAGAGTGTATTCATCATATATTGTGACATTTATTATGTTGTTGCCTGGGACCCTGTACAAGAATTATCCTGTTAGACTATATGAGGATTTGTCTCCTGATTTTTATACAGTTTTCATGGTTTATACTGTAATTTGGAAATAAACCAACATGATGATGACAGGTTGAACATGAACTTACAAGTCTGCTTGGATATATTGGTCTTGATTCCAGTTGCTAACCTGAAGGGGGAAAAAATGTCAGAGTCAAGCAGAACACGAGAAAAATATACACAATTATATTCCAGCAAAGAAGATATTTCTCATTGTCTCCACAGGGTGGTGCTGTTACAGCAGCATCTTACCTGTACTCCTCTCCTTCCAGCAGTTTCCTGTAGGTGGCAATCTCAATGTCCAGAGCCAGCTTCACATTCATCAGTTCCTGGTACTGGCGAACTTGAAGGGCCATATCTTGCTTGGCCCTCTGGAGAGCTTCCTCCAGGTCTCTAATGCGGAGTTTAGCGTCCTTCACTGCCAACTCACCGCGCTCCTCAGCCTCTGCGATTTGAGCTTCCAAATTGTTTCGCTAACAGAAGATAAGGAGAAGCAAAGAGTGAAGTGTAGTTCAAACATCAGATTTTCAGGCCAGGTTCCAATAACACAGTTTTACTCTATATAAAAATCTGAAATCTGCATGTCTTACCTGTGATTTAACCATGTCAATTTCAGACTGGATCCTCATTATCCTGCGGTTCATGTCAGCGATCTCAGCCTTCGTTGACTTCAAGTCGTCACCATATCTACCTGCTGACTGCTGCATCTCTGCATACTGGTACAGACAGGGACAAGTCAAACATGCAACATGATTATCCAGGAATTTAAGTTGTGACACCTGGTGTTTTAATTTGACATGATATCACGGTGGTCTGACCTTAGTCTGATACCATGACTCAGCTTCAGCTCTGCTACGGTTGGCGATGTCTTCATATTGGGCACGCACTTCAGCGACTATGGCATCCATGTCAAGGTTACGGCTGTTATCCATCTCCACCACAACTGATGTGTCCTTGATCTGGCCCTGCAGCTCACTGATTTCCTACACAGGGTAATTAAAATAAGCAGAGAATAAGAGGGCATAACTAAGTATAGTTTTAAAAATGCTCTTTGTTTTAAGATGTTATTTACAGCTTAATCACTTATTCACTTCTGTGTCACTGAAAAGTGAAATAAGGTCATTACTGCATCATAGATCTGCTTCAGGAACTCAATCTCATCAGAGAGCCCGTCCAGTTTGGCTTCCAGCTCCACTTTGACCATGTAGGCTGCGTCAGTGTCCTGCACAGGAGAGGAAAACATTGAGACTATTCATTGTTGCACGAAGCCCCGGCCCTGATGTACAAAGGTTGTTGTGTAGGCTCATTATTCTCAAAGGCTAATTATAGTTTCAACATCAAGAACATGTTACAAAAGCTAAACAGACCTTCTTCAGGAGAACAAAGCTGTTCTCACACTCGTTGCGCTTGTTGATCTCATCCTCATACCTGACAAAAGAGATCATTTTGAGATGTATATTTGCCTTTGAAATCAGAATTAATTCAAATAATTTACAAAATTACATTAATCTTAAATTTCATCTGGTCCATGTGTGGGACATGCACATGCACACAGTGAAAAAATGTAATCCAAAGTTACATCTAAAACCTGTAATAAAATGATTTGTCTTGGAGACAACAGAAACAACCAACCAAAACTGGTTACATCTCATTATGTATAAGGTTAGTCATGTCTTCATGTATAATGAATTATAAAGTAGATTATTGCTGTGTTTGTCTTCATATTTAATCAATACAACGTAGCATGGTTCAAATAACCGGTTCAAAAAACCTAAATAACAGATAAGTGCAACTTTAAATTAAACATTAAAGATGTGATTCCCTCTGCCACAACCAAATCTAAAGTAATAGATTTCTGTAAGTAAAAAGAAAAATTAGATTTCAGTAAATATATATATTGACAGCTCTGTATGAAAACATCTGCCTGCCGCAACTGAAATTAGAGCTGTGAGAGTGAACCAAAACTCTACAATAAAGCTGAAAGGCATCAAAATTATCTGTAGAGCTGAAGGGAACAGCAGAGTCTACAAGATCGATTATTGTAGTTTAAGGAGTTAGGATAACACCATTTCACTCACTTTATTTTGAAGTCCTCAACCAGGCCCGTCATGTGATGCAGGTCGGATTCCAGTTTGGTTTTTTCATGACCCAAGTTGTCTAGCTGCTTACGCAAGTTGGCAATGTACGCTTCGAACATGGCATCGATGTTGGAGCGAGATGTTGTCTGTTCCTGCACAAGTTTCCACTTGGTCTCAAGCATTTTGTTTTGCTGTTCTAGGAAGCGTACCTGCAGGCAGAAAGGTAAATAAATGATCAATTAAAAAAGAGGCAAATAATCTGTTCTGTACCTGTGGATCATACAGAAACTATTGAGTGATAGTAAAAGAATGGGATGATGATACTGCACATGCCAAAAATACATAACTATAATGAGTGTGGGTTGTGGACAGTGAGACATATGTGGTGTTTACAGAAAAATCTAAAGAGAAGGTGGGTGTGGGTCAAAAACATGAATGGATTCACTTTGTTTGCTGATGAAGATCGACTGATTGAGCTTCTCCCACCTCGAACACACTCTGAGTGTCACATCAATTACTCCTCACTCGATTCTCACTCATAGTGCCACATTTCAACACAAAGAGGCACTGTTTCCCAACTTCCCCTTTACAATTCTTCTTTTGAGCACCCTGACCCTGGGTGGGGTCCTGCTACCACTCTGCAAACATGATGGGAGACACACAGCTCTGTGTGAGTGTATGTCATACCACGATGGTATGTGGGCTTTGTTTTATGATCTGAACAACCAAAGTGAATGATTTACATCTTCTATTCTACATTGCTCCAGGGTGCCCCCTTAAACAAGAATGCTACAATGGGCGATAACTTAAGAATCTGATCAATCTCAGGTGGAAAAGAGTGCAAGCTTTGTGTTGTGAGATAACTGTTTCAGTAATCTCTTTTCGATCGTGGGTGCACTACAGGGATTTATACTACTGTCTAGAAACTATCTTTATTGATTATCATACAGTCTCATACAGTCTGTATTTTTTAGATTAGTACTGAGAGTGTTCAGTTGATATTTATATTCTAATGATCTATTTCACTCATGCAAAGCTTTTCCAACCACGCCCACTATTTTTTTCTTCTGTAAGTGGTTCATACAAAATGTGAAAATAACACAACACAAAATATTTTTTGTGAAACAAGAATGCCTGTCACTTTATCTACTCTCTTAACCACTAAATCTCTTTTTGCAGGATATCGCTCACATTGCGATGTACCCCTTAAAGCCAAAAGTGTAATGCTCTTTACCCCAGGCCTGTACTGTATGTGCTCTGCATCCCAGTTAAACCTGTTACCTGAGTTCAAAGGAAGCTCAAAACAGCCTGTGTCCTCCACAGTATCAATGCACATGGTTTTTTTTTATACATACTGTTTTCCCAGGGATTTTCTCAAGGATGATCTCCATTGTGAAATCAGACCTCTTTCACCTTGAGCTATTCTGGCTTGTGATACACTAATTTCCTCTTGAGTTTTTTTACTGCTTTATGTGGGATTTAATAGCTTTAACCCAACAGTCATAGGAACTAACATGACATCAGAAACAAAAACGCATAAAGCAACATAGCGTATGTGCTGTTTGTTAATGCTATTGTTGCAATGTTCCCTATAGTTTTAATGTTGTAAAACACAAAACATCCTGTTAGCACAATGATGTTTTAATCCTTCATATCACATCTCAAGTCTCAAGTTAACTGACCTTGTCAATGAAGGAAGCAAAGCGGTTGTTCAGGGTCTTGATCTGCTCCTTCTCGTGGGTGCGGACCACCTGGATGTTGGGGTCAATCTCCAGGTTCAGGGGTGCCAGCAGGCTCTTGTTCACTGTCACCGCTGTGATGGGGGCCATCACTTCATTGGCCATGCCACCTCCCATACCTCCACCAAAGCCCACATAGCCAAACTCTACTCCACCACCTCTTTGTGCAGACCCC
>NC_139825.1:33546562-33661562 GCF_963691815.1 Echiichthys vipera | reverse complement strand
AATAGTGCAGGAGAAATTCAGAAAATGTATTAAAAGGGTAAAACAGATTAAAAACAATTGGACTTTGCAGTGTTCACAAGGACCCTGCCAAGCTCTCCAAACTATCAGTAAAATCAGTTATAAAACTCACTTCCTGCTTCGCCCTGTGATGCTTGTTTAAATAGAGATTGACAGACATGAAGTAAATCCACACCACGGACACGGTGCATTGATTCAAACAACGGGAGCACACATGTACTCAAAGTTAAAGTCAGGGAGAAAAGTACAGAACATGCAGTTCTATGGGCTTCCTTACTCCTTTCTCACTACAGAATTTTTGTTTGCTTTGAGACCCATGCCCCCTAGTGACTGAAGATGGAGATAAACATTTTTCAGCCCAGGATTTGCAAAGGAGGAGTGGCATGATTAGGTCACATGTTATCATCTGTTCCTCATTGACTATGAACCTAGCTGCTGTATGAAACTTGATCCATACTAGAGTATGTTGCTAGGGATGGAAATATTTGTTTGTCAGTCCACCACTTGAGTCCAGATAGAAATATCTCAGTAACTACTGAATGGATTGCCAGGAAATTTGCTACAAACATTCACAGTCCCCATCGTTAAAACCAGTGGGGGAAGAAGTACTCACAACTTTTACTTAAGTAAAAGCAATCATACCACACTGTAGAAATACTGTAAATGTCCTACATTCCAAATGTCATTTAAGTAACAGTACAAAAGAATTAGCATCAAAATTGTTAATCGTTTGTTAAGTTACTATCTACTGTATCACAGAGTGAGTTAAAACAATGGTGATTGATCATATGACCCACTAATGAAAGCAGTATTCCAATCTGAGTGTCTGTGGAAACATTTGCTGGCTAGATGTAAATAGGCCGTCATGTTAGTGACAAACTGTAATAGGAACGTGTGTGTGCGTGCGTGCGTGTTTGTACAAAATTAACAGGGTATCATATAGGGGACAGGCCGAAACAAGAGATGTGAATGTGTTTCATAAAAAGTTCACAAAAGAGCAAACAAAAAAAAAAAGTCAACACACATAGTGACCATGAACGTGACAAGATGGAGGGCTCTGAAAGAACAGGCTCGCCTGCAACCACATCAAATTTTATGGATTATGAAGATTATACAAAAAGTAAAAGAACTCATAACGAAGAAAGGACCATTTCAGAATATCATATTATTATATTATAATTATTGATAGATTAATGTTATTATCACTTTAATTTAGCAGCTGATAAAGGTGAGGCTAATTTTATTTACTTTATATACTTCTGTGTAGCTTTATCTATAACAATGTATGATATTTCATTTGTTGATAATATTTTGTATTCATAATCTGAATCTCTAGTAAGTAACTAACTGAACTAACACTACCAAATAAATGTAGTGAAGTAAAAAATACAATATTTCCTCTAAAATGTAGTGGAGTAGAAGTATAAAGTAGCATGAAATAGAATAACTTAAGTATAGGACCTCAAAATTGTACTTTAGTACAGTACTTGAATAAATGTATTTAGTTAATTTCAGCCACTGGACAATAAAACCCACTGACTTTGGTGATCTCTGATTTGGGAAGAATAGTTTCCATCTACTGGATGGATTTCTGCTTTAATTAGCCATCCCTTTAAGCCTCAGCCGTATGTTTTATTTAGTGATAATAAGCAAATGTTAGCATGCCAATGGGCTAAACTAAGATGATGCGTATAATAAACCTAACTAGCATTAGCATTGTGACCATGTTAGCATTCTGATGTTAGCATTTAGCTCAAAGCACTAAATGATTGTATCCTTATTGTTGCTGTTCTGTGCTCCTGTTCATTACTTAATGTTCATTTTAACATAATGAGGGTGTCAAAAAATATGGTAAGAGTTGTTCAGCTTTTCACACATTTGACATATTGTATGTTCATTCAATTTCTAAAATCTCAAATCTGACATTTTGAAAAGACAGTTAGCCTTCCTTGTTAATGAAATCATTTGTGCCCACGTGAGAAATGGAAGTGGTCAGTTCTGCTCCTTTATGTCTTCATGTGAAATGTATTTGCGCTAGAAATGGACATGACATACCACAGAGAAAATGTCTCTTAGTCGACACATTTCGCCAACCTCTGAGGTGTGACCCCTACACTTTGTTGACATTCTGTACATAAAGCTGGAATATAAACATACAATTAAAAGATGCACAAATATCTGTTTTGGTGCCTTTTGAACATCTTTTGTGAGTCAGTAAGGGTATGATCAGGAGAGGAAGGAGGACAATTAGTGTGTAAGAGTCTACTTCAGTCACATGCTTGTCCGCATTCCTTCTTGCATCTGTCACGGTACACACAATCATATGCATAAATACGCATATGCATTTATGCAGATACATATCTTCAACTTTGTATATAAGCATGTCAGAGCTCTCATACTTCAGCTGGGCAAAAGAAAACCAAAGAGAAACAGGGAGGGAAGTCAAGTTCATTCGATGGTGTAGGCTGTCAGCAATAGTAATGTGAAAGTTGTCCAAGATTTGTGAAGCACATAAACTCCTGTAGTACTTTCCAGATTCCTGTGTTACTATGACTCACAGGCTCCAAATTCTCTTCTTTTCCAATGCTTTTTTCCTGTCTAATCGGCAAGAGGTTTACAATTCAGATCAAATTACTGCATGGAAATTGTCGGAGGGAGGTCCCCTGTCTTGACAATAATACAATATAATCACAATTAGTCAAAACATTAAAAAGTAAACTAACAAATTTAATTTAATTAATTGTGACATAAGGAAAAAAAACAATTGACATTAAATAATAACACATACAAAATCAGGATCGTGTGGAAAAAATAACCCTGTGGAATTAATGCTCATATAGACACAGATATATGCAATATACTATGTGTTATATACAACTATTGTTCAAGGTACATCCCTGTTTTTGTCAACTTCTTGTTTTTTTCTGTCCTGGCAGGCGAGGCAAAATGTTGCCAACACACATTCAAACAAACAAGCCAGTAGAGACACTGTCATGAGTTATGAGTCATGCTGATTTAATTCACCGTTCCTCTTTATATCTGCCTGTGACAGGCCAGACTCATCACTGTTTGCTTTTTGTAGCTTTTTGCTACTTTCTCTCTGTTGTTTTTCCCTTCTTATTGAGTACTGAACAGCAAGGGTCTAGTGTGAAGTGTGAGAAACACTGAAACTTGATCAACCATGAAGCTGAGGTAAGATCAGGAAAGAAAAGAACTAGGTTGTATGAAGTTCAGGAGGGTGTGTGAGTCTTTGCCAGTTTCCCCTGAGGTGGTTCAGGGTTTTGTTATTAGGTTCTCTGGGGCCCAGTGTGAAAATTCGCACTGACCACAACTTCAGCCTCAATTAAACTTATATGAACATTTCCAAGGGCCCAGAACAATTCAAATTGCAGCTTGATTTCTTAGGAAAATTATCATGTTTTGATCCGTTTCCTGCAACTAAATCCTAGTTGACACTATAACATTTAGTCACACAGAAGAAAACATAATTTTGAGATGAGTAAAAGTAACATTAGTCCTGATAACACATTGACCACAGTTTCGTGATTCTGTTTTTTTTTCTCCTGTGGTTCACAAAGGATCAATGAAAAAATAGTACTTTTCATACAGAGATAGTATCACAGGTCAGGCCAGATAAGGCTCCAAAGTTAATTGTTCAAAATCCTCAAAAGAGCTGATTTGAGCAGGTAATTATCTATAGTGTGATTGGTGAATGAGGGCAGCTTTTCTTTCCCGTCGATTGTATTTTGAACAATGAGCTATTGGTTTACTTTCACTCTTTAGTTATCTTATCCCTTCTCAGGTCTTCTGGGGTATATTTGAAGCTTGCATGCCCTTAGGTTTTCTTTTACAGTATGGCATGTTACTTGTCAATGATGTTCACCCTATTGTCCGTTTTAAAATGTGATTATGATTGCAACTTACTAATAAATCAGTTCGGTTTTAATTAGTAAAAGCTGTCTGACGGCAACTACTCTTATAAACATTATAATGCCACAAGGGGACATGGTATGCTAACTTTCAGGTTTATACCTATATTTTTTTGGTTTCAATTAGAACATGTTCACATGATTTGATGTCAGAAAAACATTTATTCATATTTTTTTCTCATCCTTTCTGTCTGAATACATCTGTATTTGCCCTCTGTCTGAAATGCTCCATTTAAGCACTTTTCTTTTTAAGCCCCTCTCCAAAAGAAGCTCAGTTTGCCCTGGCTGGTCATGTTTTCAGGGTCTTCTATGTCATTGCAGCCAGGCAATGACTGTAACGGTATTATATAACTATTTTCTACCTATATATAGTATAGTTGGGACATCACAAAAGGACTTTACCCAAGAGAAACAGTGATACAAATAAGATGTTTGCAGCTGTGTTAAACATTGCTATCTCGGTAGAACATAATGATTAGAGCAGAGCAGGAGGAGGCTTCTGGATAAACAATTGTGTTCTATCCAACAAGTTTTCTAATAACTTTTTTTTTTTTTTTTGTCTGAAATTCTTTTTTTCCTGCCCAGTTGTTTTGTGCTCCAGGTTATTGCTTTATATTAAGGATATATTTATGTTGTTTTACATATTAAGCATATGCATTTACCCTCTCCCTCTGTTTTAGCTACAGCTAAAAGATTCAGGGCTGCAGCTGCAACACAGTATCTCACTTTTAGTTTAGTCTAGATAGGAAGGTAGTCAAAATCTATTTATTTTGGGACATGGCTGACCACAAACTTAGAAACTATGCAGCAAATGGTAGACATTATGCCTTTTATAGGCAAACCAAAGGAATCTGGGTGCATGTTTACAGAGTAAACCTCATTTTGAAAAGAATATTCTACCATTTAACTTTTTAATCCCATTCCAGCTTTTTCAGTTGGAGCATGTACTTTACTCTGGGCAGCATGTCTTTTACTGCTTTCTTTCATTTGTTGCAAACTGATTTATAGTTCAGTCAAGTGAACTCATTTAGCCTGGTTGTTTAAATGTAAATGTTTTTAGGTGTTTTCAAAGTGCCTCACATTTCCTTGGAAACAGAAAATACAATGTCGGTTAAAAAAAAGGGAACATGTGGGTGAATGAGAGCATGAGAGCAGGGGGGGGGGAAGGAAGGGAAGGCTGGGGCGATGTTAAAGTGGGCAGGGTCTGAGAGACCAGCTGTGATTGAGGAAGAGAGGCGTATAAGTTCCCAACTTTTCACTGCAAGCGTCACTTTCTAAGCCGGTCAGCAGACTCCACATCTAATTTTTCACTTCATCCTCTGCCGTGCCTAAACTTCTCCAAAATGAGCTTTAGAGGACAAACACGACAAGGCATAGCCTCTTCCCACATCTCCTTCACCCGCTCCATGCCCCAACGTGCAGCGAGCATTTATGCCGGTGCTGGTGGACAGGGCACCCGTATCTCCTCTGTCTCCCCAATGGCCTCTTCATCCTCTGCCTTCAGGTTGAGCAGTGGAGTGGGTGGGGGTATGGGCTCAGGTTTTGGAGCTGGTGCCAGTGCATCCATGGCTACTGGTGGTGGTGGTGGCGGTGCTGGGATCATGGGCAACGAGAGGGGAGCCATGCAGAACCTGAACGACCGCCTGGCCAACTACCTGGAGACAGTGAGGAACCTGGAACGGGCCAACAAGGAGCTGGAGATGAAGATCATGGAGGCTCTGGAGAAGGGAGGGCCCGACATGAGAGACTACAGCAAGTATGAACCCATCATTGAAGACCTACGCAGAAAGGTAAGCAGGATAATGAATAATGATCATTAAAATGAAATGGGGAAGTTATGTATGAAATGTTGAAAACTAGGAAGTTGTTGGTTGATGTGTTTGATACAGCAAGATGAGACACAATGAGGTATGAGGGTTTAAGTGCTTTAGAAATGCTTGATGAGGCCTCTACATGAATCAATGAGTGCACGTGATGGCACTCATCACAGAAGATGTATCAAATGTAGACCTGCGTGTGTCAGTAGGTTTTATCATTTTATCAGTTTTTACATTTTATCTAATGTCAAGCATTGTAAATTATTCTTGAGAATGTTTATGTTGAGACGGGCAGCCTTTCCTTTGTGGGTTATCAAATGTCTCACAACAGAATGAAGGGTGTGGTTGCTAAGCACTAACCCTCCCCCATAAAACTTGTCTGTGCCACAAAGTGTCCAGAACTTCCTCTGGTGAATCATCATCATGCGGTCTTCATCATAAGAGACTGAATTTCCCTAAAAACCAAACCTACACCAGACAAAAGCATTTCCTGCTTGCAAATGGTGATTTTACAAGCATTTTCTAGTGTAGGAGGCCCTCAATGTGAAACAGATGTGTGGTAATGACACACACACAAAGGATCTTGGACTGCCAGCGTGAGTGTGTGTATGTGCACACAGATGTGTGTGAGTGCACTGCTTGTATAACAATCAGCTCCAGTCTGCCAGAGTCAAATGTCACATTCTTCTACAGACTGCAGATCTTCAGTGTCGCATAACAACACATTGATAGTGGTACTTTGTCTTTCTCGACACATAAAGACACAACTATTTCCTTTTGTCCTCTGAGGCAGTTTACCACAGACACAGAAGACAGTATACATTCACAAATGCAGTCACGCACAAAGAATTTTAGACAGTATACACAAATAAAATGACAGACGGAGACAGTGAAGCTGGGTGAGAAGAAAATCTCTCTGTCTCAGACAGGAAACCTATTTTTCCAACAATGCTAAAACAAACCAGATTCTATTCTGGCACAGGAATATCCACGTTTCCTGTCCTTCAGTTTGTGGTTTCTCTCTTTCACTGAGTGTGACTATGGATTCAGTCATGTTGTGGTCCTAGTGTGTAATCTGACTCTGAGGTTTCTACTGTTATATAAAGGAAATAGTGATTGAAATCATGTTTAATTCTGTAGCTGTGTTATTATTGGACATAATGATTGAAGCATAGAATGAAGAGGCTTCTGATTGAACGATTGTGTTCTTTTTGACCAGCATAAACACCTTAATGAAAACCTTTTTTTGTCTGAAATTATTTTTTCTCTCCAGATCTTTGATAAGATTGTGGACAATGCTCGTTTCGTGCTCCAGATTGACAATGCCCGTCTTGCTGCTGATGACTTTAAAGTAAAGTAAGTATTGTAAAATTAATATTGTGAAAAGTAAAATTTCCATGTATTTTTTATTATAAAGCAGGTTGAGGTGCTTTAAAAATACAGTGAAAGTTTCAAAAAGCTCAATCCAAAGAGAAAGGCACACAACCTGTATTTAGAAACGGTGCCTTTAAACAGGCCATCAGGACTTCTGCACAGTTGTGATATCACAATTATATAGGTAGAAAGTGCCGCTACAGTGACGTTACAGGCATGCATGTCATGTGTCTTTTGTACAGTATATCTGATATTAAGATTTCAGCAAGAACATGTTTTTGTCTAATACACTTCAATCAAACTCCATTTGAAACTTTTATACAATACAGCACAATGTGAATAACAGCTGATCTAACAGCCGATGCTTGTGCACCTACAGGTTTGACAACGAGTTGGCAATACGCCAGTCTGTGGAGGCCGACATCGCTGGGCTGAAGAGAGTCATAGATGACACCAACATGACCAGGATGAACATTGAGAGTGAGATCGAGGCTGTGAGGGAGGAACTCGCCTTCCTAAAGAAGAACCATGAGAATGTAAGTTTACGGTACATCCAAATTAACCATCACACTTTGCTACTGGAGCAGCGGCTCACGAGTTACACGTATTGAATGTTTTTGTTAATTTCTCTGTTTCTGTCGGTCCGATAGGAAGTGATGGAGCTGAGGAGTCAGATTTCCCAGTCAGGCGTGCAAGTGGACGTTGACGCTCCGAAAGGTAATGACCTGGCCCAGATCATGGAGGACATGAGGGGCAACTATGAGAAAATTGCCTTGAAGAACGCAGAAGACCTCAAACGGTGGCATGAAAATCAGGTAATGCAGTGTTGAATCATTTATCAATATAATTTGCAAAACTATCATGTTTTTTTGGCTAACACCCTTTCGCCCTCTCCCTGTCAGATTGCGGATGTGCAGGTGGAAGTATCACAGAACACGGAAGCTCTCCAGGGAGCCCAAATGGAGATGAGTGACGCATCCAGACAGATACAAACTCTGGAAATTGAACTTGCATCCCAACAGAGCTTAGTAAGCATGAATTTTACAAAAGTGTTTTATGTTCTGTTTTCGTTAATTTTCATTTTATTAACAAACACAAAATAATAAAATCCTCTATTAAGATTCTTGTTGCAATATTAGAGATCTTCCTTAAAATATGACCATAACATAATACCTTCTTTTCACAAAGGTTGGAACTTTCCCATGTTTTCCTGAATTAGACTTGCTTGGCTTAAAACATCTTTGGCACACATTTGATTTCTCCTTTTCAATCCTTTATCAGAAAGCCTCCTTAGAGGACACCTTACGCAACACAGAGCAACGAAACAACATGGAAATGGAGAAATACAACAGCATTATTATCCATCTGGAGGAGGAGCTGACCAACTTGCGTGCAAACATCCAGAAGCAGACCCAAGAGTATGAGGTGCTGCTAAACATGAAGATGAAACTGGAGGCAGAGATTGCCACTTACAAGAGTCTGCTGGATGGCGGAGACTTCAAGTAAGAGTTAGGTGGAGGAGAAAAAACAGATCCAGGCATGGTGTTGATGGTGGTGGAGGTGAATACTAAAATCACTTGTTATCATGGTTTGCATGGTCGAGCACAACTGCATCATGACGTGAGGCGGTAGTTCCAGTCAGTTTACATATCAAGTTCAACTGAAAAATTTTGAAAGTTTAAATGTTTCATTTGTGTTTTTGTACAGGCTGCAGGATGCACTGGATGAGCTGGCGGCCACAAGCTAATTTGGAACAAAGAATCTGGGACCTTCCAAACAATGAAAGCAGAAAAAAACCCAACTATCCATTATGGGAAAAAAATGCTGGTCCAATCCACTATGAAGCCAACTTTAAACGAAGACCACATTCTGTGTAAACCACAAATTATACAAGCAATTCTGAATAAAGGCATTTGACCACACCACAGTGAAACAGGCAAATATGAATAAAACCACTTGTTGACCCACAATCATATCATTGTGCATTGTTATTGTTACGTAATGTAAGACTGTTTGTGTCGTGAAACTCAGAGTAATAATCCTGAGATGGGAAACTGAATTTTCAGTTCCAAAACAGCTGATTAGAGTTAGTTCAATCAACCCTGAGAAGGTTGAACCTGAACATAAAAATCCATCATTGGAGCTCCGATACTACAATTCATCATGGCAACAGGTAAATTAAATGCAGAGGTTCTGTTTTAATTAGAGATATTATAATGCATGTACTGTATATGCAGACTGTGCACATTTATCTGCACAGTAAATTTTGCAGTGTTAAATCAACACTTAAAGAAGTAAATTTAACACTGTGTCCAAGTGTATTTGGTCTTTATCAGAATTGTTGTTAAATTAACTCTTTCCATGGTGTTCAAATTTACGCAAAATTGAGTAAAAAATGTGGTGTTAATGAAACTTAACACTACAGATTGAATAACTCTGGAGAGAGTAAATATGACTCTTAGCAGTGTATAAAAGTTACTCTACTGTGGTGACAATTTAACTCTGATTCTAATGCTTTTTAACACTGTATTGAGCTATTGAAGGTTAACACTGGAGGCTAATATAACTCGAAAAGAAAAGTGTTAATTTTACACACTAATGTGTTAATGATTTACTCTGTTGCAGTGAAAAAACAACTTAGTCAATTCCTAACACTGCACACTGTTTTACACTTGTGTAGTGTCAAATTGCGTGTGTCCCTGCCGTACCTGCCCCAATACTACAACATTCACTTTTGAAAAAACATATGCCACAATCTAACAGTTACAGTAAGGTCATGTAACAGTGTACTTGCCATGCCATTACAGGGCTCCAAGTGAACCAAGTTGAAAACAACTGTTAACTTTTGGTCTGACTAACAACGTCACCACTTGAGAACATTCACCCTAAGTCTGCATAAAATTGCAATATGGAACAATATTTAAGGCGGGATCTGTCGTACCATACTTAATTTGAACATCAAATGGTTTGGAGTAAAAAAGATCATTTATGTGCAACACTTTTAGAACCGTGTCTGGATGTAGCTTGACCTTAAAGGCTTGGTAATGGTCATCAAAACATATAGTTTCCATCAATTTTACACAGAACAAAACAAAGTCATCGTTTACAGCAATTATTCTTGATCTTACAAAAACCCAAGCATCTCACATGCTACATATAATGAAGTCACAACGGTACTCTGTACCGTGATATTTCATCCATTTGTCAAAAAAGACTCTGATTGACAAAACAAGTTTTTCAGCAATTGCTGCACCCTGTTTCATAATTTTTCCTGGACCTACAATTAATCTTTCCTAGCTAAAAGATCCATGATACATTGCCATGTTGTAACGCATGGCCTTGTAACGCATGCACCATGTATGCAAAATCGGACAAATGTACCTTATGCTACGAGGATAATGTATCATGAAGTGATTCTTTGGCAAGATTTATTTCAGGAAATAATTGCTTGAACAGCTGATGATGATCAATGATTAAATGTTTGAGGTATATGGTCATGCCTTATGAATCCCTTAGAATGATTTTAGCCCTACTAAGACAGCGAGAGCTGTACAGTTCCTCCAGGGTAGAGAGTGAGCAATCAATGATCTTTTGGGCTGTGTTAACAACCTTTTGGAGAGCTTTCCGGTCAGCCACTGTGCAGCTGGCAAACCACACACACATTCAGTAAGTCAGGATGCTTTGATGCGATAGAATGACACTAAAAGAGTCAGATTGTTATTCCTGAGAACTCTCAGGAAGTGCAGTCTCCGTTGTTCTTTCTTGATGGTGGATGTGGTGTTAATGTTCCAAGTTAAGTCCTCCTGTATGTGCACACCGAGAAACCGGAAATTTGTGAGCACCTGTTTCCCCCCGATGAATAGGGGTTGAGTGTCCGTTTTGGCTTTCCCCCTGAAGTCTATGACCAGCTCCTTGGTCTCGGAGGTGTTCAGGACAAGGTTATTGTCTGAACACCACATTGACAGCTGCTCCGCCTCGTCCCGGTAAGCCGACTCATCTCCCCCAGATGATACCACAACTGTGGTACCACAGTACCACAGATACCACAATGATGGTGATCAGCAAACTTGATGATGCTGTTGCTGGAGTGTGCGGGGGTGCAGTCATGCGTGTAGAGGGTGTAGAGTAGGGGGCTCAGCACACAGCCCTGAGACGAGCCGATGTTTAGGCTAAGGGCTGTGGAGATGTGGGGGCCTACCTTCACCCTCTGGGAGCAGTCCGACAGGAAGTCCTTGATCCAAAGGCAGACGGAGTTGGATATTCCCAGTTCTAAACGTTTGGTCATTAGTCTGTTGGGAAGTATGTTGTTAAATGCTGAGCTGAAGTCCACAAATAAGAGCCACGCATAGCTCCCCTGCCGCTCCAGGTGGGACAAAGCAGCACGGAGAGCTGTGGCGATAGCATCCTCTGTGCACCTGTTGGTTCTGTAGGCAAACTGGTGAGAGTAGGGCGCACTCACACTGTCCTTCCGCACCGTGCCCCGTGCTTTAGGGTACTTGCCCCCCCTCCCTCTCCCCCCGCGCCCCAGCCCCGTTTGTACTCACACTGCCTGGGCCTCGCGCAAATGCTTCTTGCTGTCCATACGTCATCGCGCTGTAACACGTCACACGCATTGATCGCGTGTGTGTGGCTTTGTATACAAATCTTTCCATAGACCTTGAAGTTTTGTGCGTCTTGTCCGACTGTTTTTGAATATTTTCATCCGACCAAATCTGCAGTAAACACTCCACCTTCGCATCACACCAACGTGAACCTTTCACCGCCATTGTTGTTGTTGTTAAATGTCCGCGCATGGTCCGTCGTTCTATTTTCTATGTCCGAACAGGCGCACATACCGCTACCGCCGTAGGGCTCGTGCTCATGCTCGTACACGTGCGCACGCTCGTGCTCATACATGTGCAAACGGCTCTACAAAAGCCCACCTCTTTCAAGCAGGCCGTGGACGGCCCGCTGTCCGCAGTTATGCGCGGAACGGGTGCACTCACACTGCTTAAACGTACTAGGCTTTAGCTGAAAAAACGGTTTTGGCCCGGTACAGAAGGACAGTGTGAGTGCGCCCTAAATCACCTCAAAAGGAAAGGAAACTGGTTGAGTTCATGGAAGAGGTCATAAAGAGAGGTGACGCAGAGCAAATTCAAGACAACGGCAGAGAAGGTGAGAGATGTACATTTGTACATTTCCCATCACAGAGTTTATCACACCAATTTCGTGTAGACGGAAATGTCCAACAGCAGCACCTGACAGCCTCTCGATAGGGAACGCTTCACATTGGCAACGGCTGTTAAGCGTCAAAGGTCACTTTGGTGGTGAACCCTAAATCTTCAGCTTTAAGCCAAAAAGTGTTTTAGGGATTCTTCAGCTTCAGCAGTCTTGAGTTAGGTGAATGAGAGAGTCAGTTGTTCACTTTCAAGCTCCTAGTGAATACTGGATTTTTGATATCAACTTAAAGGGTAACTTCGCACTGTTGACTAAAGCATGATTTCTCCGGCCAAGATAAAATAAACTTGTTCTCAAAAACACAAGCACTTACTTTGATGACGTTTGACTGATTAATAAAATGTTATTAATCAAATAAAACACTAAACTTCGTTGAAAAAACAGGAAGAAAGTTACTTAAAAATATAAAGACAAAAATAAACTAGATAGATGTTACAAAATAAAAGTCTGTACAATAGGCAAGACTAAGAAGGACAAAGTGGGAAGTCTGAGGAAATCATCTAAGGAAATCTTCTTGAAATCTGAAGAGACAGCTTGGATTTGCTATCTTTAGGTCCAAAGGTGTGAATACACACATTAACACATGTTAGCTTTCTCTTAGTTAATAATGCTGGGGTAAATGTCAGTAAAACAGTAAGATCAAATATAATGCAATGCAAATAATAAAGGCTTACTGTTGTTTTATATCTGTTACAACAGTTTTTACGGTGTTTAAAGCGATAAGGACGAACATAAATAAAGGCTTTCTAAAAACATCGGTATGCTTCAATGGTATTCGGCTGGGGTCCGCTACACTTATTATGACAAAAACACGTCCCACATCATAAAGAGCATGGGGAGACTCTTCCTGGAGCAGCTAAGGCCTATGGTCAGGCCCTTCACTGATCCACTACAGTTCGCTTACCAGCCCCGCCTGGGAGTTCAGGACTGCAGTCATCTGGACAAGCCTGCGAGTACTATGAGAGTCATGTTCTGTGACTTCTCCGGTGCATTCAACACTATCCGTCCGGCTCTACTAGGTGAGAGGATGGCTGCGATGCAGGTGGAGGACCCTATCATGTCCTGGATGTGTATCACCTGATGGGCAGACCACGGTATGTACGCCTACAGAACTGTGTGTCTGACAGGGTGGTCTCTTCACCTCAGACTTCAACTATTGCACTGAGTCCTGCCACCTTCAGAAGTTTTCTGATGACTCAGCAATAGATGGCTGCATCGGAAAGGGGGATGTAAGGAAATACAGGACTGTTGTGGGCAACTTTGTCACTTGGAGTGAGCTGAATAATCTGCAGCTCAACGTGACTAAAATAAAGGAGCTCGTAGTGGATCGGAGGAGGGTGAAAACACCTGTGACCCCGTCCCCATCCAGGGGGTCCCTGTGGACACTGTAGAGAAGTATAAGTACCTGGGGGTGTACTTCAATAATAAGTTGAACTGGACTAGAAACACTGAAGCTGGATACAAAAAGGGCCAAAGTTGACTCTTCTTCCTGAGGAGGCTGAGGTCCTTTAACATCTGCCAGATGATGCTGTGGATGTTTTATGAGTCTGTTGTGGCCAGTGCGATCTTCTTTGCTGTCACATGCTTGGGCAGTGGGCTGAAGGTCGCAGACACCAACAGACTGAACAAACTGATCAGGAGGGCCGGTGATGTCGTGGGGGAGGAGCTGGACACCCTGACGACCGTGGCAGAGAGGAGGAAGGCTCTGGTCTATCTTGGACCATGTCTCCCACCCTCTCTACGACACACTGGCCCAGCAGAGGAGCACCTTCCGCAGAAGACCCCTCGCACCCAGATGCCCCACAGAGCGCCACAGGAAATCTTTCCTGCCTGTGGTCATTAAGTTGTACAACGCATCCCTTGGAGAGTCTGTCACCCCCTCTTGGTAAGTGTGTGTATCACAGCTGCAGGGAAACGCAGGATTACTTCATCATTATCTTTTTTATTAATGTACTTTTAAATGAATTTAGTCAATGTACTAAATCTGCTTTTTATTTATTTTTTTATTTAATTTATTCAATGTACTTAATCTGCTTTATATTTATTTATTTTTAAATTCATTTGGTCAATGTACTAAATCTACTTTTTATTCAAAATTAATTTGGTCAATGTACTAAATCTGCTTTTTGTTTATTATTTTTAAATTAATTTAGTCAATGTACTAAATCTGCTTTTTGTGCGTTTATTTTTGGATTAGTTTGGTCAATATGCTGGATCTGCTTTTTATTTGTTTTTTAATTGATTTATTCAATGTACTAAATCTACTTTTAGTACATTCATAAAACAAAATCAATAACGAGGTTGCCGTAGTGACGGATAAACAGGAAGAGACTGAGTAACATTAGCTGTCCTCCTGGATGCCTCTATGTTTAGTTTTTCATGACGGTGTCAAACATAACGTACCTAACTGATCAGTCTTTATAGTTTTGTTTGAGTAAATGTGTCAGTCGTGTTTTGTGTGTTGCTTGTTGTTACGGTAACAGGAAGAGAGAGAGTAACAGCTCAACATTTAAACATCAACTAGTTCTACTCAAGCACTCACAGCTCTCGTTCTTTCAGCCGCTTTCTCGTTAATTCCATAGTGTTAAACGTTACAGGCTGTTAGCCACTTTAGCTTAGCAGTTAGCTTCAAGGCTGGTGATGGCTTCCCCCGCTCTCTCTCCTGCTCTCTCTTGCTCGGAGTGTCTTATGTTTAGCTACTCCTCTGCCTCCTTTAGTGATAATGGTAAGTGTAATAAGTGTAGTGTATTTGTAGCGCTGGAGGCGAGGCTCAGTGAGTTAGAGGCACGGCTCCGCACCATGGAAGCTCAGTCTTGTGCTACGGTAGCTAGCCGGCCACCTATAACTTTAAAGCCATATAGTGTAGCGTTAGCTTCTGCTAACCCTCCCCCGGCAATCCCTGAGCAGCCAGGGTCCTCCTGGGTGACTGTGAGAGGAAGGCATAGTTCTAAATCGAAGCCCATGGTTAACCATCCACCCGTTCACGTTTCAAACTAGTTTTTTCCACTCAGTGACACACCTGCTGAGGAAACAACCCTGGTTATTGGCAGCGCCATTCTGAGAAACGTGAACTTAGCGACACCAGGGACCATAGTAAAATGCCTCCCAGGGGCCAGAGCACTAGAGACATTGTGTCCTATTTGAAACTGCTGGCGAAGGATAAACGTAAATATGGTAAGACTGTTATTCACGTCGGCGGTAATGACACCCGATTACGTCAATCGGAGGTCACTAAAATTAACCTCGGTGTGTGCATATGCAAAAACTATGTCGGACTCCGTAATTTTCTCTGGTCCCCTGCCCAACTTGACTTGCGATGACATGTATAGCCGCATATCATCATTTCGTCACTGGCTGTCTGGATGGTGCCCGGTAAATAATGTGGGCTTCGTAGATAATTGGCAGTCTTTCTGGGGAAAACCTGGTCTTATTAGGAGAGATGGTATTCATCCTACTTTGGAGGGTGCTGCTCTTATATCTAAGAAACCTGGACGCAGTTGTTAGCAGCTAAAACCATGCCATCCAGTGTTGGGATCAGGAAGCAGAGTCACAGTTTAATACACCACTCTGCGCTGCCCTTAACGCAGGTGCCCAGGAAGCAGAGTGGCAGTCTAACACACCTCTCTGCGCTCCCTGTGGAGCATTTTCCAGCTCAGTATAGTATACAAACGCTGTGTGCCCCAAGATCATCTAAATTAACCAGATCAAAAACGAACAGAAGAGGCGCTATACAGAAAAGCTTGATACAAATCAACACCAAATCTGCGATAATGCAACATAATCAGAAAACAAAATGTGGACTTTTAAACATCAGATCTCTGAGATCTAAAGCTGTATTAGTAAACGATCTGATATCAGATAACCATATTGATTTACTCTGTCTGACTGAAACTATTAGAGACAAAATCAACTTGCTTGGCACCAATTTTTCTTCAAACCCAGGAACCTTAGAAACAACTGTACGACCTGATATATTCTTGGATTGCTTTTCTACAGTCGACCTTAACAAAATAACCTCTAGTATTTCAGCATCAAAGTCCTCTACTTGTCTCCTAGACTCTATTCCAACCAGGTTCCTTAAAGAAGTGTTACCTTTAGTTAGCACTCCTGTATTAGATATGATTAACATGTCTTTATCAGCAGGTTATGTACCACAGTCTTTTAAAGAAGCTGTAATTAAACCCCTCCTAAAAAGCCCAGTCTTGATCCTGAGGTACTAGCCAACTATAGACCTATATCTAACCTTCCTTTTCTCTCTAAGATCCTCGGAAAAATTAGTCGCCAATCAGCTATGCGACTTTTTACATAATAATATTTGAGGATTTCCAGTCAGGATTTAGATTGAATCATCGCACTGAGACAGCACTGGTGAAAATTACTAACGACCTTCTTATAGCTTCAGACAAAGGACTTGTCTCTGTACTTGTTTTACTAGATCTTAGTGCTGCCTTCGACACTATTGACCATCACATCCTGCTACAGAGACTGGAGCATCTCATTGGCATTAATGGAACTGCATGAAGCTGGTTTAAGTCTTATTTATCAGATAGATCTCAGTTTGTACATGTTAACGTCAAATCCTCTATGCACACTGAAGTCACGGAGTCCCACAGGGTTCTGTCCTTGGACCGATTCTATTCACCTTATATATGCTTCCCTTAGGAAATATTATAAGGAAGCACTCCATAAATTTTCATTGTTTTTCTGATGATACACAATTATATTTGTTGATCAAACCAGAAGAAACCGATCAGTGAGATAAACTTCAAATGTGCATTAAGGAAATAATGAGCAATAGGCAATTTTCTGATGTTAAATTTCCATCAGAAATTGAAATTCTGATGGAATTATTGTCCTTGGCCCCAACGGCCTCCGAAACTCAATATCTAAAGACATTGTTACTCTGGATGATGTTGTGTTGTCCTCCAGCACCACAGTAAGGAATCTGGGTGTTATTTTTGACCAGGATATGTCCTTTGATTCTCACATAAAATTAACAACAAGGACTGCATATTTTCACCTGCGTAATATTGCGAAAATTAGGAACATTGGCCCTCATTCATCAATCTTGCGTGAAAACGGGCACAGATCTGAGCGCAGAATTGGTTGTACGACAGGACACACGTGTGATTTATGAAACATCCGTGTCTGACCAATCTCAGTGTACGAATGAGCGGGCCTCGATAAATGCAGTGGCTGAATTCGATCGTCATTAACATGTTACGCCCTTAAATATTCCTGGTTCAGAGGCCTCGCCCACTGAGGTCAAACATGCAGAGGAGAAACGCTGGTACGAAAAGAAACTTTTCCGACACACGAATCGGCATCCTGACACTCGAGATGGAGCAAAATAAAGATGTGATTTTTGTCAGTCTTCAGAGTGGAATAAAAGGGGCCCATAAAAACGCTGTATGGAAAAGAATAACGGAGGCAGTCAACCTGAAGCAGCGCTCCACTGTGACCCGTGTGCATGTGTGCGCACTGTTGAACCTGCGCTCCTGCTCTGTAGCGAGGTTTGCCAGCGGGGTTATTAGGTATACCGTTAGAGGATAACCTTTGTCACCTAGAAGAACCAAACCAAGATGTTAATCATCTGATAGCTTGTTTGATTTAATGCAATTTATCGAGGGTAGCCACTAACCGAGGAGATGACTTTGGCTCTGCAGTGCGCTTTCCTACAGCCGCGCGCCAACACATTCATTCATTTTATTCATCTTCAACCGATTGTCCCTGTCGGGGTCGCGGGGGGCTGGAGCCGAGCTGTTTTGAAAGATAAAAGAATCGTGTGTGTGTCACCCTGGCCACCAAATTTAAAAGCGATAGCTTGGCATCACAAATCACCTGTACATTTATCAAGTGGTAGTTTTTGCCATTGCTGAATGCGTAATCATTCATGGATGGGGCCTTCAGACGCACATCAGTACAATAAATTGCTCCAATCACAATTTTTTTTTTTTAATTCGTTTTAAGAATCTGTTTTGATCTGTTCTTAATATGTGACTGCTTATGCTTAATGACAGCTGAGGTTTGTTCATTACTTTCAGCCAGATTTTGCTGTGTTGCACCGCAAATACACAGGCTGAAATTTGCGTACACGATCTCAGACCTGACGTGAGATTTGATCGTATCTCCCGCTCACGTCCAAATTGATAAATGCCGAAGTTTGCTTGGAAATGGTCATACGCACGTTTTTCTGCGATACGTTCGTTTGATAAATGAGGGCCATTGTGTCTCAGATAGATGCAGAAAAACTAGTCCATGCATTTGTTACTTCTAGACTGGACTACTGCAACTCCTTATTATCAGGCTGCTCTAATAAGTCTGTTAAGAGTCTCCAGTTGGTCCAAAATGCTGCAGCTCGTGTACTAACTAAAACAAATCGAAGAGAACATATTTCTCCTGTATTCGCCTCTTTGCACTGGCTACCTGTAAAATCTAGAATATAATTTAAAATCCTTCTCCTTACCTACAAAGCTCTTATTGGTCAGGCTCCGTCGTATCTTAAAGAGCTCATAGTACCGTATCACCCGACTAGATCGCTGCGCTCTGAGAATGCAGGGCTACTTGTCGTTCCTAGAGTCTCCAAAAAGTAGAATGGGAGGCAGAGCCTTCAGCTACCAAGCTCCTCTCCTGTGGAACCAACTCCCAAGTGATGTTTGGGAGGCAGACACCGTCACCATATTTAATAGTAAACTTAAAACTTTCCTCTTTGATAAAGCTTATAGTTAGGGCTAACTAGCCCTTAGCAATGTTGTTATTGGCATTCAATTCCTCTTAGAGCCTGCATGTACCATGCTGATTCTGTTATGCTCTTCTAGGTTACTTTTGTGGTTGCTTGCATGTCTGGAAGTGTGTATGTCTGTCTGTGTTTATGTCTGTCTTTGTCTCTCTCTGTCCATCTGCCCGTCTTTTCTCTTTCTCTCTCCTTTTCTTCCTCCCCAACCGGTCAAGACAGATGTCCGTCCTCCATAGAGCTGGGTCTGTCCGACGTTCCTACATGTTAAAGGGAAGGTTGTCGTTGCCATCCTACTCTACGGGGGAATTGTTGGGTCTATATAAATCCTAAATAAATCATAGAGTGTGGTCTATACCTACTCTGTAAAGTGTCCTGAGATAACTTTTGGCACTGTAAATAAAATTTAAATTTAAATCATGGACCAATCACATTTGAACTTTTTATTCACTTTTTTATTTTTTAAATCTGCATTCATATGCAGATTTAAAAATTCAGGATTAAATTCAGGATTAAAGATACAGTACTTTATTGCAATTACAATTACGGATTTGTCTATTTTGAAAAACATTACATAATTTTAACTGACAGATGATTTTATAATTTCTATTGACAAAATAACCACACCCCAAAAATTGATGTTTGGTCACTAGGGGGGCAAAGAGACTTCACAACAAGCCAGGAGACACACCTTATAGACCTACATATATTTTGGTGTTAATGTGTAAGCAAACATATCAGTAAATACAGAACAATATTATTTTGTCCTTAGTCATCAAGTTTCTGGTTCATTGACAAATGTACAATATTAACTTAGCTCTGGTTTGGTCTAATTCAACCCCTCTTGTTTGCAGCTGGTTTATAATATGAACAATGTAATAATAATAATAATAATAATAATAATAATGATAATAATAATAATAATAATAATAATAATACATTTTATTATAGGCGCCTTTTTTAAGCACTCAAGGACACCGTACATTTGTTAAAAACAGTGCAACACAAACAATAATAAAAATGGGGAGTAAACAAAATGATCAAATCAGGTTAAAATAACAACAACACTGCAAATAAGATCAAAGGGAAAAGGCAGTTTTGAACAGATGGGAATTCAAAGTACAGTGCAAAAACCTGGTTTCATTAGCTCCAATACTGTCCAAAACTCTATTTGAATAATTTGTACCTTTAATCCTGCATGCTCCCACATACTCGTCAGTGGAAAATAACCCTTGTACTTTATTTGAGTATTTCCATGCTACTTACATTTCAGAGGAAGATTGTATCTTTTTACCTGACTGCATTCATTTGACAGCTGTACACTAGTTACTAGTGTCCAAATTAAGATTTTACATTAAAAAAAACATATGATGACCTTACAATGCTGATGCATTGTTAGAGATTAACTTCATCAGTGTATAATGATGACATAACAATGTCAAAGGATATCTTTAAAAAAAAAATAAAAAAAAGTGTGAATATGTCTTACATACCAAGCTGTGGTAAGATTTTAAATCACATAATTCACAATTACACCACTTATTTGGAGCTGAACACACCCTAAACTGTGGGGATGACAGTGGATTTTAAAAGAAGCCCAGAATATTGTCCCCCATCTCCATACTGAACACCACTGTGCTGTGGAAACCATGTCCTAGGACCTAAAGTGGGCACCCAACTTATCTACACTATCAGGAGAAAGGCCCAGCAGAGGATGTCAACCTGCAGGAGCTGCTTTAATTTTACTCTGCGGTAATCCAGTCTGTTCTCTGCACATCAATCCCCGCGTGGTTTGGATCAGCCACCAAACAGGACAGAAACTGACTCAACGGACAGCCAGGACTGCAGGGGAAATCATTGGTGCCATCTGATGACGATTTCGCTTTTCAGTCCATCCAGGACTTGCACTTCTCCAGAGTCAGGAAACTAGCAGGAAACATCACTGCAGACCCTTCACATCCTGAACACAACCTGGTCAAACATCTCTCCTCTGGCAAACACTATAGAGCACTAAAACAACCAGACAAAAGAACAGTTTCTTTCTGCAGGCCATCAATCTGATGAACAGTTAAATCAATTATACACTGTCAATAAACCTGTAACACCAAAACATCCACTTTTTGTTCCTATTATAAACAATATATTTTTAGCAATTTACAATGCACCATTTTTTGTAGGCCACTTATCATCCTGTTCTCTCACTATCAATATAAATTCTGCACATAATCTGTAGGTCACGACACTGGAGATCAAAATTGGAGAACAAATGATATATCCTTGATTTATTCTGAAATATTGTTATTTTTTCATTGTTCAGAATTTAATAGAATATCCACTTTGGCTCTACCACTACTGTATCAGCATGTTGTTGTTTTTTTAAATAACCAAGGCATTTCAACAAAAGCAAAAAGCAAAATTAAAAAACAGCAACCATTGTGTCAGAAGAGAGATTTTAAACATTTTTTTAGGACTAAAGGATTAAAAAATGAATAGGAAGTGTAGAAGCCCTTGCTTTGAATCACTTCAGCACATCTGTGCCCATAGGACATCACTAGGTTCTCTCACTGCTCTGGTTTGATCTTAATCCATTCTTCTTGCAGTCTTTTCCACAGTTCGGTAACTGTGGTGGGTTTCTTAGACATTACTACATGACTTAGACAGTTTCTTCTCTGGGCTCAACATTTCAAAGTGTGGGAATTCTCTTCGCTATGTCCCTGTACTGGAGGTCTCTTAGCAGAGATGGGAAAGTTTGAGACTCGGACTCGAGTCGCACTTAAGTCGCACACAACTGTGACTTGAGACTTGACTTGGACTCGCCCCTCAAAGACTTGAGATTCAACTCAGACTTGCGATTTGAGACTTGTGAACAATCTTTTTATTTATGTACTTTTTGGAGCATTAACATCAGGAGCAGAAAGTCATTCTGTCCCACAGAGATGCGCGAATGGCCACACGCAGACGACAGGGATCGATGACACAACACCTGCTGCTGCTGCTGCTGCAGTTTCATTACAGTTTGTGTTTGGCTTTAACAACTTCAGGCAAAGCCGAAACAAAAGAATCAAAGAATGCAATGTCGGTGTTAAAACAGCTGCATAAACTACCAACGTTAGCCTGTTACTAATGTTAGCTTTGTGAGAGATTAACTTTTAGATTGCCGTTCATTCATCAAATTACATAGTTTTGAAAAGTGTTTTCTTGCCGGTGCTGCCTCCGACGTTAATGTTACTGCATTATTAGCTTTAACCATCACACTGCGTTTGAGAGGCTGGAGGATTTTTTTATTTCACAGAAAGAGCTTGCTAGCAAATATATATCAAAATCGAGCATAATCATGGACATATAATACAGAACATCAACAACCAGATGTGTCTGTCACCAAATTATTATGAAATGTCTTAAAATCCTCCAATGAGAGCAGGACCTGGAGTTTCAGGTGTGTCGGTAATTAGTTCCAGGTAATGGGAGCAGAAGACTTTGTTTATATACACTAGATTATAAGGTGTCATAAATTGGGACTTTGTGTAGTTATACAATATGGTTGCACTCCAACTCTATTTTATTATTTACTTAAAAACACAAGAGACTTGATTAGGACTTGCTGCTTTTGACTTGCAAAAAGTGACTTGTGACCATCTCTGTCTCTTAGAGAAGAAAACTTCTCACCGTGAAGGAGGAAATGCATCCCCGTCTCTACCTCACCCGTCGAGCACTGACCACATACACACTCCTCTCTGGGCAGCCATGTCTGTCTGTGTCTTCCTGTCTCCACTGCTTGCATTTGGTCAGGATCTGCTGATACTCAGACAATTTATGTTCTCTATTTAGAGTCAGATAATAATTTAATCTACTTTTGATACACTTGTCCGATGTCCCAAATCTAGATATTTTGACTGGTTCATAATGAGTAGATCTCTCTCTCTCTCTCTCTCTCTCTCTCTCTCTCTCTCTCTCTCTCTCTCTCTCTCTCTCTCTCTCTCTCCTATATATACCCGCTCAAATTATGTGGCCTTCATGTAAAAAAATGGAGCATTGTTAATTGCAAAAAATAAATACACCCATACATATGTTACATCCGTATTGTATAACATTTAAAACAAAGCTGCATGGAGGCTATGGTATTTTGGCCCAACGACTTGCAGACTGCGAAGTCTGAACTAAATTACAACTACTGGAATTAAATAAACCGTGGGTTACAGCTAACGTTTGCTCAGCGTCAGTGACAAATATGTCAGGAAAGTGAAAGTCAGTGACTATGGCAGAGCAGATGTGGATGAGCATGCAAACAAGGGAGGAGACCATGGACAGAAAAATAGAAGAGGAGAGAAAAAGGAGGAGGCGGGCCCGTGAATGACGATGCGCGCTCCCGATAATAAATTTCTGACGCCTTCATCCGGGAACTGTTCGTACAGAACTCGTTTTCCAACATGGCGGCGTCAGGTGAGGTTTTTTAGGTTGAACGATCTGTGTCGGTTGGGGGGAATTTGAGCGGGTTATACCTCGATACAGTTTAACACATTAGGTTTTAGGATTTTCAAAGCCTCATCTTACTGATTGGCGACGTTGTCCCGCGTTTATAAATCGGTTCGTCGGTCGTTTTGTCCCGGTTAAGACGTAGCTGCTGCTGGTAGAAGGCGAATGAGCGAAGCGGCGAGTTGCACAATTTTAAAACTGTAACCTACAGATTACATGCGGCATTTTCTTTATGAGAAAAGTGAATCGCGATGTTCGGGTTGTCCGCTTTTAGGTTTATACGGTATTGCGTGTTTTGGACTTTGTGTGACATGTTATGAAATGTTGCTAACTGCGTGCAGGGCTGGCACATTGTGTGGCCGTGGAGGGGAGCTCGCCGTGGCGCTCAGAGCAGATAAGCATCGGGGCGCAAGCGCGTCTCGTGGAGGAGGGTTGGGCCGAGACGTCCGTGCTGCCCGAGGAGTCTCCCCCACGTGTGCTGCCTGGCTCTCGGGTATCTGGTTTTTGACGAACCGGGGCAGCTGGGCCTGTTAAGTCGCATCTTAAATACTTCCCTGGCAGCTCCGCAACTTTACAGCCGTCCCATCCGGCCGGTCAAGTCTTGCGCCGATGATTGCGCACTTTGATCCTGGTGCTGCGACGTGCACTAGGCCCTAAAACCTAGCCAGCTAAGCAGGGACACTTCCCCCGTCAGCACTCCTTTGCTGACTAAGCCCGCATAGTCAAAGACAAAAACGGTCTGCGTAGGCAGCAAACACTCAACTAAACGGCTAACTGTAGGCCCTCGTAGCTGTTGCAGCTTCAGCAGAAGTCAGTGCTGCCAAAAGTCAACGTTGCGCAGCTTCATGCTTGCTAATGTCGCATTAGCGTGGAGCTCTAAGAAAGCGGTCAACATGTTATTTTTTCTGTTTTTTGAGGGTTCTAGCAGTCAAGGCTAGTTAGGCCTGTTAATTGTGAACAATGACTTGGCATTATTAACATGGAAAGAGTTGTTAACCTGTGTGTGTGTGTGTGTGTGTGTTGCTCTGTATGTGTGCAGGTTTTTTAGTGATGTGTGTAAAGAATGTCCTGACAGCTGGGATTTTCACAATAAAGCTCACAGCCCAGCTTTGTCGCTCCCCTTTTTCTGCCTCAGACCAAAACAAACCAGACCTGCCCTATGAGTTGAGCTGTGTGAAGCCCCCTTGGGCAACTGGCAACTGTTTGCCATTCAAATAGACACTATGAGGAATGTTCTGCAATGGATAAGCGATTCGTTTATTTAGACGCCCCAGGTCTATTCCTCTAAGATGCAGAAAACATGCAGTCCAGTGGTTTGGACATTGGCTTTCTTGGGAGATGAATAAGTAGAGACAACCTTTTCTGACCCATTGGACAGGCAAAACACTCCCCTTGTGTTTTCTCTCCAATAAGAAAATAGGTGTTTTTATTATCACTCGCACATTGCAGTCTTATTTTGCTCGGCAGGACAACAGCTCACACTTCAACTAGTGTTTTTCAAGGCAGAGACTCTGCTGTCTTCAGTGGAGAGAGATCATGCACAAATCCAGAATGTGGTTGTTCTGGTGTTAGAATAAATCTCTCAGTAGTTCAGCATTTCACTGATGTGACTATATTTTGTATTATGTCACTGTTCATGTGATCAAAAATAATAGCTGAAATCTAATTCAAGCCACTGAAGTAATCTGACATCACTGTTTTGACACTGTAATAATCTAATAATAGTAATCTAATGTTTACACACATCTGTAACATCTGCCACTATTCTCAAACTTTGTGTGTTCTTTAGCTATCTGTAATTTTTCCAAACAAAAAGACTGATGTATATAATTCCTTTTTTTACATAAAGAAAATGTTGTGCTTGTGGATAAAGGCTTAAAAGACTCCCCTTATCCATATAGACAACAAACCTGTGGCCTACCATCTTTCCAAGGTTGACTATTTACTCTGTTCATCTCCCTCTAGCTAAGAAGAAGAATAAGAAGGGTAAGACCCTCACTCTGACTGACTTCCTGGCAGAGGACAAGGGAAGCAGCAATGCACCCCCCAGCTACCCTGCCAAGTCCACTAGCTGGGCAGATGAGACTGATGACCTGGAGGGAGATGGTGAGCACACTCTGAAATACACACAAAATACCTTGCTTCTGTCTTGCATTTTTCCGTCCAACGATAGAAAGATCAATATCATCACTCTCTTACTCGGGTTGTCTCTCAGTTGAGTGGTAGGAAATGAAAATGTGTTAGAAGATTGCAGTAACTCATTGTAAAATGAGAAAATGTGTTCTTGTTTTATGTGTGAATGTGCTATGACAGAGCATTATTGGTCTTTTCTTTCAAGGATTAATAAAAGGTCAGACACATTGGAGAACCAAGGATTTGTTTTTATGTCTGCTAAGTCCTTTACATTTCTAAGATTGCTGTCTATAACCAGCAGGTTATTATTGAACTGTTCAGCCTACAGCACTGCTTTTTTTTTCAACGTAAAACTTGAATCTTTACAGTTTCCTTTCAAATTTGGTAACTAACACTTTTCAAGTGTTTTGAAAGGATTCCACTTACTTGCTTGTACAAATCTGGCATGGCCGTTTTGAATATCAAAAGGTGTTTGAATAGTGTGGATTGAGGTCTCCGCTGTTGAATGAACCATTAAAAACTCCATAATATCAACCACAGTTGAGGGTTGGTCATATAAATGTATTGTTTTTTCTAACATCTATATGCCATAAACTACTGCTCTCTAGACTCAGCCTTACTAATTTTTCCTTTGTGGCTTGTATACATTCATCATATTCCTTTGCATGATGCATATAATGTATTTTTGTCAAGTTTGTGTTGCTGAACCTTACAATTTTGCTATGTACCATGGCATAAATTGGTTGCATCACCATGTGACAAGTTGGGAGAACGGTTTGGACTCTGCTGTCTGTCAGCAGCTCCTGCGCCAAGTGACAGGGGCTGGATAACCTGCCTTCACCAGCTGACTGACAGAAACGTATTAAACCAAAATAGTTTTCATATTGGCTCCATGGGAACAGTGTTTAGTTGATTCATTGACCTTATATCCCAGCCTAGCACAGCAAGTAAAGCCTGTAGTGCCACAGAGACATAGAGACAGAGCTGAGCAGTCAGTGTAGATATGGTTAATAACACAAATACAGTGAGATAAACCGTTATATTTAATAAAATGGAAATGCATCTGTTCTGCAAGTGGCAGGGCCACCCCAGCCTTGCAGGGGCAGGCAATACTTTATGGGCGTGGGTGGTCTACCGTCATTTGGCCCTCGTACTTTATAGTCACATGCTCCTACTGAGTAGGAAGATCCAGACTGGGCTTGTTGTGTCACTACACTAATCGGTGCACCTGGTATATCAAATCCAAGGTTTTTGGCTAGACCTAATCCTGATAATTGAATCCATCAATATATAACTCAGAACAATAACATGAATTCCACATCATGAAAAATACACACGTTTAAAAAGTTTGCGGAACAAAAAGTGCATTGGATATAATACAGGTTTAAAATATTGTCTCATTCTTGTGAACTGATGGTCTCCTCACCCCTAGTGACTAATGCATATATTTTTCCGTTAAGATTAATTATTGAGTATTTGTTGCAGTGTGCCTTTTTGCATGTCAGAGTAGAAGAGCTAACTTATTGGAAGTTTTAGGTTTGTATTTATTTGACACTGTCTCTCTCCTCCACCCTCCAGTCTCAACCTCGTGGCACACAGAGGAGGATTCGTTCCGGGCACCACCCATTGACCGGTCCATCCTGCCCACAGCACCACGTTCAGCTCGTGAACCCAACGTTGACCGGTCCAGACTGCCCCGCAGCCCGCCTTACACGGCCTTCCTGGGTAACCTGCCCTATGATGTCACCGAGGACTCAATCAAAGACTTCTTCCGGGGCTTGGCAGTATGTATATCAAGCGCACACGCATGTAATGTAGGCGTGTAACACACAGCACATGGGGGTTACAATTACTGCAACTCTTTGTTTTGTAAGGAACAGTGAAACTCAAGTGACAGTTTTAGTTGTAGGCTTTATTGCTCTTTACAGGAGCCTTAAACACTCGCCTGAGCATCTTGTCAAGCTAGTGAGTCTATATTCAATTACATCTGTTATTTAAATGTTTGTTTTTAGTCCACACTGACACACTGCTGTTGTTGACACACAAAGGACAAGTTAATTTGTTTAGAAATAAAGAACAGGACACACTGGTCAAGCTTGTTTTTCTTTTCTTTTCTTCTTCCCTTTTTATCTATAGAAAGATGTTTGAGTAGAGTCATGTTGGGGAGCTGGGATCAGGGACATCAGAGGAATACTATAGTTTTTACGTTAGTTTCCTCATCTAACCAGGAATAGTCGTAAAACTCAGCTTCACTTGTATAAAGTCTAGAGCTGCAATGATTAATCAATTAGCTATCAACAATTTAATGAATCGCCAACTATTTTGATAGATTAAATGTTTGACCTGTTCTCTTATAAAAGAAATTACTCAAAAGTTCTCTAATTCCAGCTTTTAAAAATGTGGATAAACTGAATGTTTTTGAGATGTGGACAAAACAAGACATTTGAGGACTTCATCTTGGGTTTTTAGAAACATTGATCTATTTTCTTTTAAACATTTTGTGACATTTTATGCCTAAATTAATCCATTAATCAAGACAAAAATCGACTGATTTAATAGACAATGGAAATAATTGTTAGTTGCAATCATAAAGTCCTCTGATGCGTGCCTCTGGCTTTTACATTGACCAATATCAGCGAAATCACTTATCTTATTTTGCACTACAGTGCTGACCTGTACATTGTTTTGTTTAAGGTTAGGGCTTAAATGGTTTACAATAAACATCTCAAACATCTGGCATATCCTCCATTGCAAAGTTGATTTGTGTCTTCCATAGCATTTTGCATGCTACATTTTTATAACTGCATTTTTTATCAGTGCATTCTATGTTATATATGTTATTCTGTCACTATCCTTATCACCAGATCAGTGCAGTGCGTCTGCCTCGAGAGCCCAGTAACCCTGAGAGGCTAAAGGGCTTTGGCTATGCTGAATTTGATGATGTGGACTCTCTTCTGAGGGCCTTGAGTCTCAATGAGGAGGTGAGAGGATGCAATAAGAACTTGGTTTTAAAGTATATGTTTGCCTTTTTATTTTAACCCCTGGATCTGAACTAACATGAACGACTTTCCACGTAGTCGTATTGCACAAAAATCTGAGCCATTTGTTCATGTAAACAGAACCTGGGAAACCGAAGAATCCGTGTGGATATTGCAGACCAGTCAAATGATAAAGGTACCAACTCTTTTTGCTTTGTCTTCTTCTGGCCACTGTTCTTTGGCTACAGTATGGATTGTGTAACCGGAATAGCAGCTCAGTAATAATGACACAATGTGTGCAGATCTGGCTCACGAGGGAATATTTACTGGCCCTTTGAGTAGAAGCCTATGTGCCTTAGTGGCTGATGTTGACTGCTGTCCTCTCTTGCATCTCAAGCCAACAGTCGCAGCATGTCAAATACCGACGTACTAGGAAGCTTGCTCCACTCTTTGCCTGTAGGAGTGTGGCCACAATTCTCTGCGCGCTCCCGCTATTTTTTTTACCGCTCCTCTCCTCTCCATAACAGCCTGCTTCGTGTTTGTTGTGGTTCATGAAATCGTTTCAGTCTGGTTAAATCCATGGTTAAATCACGACCACAATGTCTCCTTCTACTTTGAAAAAAAGTAAACACAGAAAACCAGCAATTCAACAGTAAATGCACAGAAGTATTTGTATTTATTTAAACTGTCACTTTGAAGCCTGTGTGTATATCAGTGTAAAGCAAAAATCTGAGTAACTAGTGACTTAAGTTATCAGATAATTGTAGTGGAGTAAAAAGTAGAATATTTCCCACTGAATTGTAGTGAAGTAGAATTATAAAGTAGCATGAAAAGAAAATACTCAAGTAAAAAACAAGAGCTTCAAACTTGTACTAACTTCAGTTCCAGTAATTGTACAGTAATTTATAAGGATTTACATAGAAATTTAAAGAGTCAATATACTGTGATATAATACCATTACCTTCTATGCTTCAAATTTTATCTTGATATACATTCGAGACCACACTGTACAGCCCTAGCCACTATGACCACCTTTTCATTAATTTGCTAAGTTTAGTATGTTCTACAATTGAACTAGATATATCTGCTTCTTTTTCTTCACACCTCAGAGAGAGACAATGGATCTATGGGAGGCAGAGACAGGGGTGGACGGATGTCGGACATGGGACCTGACAAGACAGACACTGACTGGAGGGCTCGGCCCAGTGCAGATGCTGACGATGGACCTCCCAAGAGAGATGATGCCTTTGGAGAGAGTGAGTCAGATCTGACTTTGTTTGTGCTTTGACATCCATTATTTATTTCACATTTCGATCCCAGGATAATTGTGTTTGCAGCTTTGGACAAAAGTACAGTTGGGCAGTTTGAACCCATACCAGTACCTGGAATTCGATAATTTCACTCTGTTATAACAAAAATTAAATATCAGTTGTAAGATTAAATCCAAACCAATTCATCATATTATACAAAATACATCCTCCTCTTCTCAAACCTGTCCCTACAACCTCAAGTCGGTCTGTGTGAAGTTGTGAAATGTGTAACCACACTTGTGACCGCTTTTGGCTCGCCATTGCCTTGATTTACTGTGACTTGAACAAGCTGCAGGGATGACTTAGTGTAGCTCCATCTCCATGTGGGTTTGTTGGAGAGGAGTCCCACTCTCCTTGACAAACATGCAGAGTAGAATCCAGAGAGGCTCACTCACATGTGCACTCTCAGGTTCCAAAGATGGATTTATGTGACTCCTACCGTATTTGGTTAGTACCATTTAAAAGCATTAAGTTCAGTACCCAATCCTAGACAGAAGGGACATCTTTCTTAGTATCACTGATGTCTAGGCTTGGGTAATATGATGAGATTATCATTCAACAAGATATTGGTTGGCCATGATGACAGAAAGATATTTAATTATGCAACATCTATTAAGAATTTTGAGAGATTTGAAAGTGTCCAAATTCGTTCCTTTTCCAAACGTGTTCCCAATGTTGCCTCAGTGTTGTGCCATTTATATTTTCATCCAAAATGTTGACCTGACTGCAAAAAAATTTGCATTTCTTCCTTCCAAGCTCCATTTGACATACAATCATTTGTTGATTAGCAGAGGAATTCCATAAGTGTAATAGCAATGTTATTCTGTTACAGGATCACGAGACCGCTATGAGTCAGATCGTGGGCCACGGCGGGATAATGACCGCTATGATGGAGGAAGAGACCGCTTCCGCGATCGTTACGACGACAGGGACCGTAGGGACTATGATAGAGGAGGTGCATCATTGTGCTTGTTGGGACCCTGTGATGGATTCAGATCTATCAACAGCTCTTTTGCTTCATGATCATAAAATCCCTGAAATATACTTTATATATACCTATCCTTATTGAGTCATTGGCTTACAACACTCCCTCAATGCACTGCTGCTTCCTTAATTGAACTTGTATACACTTTTTTTTACACTTTTCTCTCCTGTCATCCTTGTAGGTTTTGACTCTCGTGGTGGTGGTGGTGGAGGAGGTCGTCGTTCCTTTGGCAGTGGCTTCCGCCGCGATTATGACGACAGTCGGGGTAGCAGCGATCGTTATGGGGATCGGGATCGTTATGGCGACCGCGAGGAGCGGTATGAGAGACGTGATGACAAGCGTGAGGACAGAGGTGAGAGTTCAATATGCTATTACTACAGTTTGTCAGCATTATTCATTCCCTGATTATATCAGATAAGGTTTACATTAGGTTAGGTATGTTAGGTTACATTTAACGGTAATTGTAGTGTTTTATATCTACCATTTATGCAATAATGATACAAATATATTAATTTAAGGGTGCAAATAACGTTGAAAGATTTTCACACGTTCTCAGTGTTTCTGTTTTTTTGTCAGAGTAGAGTTTGACTTTGCTAACACCATCTTCAGATATTCACAGCCACGCCATAATATCCATATTAATATCATTCTTTCATGTTCTTACACCAGCTTCTCAGCAGAGACCTAAGTTGAACCTTAAGCCTCGTAGTGTGCCCAAGGAGGAGGATGGCGGTGGTGGCGGCGGGGGCGGTGGTGGTGGCGGCGGGGGCGGCAGTGGTGGTGGCGGCGGCGGCGGCAGCATTGGCGGTGGTACTTCCCCAGCTGCAGCTCCGACCTCCAGCAGCAGGGCCTCATCAATCTTTGGTGCGGCCAAGCCAGTTGACACAGCAGCCAAGGAGAGGGAGGTGGAGGAGAGGCTGAAGAAAGAGGAAGAGAGGCTGCAGAGGCAGCTGGAGGAGGACAAAGGCCGGGGATCCGATAGAAAGATAAGAGACAGGTAAGGAGTTGACAGGGATGGTCATCATAAGTTTGAATGAGAACTCTATCTCATTCATGCTTAAATACAGTATATTTAAGGAAGTTTTTTTTGTAATATAGCTGCATACTTTACAGAAGTCAAGTCACGCTTAAGAATTGTATCTAAAAGATCACATGCATTAGTATAATATGACAACAAGAATTTGTGATTGTTTACTGTATTAAAAAAAATGTTGTGTGGAATTCCTCTGTAAAGGTACTATGTGAATTTTTCAGAAATTAGTTACTAACAGCTAGTTAGTATTATGGCCAACTAACCTATCCATCCTTGTATAGTATTTTTGCTAGTGATAACATTAGCGACAAGCATGCTAAGGTTAGCCAGCTATACTGCATGGATCTGGCGTTTGTTTGCTTCCTAATGTTGGGTAAAGTCATCTGCAAACAGTTTATCAGCCAGATCAGTCCTGGGGGTCTGGATGAATTAGCTAACATTATCCACTCCAGAAGTTATGAGATTTTATATACAAAAGGTCAACTTCATTATGACTTTATCATTTTCTGCAAAAACACTTTTTGCTCACCACACTAATGGTGCTTTGCAAAGTTTGTCTCTATTTTCAGAACTGTCTCTTTTTTAAGCCCATTGTCGTTTTCAGGCCTGTTTAAGCTTTTTCTATTGTTTTCAGGGACCCAAGCTGGCGCAATGAAGAATCCCATACTGAGCGATCTCGCACAGGAAGTGAGTCTTCACAGGGAGGAAGTACCTCTGGAAGAGGTGAGATTCATCTTCATTTAGTTTTGATAGAGCGTGCCTTGAGGAATCTGATTTCTCCATATAAACATGAAGAGACAATATCGCACTGCTATGTTTCTGTGTATCCTATTTTTGTGTCTTTCTATGTAAAAAAATATTTTCAACAAATGACCTCTGTTCTGTGAGTCACGTCACAATCAATTCAGTCTGTAGTCTGTTCAATGAGATTTTAATCTTGAGGTTGTTGTTTTTTTTTATATAAGACATGTAGACACAAATGCAGCTTTTTTGTATTGGGAGTTATGTTATATTTTCGGTGTACTTGAAACAAAAAATTCAAGTCAAACCACAAAAGGTGAGTATTTCATTCAGTCGTAAGAGTGTTGAAAATAATCTTCAGTGATGTAAAACAGTCAGAAACAATGCGCTGCTCTTCTCATCCACCAGGCTCCCGGTGTCGAGATGGTGACCGCTCTGGGGAGAATGAGGTTTTCAGCGGAAGAGAAGGTGAGCCCTCCTCCCCTGGGACCTCCCCGCAGCCCCCCCCTACCAGCTCTTCCAAGGATCCGCTGAAGGTGATGCCTGCACCTCCTCCAAAGGAGAATGTCTGGGCTAAGAGAAGTGCCGCCAGCACAGGCTCAAGCGAAGGTGACGGAAGAGTTCCAGTTTCTCCTGTCTCTCCCAGTGGTTCAGCTCCTCCCAAGCTCCGGTGAGAACTCGGGTGTATTTATTCATTAAACAGGGGCAATGGACAGCCATTGATTGTCCCAAAGTTGGCTAAATGCCTCATCAAATCTAGAAGTGATTTTACTCTGAGTTAGGAACATTTTTAGGAACACTGCACATAAATAGCCATGTTAAAACATTTCACACCCAGAATTGGCCATCAAAGCCATCAGTTTGAGTGTTTTGTATACCATTTCTTGACTGTTCTTACGTTCTCTTTAGATCCCCAAGTGCTGCAGATGAAATAGGATCTGGGAAAGGTAAGACCTACTGATGAGTGGGGGATTTTATCCAAACCAAACCTCAGTGTAGGCTATGATTTTCAAAGTTGAACAAACCATGTCAGCTATAAGAGGACTCAAAATCAGAAACACAGATGATGGAAGACATTTACGTTAACAACAAACATTTGCATACACCTGGATAATATGTGTTAAATTTGAACACATCTTAAAGACCCCAGCCACATCAACAACCCTATGAGACTGTAAAAGCCATTAAGCACAAAACAAAAATGGTGGATGGATAAAAATGAGACAATTTTTGCCTCACTGGAAGAAGGGATCTAAGTTTGGGACCAGTGAAAAGGCCATGTTGCTATATTGGTCCAATCATTTTATCCTCTGTCATCTCAGACTGTTCTAATTAAGCTCGGTTCTCGGCTCCGACTAGACTCAGTCTTCTTTAACTTTAGCAGTTTTTTATCTCATCAGTGGAAATACTTTTGTTTGTAGTTCAAAACACAACTATTGGATAAACATGTAGTATCGTGACATTGTAAATAAGCATATTAAACATCAACATTAATCTTAAATATCTGATGGGAATTCTGTCATTAGTTTTAGATTTTAGAGGTCCTGTCATAAACTCAAGTATTTGGCCTATTATTTAGCTGTCCATCCAATAATGAGAGATAATTCACTCTGAATCAACATGTTTGACTCCAACTGGCATTGCTATCTCTTAAGCTTCAGTGCTGGCCAGGCTAAAAAGTGAAAGTGTAGTTTTTGTTTTCAAACATCTGACAGTGACTGCAGCCCAGTCACCACAGTGTCCTTTTTGATGGTGGATTTTTGAAGGATTTTTTAAAGGCAGCTGTACTTCAATCTCTATTGAAAACGGTGATCTGTGGTTTTCAATTAATTTTAAGTCCATAAAGGGTAAAACTTGACTATACAGACAGGAAGTGGATTCCTTATCGTACATATGCAGTGTTATTACCCAAGTTATATTATAGAGTTCCAGTGTTTTACATCAAGACAGGTTCATTTACACCAAGAGGTGCAAGAACAGCCGTTATCCTTACTTTTCACACTACTTAATATCATAATGGACATATCTGGCAAACGTCTCTGACAGTAGCAGGTATTCATAACAAGGGGAGCACTGAAATATGTCTTGCATTGTTAGCCTCCATTGTTAAAAATAATCAAAGTGAAATGTATGGTGCAGAATAATATGCACATGCACCACAAAAAAGATACACGTCTGTCAGGATCAGGCCAGCAACCTGGCCAAATACGAAAACATTGAGTACTTACATTATTTGCAGTGCTGGATCAGAAAATGACTTATTTTCATTGTTGTTTTTGAAAACCTTTTGAAGCAACTTTCAAGTCAATATAAAATTTAAATGAGATGAATTGCACTGTTCTAGCTCAGCTTGCATTGTGTACCTCATTTGGCCCCACATCAGAGAGTAACACTTTTTGAATCCAACCCAGTGGCCTTTTATGCTGCAGTGCGTTGTGAGTGTAGTCGGCTGTATAAAGTCCAACAACCTCCCTTCACTCCACTGTCTGGCTTCTCCTTTAAGATGAGAACAAGGCTGACTGTATGCGTCGGGACCGAGGGCCCCCACGGGCAAGAGGGGGGCCTGCAGGGCTTGGAGCAGGGCGGGGCCGAGGAGAGGCGCCCAACAAAGACCGAAGAAAGGAGGCAGACAGGTCAGCCATCCAAAGCTAGCCACTCCAAGGTTCTTGAGACAAGGAGGACTGGGCATCTGTAAAGAATGGCCTATGCTCAGTTACACAACTGATGATGCAATCATTGTTCCTAGTGTTGTGGAATAATTTAGAGTGCTCAAACACCTGAAATTTATTTGAGACTTTTCTTCTGAACATAAGAACTGAGCACGGTGTGAACTGGGTGCCAAGCCGCTTGTAGATTTAACTTTTCAAATAATGAAAATGAGCATAATTTGTGCTGCATTAGATTGTCTCTTTAGCCTTGTGTTTGAGTCTTCACAGCAAGGGTCAACTCTCCAGCACTGAGGAATATCAATAAATTTTAATCTCAGTGTTCGCTCTGATTGTAGAAAGGATAACAGAAGAGACCGAGACTCCAGACCACCCCCAGAGCCAAAGAAATTTGAAGAAACCCCAACCCCTGTAAGTCCTTCACTGCCAAGGATTAGTCAGACTTTGACATCACCTAAATTAATCTTCATTAAAGGGATTCCCCGACGCCTTAAGTTGTTTTACCAGTGCTCCCCTGTACATTATAGGTTTTAAACATCCTTTTTTTCTTTTTTTAAAGTCCATTAATCCTAAAATATGTTTCATTGTCCTTGAGAAAATTCTTATTTGCCTAGCATCCAAAGCCACCTCTACTGATCCAGGTTCTGTTTTGTCTTGTCTACAGAGATTCAGCTCAGCCAGTAAGTACGCTGCTTTGCTAATGGACGGAGACCAAGGCGATGACGCAGAGGACGTAGAATAGAGAGAGAAAATAAGGAGACAAGGCCCGAATGAGTAAGAAGAGGAGAAAATGACGTCCGCAGAAAAAAAAAAATCTCACATAGCATATAAAAAAAACTCCTCACATGGAAGATGCTCCTGGGAGGACAGCACTCCCTCCTTCCTTTCCTGCTACAAAACTGTCCTTTACTTGTAAAACACACACCCATCCTCCCTCCCCTTCAGCACTATTCAGCTTCTGAAGAATAGTCGCATACTGGACTTGTATTAAATGGGGGGAAAAAGGAGTAGCTGACACATGGAAAAGTGATGGATAACATTGAATTAATTGTAATAAATAAATGGAAAAAGTGGGGAAAAAATGAATTTGTATGTTTGTGGATCACAGGTGGGGTGAGGTTGGAGGGTAGGACAGAAGATGAGGTTTTCAAAGTGGAAACTTAAGTTTTATCAGCTCTTATTGATTTCCATAATTTCCAGAGTAATTGCATAACTATTCATTTTAGGCTTCTTAATTCATTAGTAAATAATTTGGTATTTTATAATTATTTAAAATCAATCCTATAAAGGAGCATTGTGTATGACATCTAATAGTGGCGAGGTTAGAGCTGGCGGCTAGAGGTAGAGCTGGTGTTAGGTTTGTCCATTCTGGGTTACTGTAGAAATATGGCGGTGCAACATAGCAGGCTCCGTCAAAGAGGACCCTCTCTATAAATATATAAATGCAAACAACTCATTCTAAGCTAACAAAAACGCAACAATTCTTAGTTTCACTAAAGAAAACATAGTTATGAATGTTATATTTAATTTCTAAATCCTACACACTGCTCCCTTTAAATCAGATTAATTTATGAGAATTGGTCAAGAATAACCTTTGAATGCTAACTCATGAATGTTGAGACTGGTTACTTGTTTAAACATGTGCACCATTCCACAAAGCATTGCTTGAATTTGTTTTAAAGTGATTGACAGTATTGTTAGAGAGGACTGACTTGTATGTCCAAAGAAAAACATCTGCTACACGATTTTCCTTCAGAGAATCTAGTGCCATTACTATTATCCCCAATCATTGTACTGCTGTCTTTATTTCCACACTAATGAAATAATCAACTCAATAAAGGCTAATTGTTGTTGGTAGTTTCCAGCCATCCTAAAGATTATCCACAGCTGTCTAAATCATTCCCTTTCTGAAGTGAGTAATACAAATATTAGGGTAACATCTGAAGTGTTCTACAGCAGGATGTGTGCATTACTTAAGATGTTCATTTTTTTTATTATTGTAATGCAGGTTGAGGTGCTATATAAATACTGGGAAATTATCACAACACTCAATCCACAGAGAAATGCACACAGCATGTATTCAGAAACTGCCTTTAAACAAGAGGTCTGAACTTCTATACGGTTGTGATGTCAAAAAAAATGTACTATGTATATATATAGGTAGAAAGTGACACTACAGGGCTGTTTCGGTCATTCACCGGCTGCAATGTTGGTGCAGAAAGCGCAGAAGACCTGGAAACACTGACCAATCTCACCAGACTGGGCCTGCATTCTAATACCCATAGCAACCCAACATACAATTATGAACATAAAAATAGCATAATATGGAGCAGATTTTGTGCATGGCTTTAATAATTAAAAGTATGAATTTGACTGCCCTACACTCTTGTGGTAGCGCGTCATTCTTAAATAACTTTCGGTCATAGGATGGCAAATTGAATCATCAAATATCACACTTGTGTACAACAAAAACTTCCTTTGCTGACTGTTCTCCTGGTGTGGTCCATGAGACGGAACATTTCTACAGTATTTCTTCAGTCTCAACCCCCTGCTGAGGACCAGGCTCCTGGTGGCAGCTGGTTAGGATCCTGCTGAGCTTCACGTCCCACACAGACAGAGGGCACCCATTTTGCTGTAAGATAGGACCGCTAGAGCCCTCAGCAGCAGAACACTCTCTTCAATGGACATCAGCACACTAGGAGACTAACGGTGGGAATGATGGCCTGTAGCAAGCATGTCAATTTAGTATCAAAATACCTCCTTGTATGTACATGTGTTGTAATATATCATGATAAATAAGATTTATTATGGAGTTTGTGTATGAAGAGTGATGATTGCTTCTTTTATCACTGACAAACAAATCGGAACCTATAACTTCTTACAGTTAATTCATTTTACAGTGTATTGTTTGCATCAAAGTAGCCACTCTGGGAGTGAAAAGTGTGAGTGTGAGACGGATTGATGCTGAGTAACTGTGTGGTCAGTTGTCTGAAAGCAACTGAGGGCTTTTGCTTATGTTTCTCTACATATCTGTAAATGGTGGCACTGATGGACACATATTATAAACCTGAATCCAGGTACCATTCTAGGAGAAATAGCATCAGGGTAAGTGTGAAAAAAAGTAAAATAAATCAGGAAATCATCCCTGCTGTTTTATACATTCATTGCAGTTCTGCATTGCAAAGTAAGTCAAATGCCTGATCAGACAGAATTGTCAACTTGTTATAGAAGTTAGGGTAGGGTAGATTCAAAGGTCTGGACCCTGGAATTAATAAAGTACTCTATGTTAAGTATTGCTACTTTTACTGAAAATTCTGAATGCGTCTCCTGTACTGTTTGTGTCAGTAAAGAGAGGGCTTCATATTAGAAATGTGTGTGTTTGCACACCCTAGCCACCCACCCACCACCAGTAGCCCCCACCCCTGTTGACATGTGAATCAGCAGCTGGTCCGAACAGGAGGGTCCTTCCTTCCACTCCAAGCCTCAACATGACTCAGGTTTGCGTAATCCAGGTCCCCAGATGATGTCTGAAGTAAAATTTGTGATCACCATTCACTATATAATCTGTCATGGTCAACTACACTGTGTCTGCCTATGCCGTCATTTGGAACTGTAGGCATGAAGTTCCTGAAAATGTTTCTTACGCACTTTTTAATGCATGATGATGGTTTTGTCATCTAATTTAGCTTGCAGCCACCAATTTGTCTCACTTAGACCAAGGGCCGCTCTGTATGGTCCAACCGGAGGCCAAAAACATGGTTTTAGAAAGAGCTTATTGTTGGAGATTTTCTCCTCACAACCCTTAAACCTCCAGCTTAAAGCAGTATTTTGTCTGGAGAACCCAGTTTGGAGAAATACAGTTATGCGTGTGTTACTAAGAGAGAGGGAGAGCTGTAAGTCCGGAGGAATTTAACAGATCTGAGATTTAAGCACAGAGCCTATCATTGTTTTCATTTCGTTGGGAAGCAACTGAGGAAATAAAAGAGAGGACATTAATGTTGATGGCATGTGTCTGATAAAAAAGGCTCTTTTACATCCAAGGGAGCTGCTGAGATCCTGTTTACTAAAAACCCATGCAAGCAGTTAAAAGTCTTCTCTTCTTCACAGCAACAGGACAGGAGGGAGAAGTGGGATCAAGCTTACAGTATGTTCTCATGTGCAAAGAGTCTAGAGGGATGACGTGTGTGAAAGAAGCTCTATCTAATCACTCCCCCATGAGGAAGAGGAGACTGAGAGGGGCTGAAGTGAAGCCAAAGGAAAGGGGAAGGGCCTGACATCAACAAGCCAAAACAGCTGCCCCCTTCTCCCCCATGGAGAGACAGCAAGAGGGGACTGATGGAGTGTGTGTGAGAGAGCGAGAAAGAGAGAGGGAGAAAGACTGGAGGGTCTGTAAGTGTGGAAAGGGAGAGAGCAGTGTACGAGACATTTGAGGGTCTGTGGAGTCGTAGAGAAGAGACGAAGGTATTGGCAAGTGGAAAGGGGGAAGGGAAGAGAGTCGTGGTGAGTGTATGCTTGCATGCTTTCAGAGTGAAGATAGCCAGGGAGCAAGGGACAGGGAATAGTGTAAGTGGAGAAGTGGGGGAAAGAGTGGAGGGTCTGTGCATGGTGACACTTTTTGGAAGGGTGAATGAGGGTTGTAAGAGGAGAGGGGGAAAGGAGGGGAAAGAAGTAATCTGGGGTGGATTTCAAGGTAGGACAAGCTGTCAGAGAGAAGGGCAGAGGTGTGAGGAGTCACTGGGGAAGAAGGAGCATGTTGGAGAGGAAGATGTTAGCTGTCGCAGAAACTAAATGAGGCCTTTTCAAAACTTGAAGCACTGAGAGGAGAGCAAGGAGAGGAGGACCTTCTGGAGCAAAACACACGTGTGTGTGTGTGTGTGTGTGTGTGTGTGTGTGTGTGTGTGTGTGTGTGTGTGTGTGTGTGTGTGTGTGTGTGTGTGTGTGTGTGTGTGTGTGTGTGTGTGTGTGTGTGTGTGTGTGTGTGTGTGTGTGTGTGTGTGTGTGTGTGTGTGTGTGTGTGTGTGTGTGTGCGTGTGTGTGCGTGTGTGTGTAAGGAGCGGATAAGAGGAAAGGAAATTAAAGATACAAAGCTTAAGAGGTGTCTGCTGGAAGTATGGGGTGCATTCACAGCACTAGTGCCAGCAGGACGAAAACACATGGACCTGATATTGACACAGGAGGAATCCCCATAAAGGCAGACCCTGAGATGCACCTTGAAATCCTTCAACTTGCTGAGGTAAGTGAATAAGTGCTCTTAAGAGAAATATAATTCTGAGTTTGAGGATAAACAAAGAAAAAGATTATGATAAAAGTAAATTATCATGGTCTTGGATGTTTGAATGTACATTGTCGTTGCAGTTGTTTCGAATAGCCGTAGATACTACTTAATGTTTCTCATTTGACTCAGCAGAAGAAGCTGAACGTTTTTGATTGTTATACGGCCACCACATACTAGTCATCAGACCAAACAAATCCAAAGAATCCTTTTTCCTAATTAGATCCAAAGCAGTTACGAAATCGTCCTTCTCTGTATTTTTGCCAGTGTTAAAAAGAGCAAAAGCATCTTGTCCCGCACATGCTTGCATACCGAAGGATAAACATGTGTTTTGCAGACCTGCATCAGAAGCATGAATTGCATACACTGGCAATGTTAATGAGACTTGCTATATGTATTATTTCAATGGCCTCATAAATTTGTGTACAATATGATCGGCGGCAAAGAAGGGAAAATAGATATAGGCGTGGATGATCAACTTGATCCCTGTTAATCATGTCTCCCGGGAGGAGATGTCAAGGTTCAAGAGGAAGTGGTATAAGTTACTGTCCAGTTCTGACCTGCCGTCTGCCTGGCTGCTGGCTCTATTTAGGAACATGTATGGATTTAGTAGCGACCAGCATAAAGCCTCTGGAGGACTTTTACAGAGACTTAAAATAAAAAGAGTCTGTTGGTTAAGTTCCAAGGCTACACACCAGAATGTGTGTTCTCACATGTCAGAGTAAATCACACTATGGCATGTGTGTATGTCAGCGTAAAAGGTCCAGCAGAAAGAACATTTATTTCAAGTCATATCAATTTATCTTCATACACTGCTGCGAGGTACTGCACAATGAACTTGCTGGAACTTGCTGGAACAAAAACATTACGTAGATCACATGTGGCTTCAAATCCCCTAAAGCCCTGGTTGTGTGTGTCTGTCTGAATTTCTTTGTGCTTGTGTGTGTGTGAGAGAGATACCATGCCAAAATATGATAGCATAGTCCCAACTGAATGGGTGGACTCTGCAGTGGAGAGGAATGAAATATGTCATACATGCAAACAGTCCAAAAGTTCTTTATGTTGTTTTATGTCTATTTTTTCTCTCTCTCTCTCTCTCTCTCTCTCTCTTTCTCTCTCTCTCTCTCACACACACACAAAAAAACACACACTCATTCCTAAACCTATTTTCAGCATTTCATGGTAGTTTAGAGGTGACAGCCCCGACTGATGTAGGTTATAAATACCCTGCCAGAACTAGAGCATACTCCTGGCTTGCCACCTGCTCCCATCCCTTCCTGTGTGTGTGTCTGTGTGTGTGTGTGTGTGTGTGTGTGTGTGTGTGTGTGTGTGTGTGTGTGTGTGTGTGTGTGTGTGTGTGTGTGTGTGTGTGTGTGTGTGTGTGTGTGTGTGCGTGTGTGTGTGTGTGTTACCGAAAGCTAGAAGTTGTGGCTCCTACTCTTCCTGCATGTCATCACAAGTGAGGTGTCACTGAAAAAAACACTCACGCAGACTGCGGCATTTCGTGCCAAGGGGGTGTGTCAGTGTACACTGTATTAATTTACATTGTGTGTGTGTGTGTGTGTGTGTGTGTGTGTGTGTGTGTGTGTGTGTGTGTGTGTGTGTGTGTGTGTGTGTGTGTGTGTGTGTGTGTGTGTGTGTGTGTTTTAGTAATGTCGGACATGTATGTATGTACACAGTCACATTGTGGGGACTCGCTGTCCTTTTGGAGACATAATGTAAATCATTACATTTTATGGTGAAGACTTTTACAGTTAGGGTAAGGGTAAGTTAATGTTAGGGTCAGGTTAAGGCAGTTCAGGAAGTGTATGAAGCACTCATCTAAAGAGACAGCTAGATAACTTTCATGTGTTGTTTGGTAATAACACCCTCAAAATGCTGCTGCTGCCCTCACAGTAATAAAAAGCTACACTGCAGCAAAAGTGATAAAGAAATCCATTATTCTTCTGTTGTTACCTGACCCTCTACTTGTCTGCATGTTAGAAGTGGAAATGTTTCAGGCTCGCTGTGGTAGTCAGAGATGCTTGTAGAATGACAGGCCATGGCAGCAAACATCCAAATAGGGTGGGGTTCTTTGATGCTGCAATGCAATACTGCAGTGCTGCTGATAGTCACTGGATCCTCTGGAGACTGAATGTGGAGTCAACTTTTTTCTAGTATCAAAAGTACATACATGTCACCAACTGTACAGTCCAATGCAGTCCTGATTCAGTCCAAATTAAAAAAATCCTTATATATAATATTATAATATTTTTGACTGTACTGTATTATGTGGCACATATAATGTAATGTTGTGTGCACCTGTACTGTTGCATGCTCATTTTACTGTTCTCCAATGTACTGAAGGGGAAAATGTAGGGAAAGAACTACAACTGGAAGAAAAGGGCAGCACCATTATGCAAAGACACCCCCCAGTGTGAAATTCATGAGTCATTTCATTTGTCATTTTAAAATTTGATAATACGCACTTTGATCCCATTTGTCATTATTTGACAGATGATTACCAAACCATTTGCTTTGCCTTAAGTGCTAACTCACCAACCTACTGCTGCTAAAAACTCTGGTAACATGCTGTGAAAAAGAAAAGAGAAACTTGTTTTCTTAAAGATTTGTTTATTTGTAAAACAGATTGACAACAGCACATGAAACAGAATCCTTGAAAACATTTTAAAACCTATTTTAAAAATATTTAAAAGGGAACAGCACCTTATTTAAGAATTTCAATATGTTATATCGATGACCTAGGCAAGTTCAATCAATATTTGTGAACGTGAGCCACTCTCTCGCAAAGCCAGAAACCAGACAAGTCTCAAACTTGTGATGTGATGTCATCAAGTATAGTGTGGATTCTGATTTTTGCTTGTTTTCGTTTTTATTCCCAAATAAACTTTATTCTACTGTAGAGTTGTCAGTTCTCAAGCAAAACAAATGTTATACTCTATACAATCAGAACCCCCTGGGTGCTCTCAGTGTCATCTATTACATATTTCTCAATTCTTTGTGTATAAGCAGCTGTAGCTGTTACACACTTTATACTTGATGACATCACAAATTGAGTTTTAACACTTAAAAGACTGTCTTAGACCATAGGAAAAACGTGTGAATTTTGAAAATGGGGTAGTTCCCCTAGGTAAAATGGGCAAAGAATGAGCATATTTAACATTAAATGCTGTCATTAGTTGTGTTAGTCAGGGGTTTACTTAATTTGAAGTATATCTTTCAGGCAACCTGACCTATAAGCTTCCAATGTCAGGGATATGGAATAAAGATATTTAACATGTGGGAGTGTTTGTAGATTAAGATATGATTCACCTGTCATTTTATGATTTTATGACAACAGTTGCAACACAGATAATACCACTTCTGCATTCATTAGGTAATTAAAAACTTATCCACCAGGCGGTGCCCTTCACTAGTCCTGTGTTTTTAGTTTGAACTGCAAACTCACACACTGGCATCAAACGATAAGTAATTGTGGTGAGATGAGATGAGCATGAAAACAGATGAAATAGTGTTCATCCAAAATTAAATTTGATATTTTTGCCTCTTGAAAGGGTCCCCAGACCTTTAAGAGGGAGAAGACACTTTACTCCAATTCATTTACCTGGCCAGTGTCAGCTTCACCTCATTCTGCAATGAATCAGTGCACTTATCTCATTATGTTTTTAGTAATTTTAATACAACTGTACTACAACTTGGCTCAGGTGTGCAGCCAAAAAAACAAATACTATGAACATGGAAAACATTTGTAATTTAGTTTACTCAAAGCAAATGGTCAAGGAAAAATCAATTCCATGTCTAGTCACATTGAATTATTGATGCTATTTTGATATTTTTAACTTCTGTAATATCATATTGTTATTCATAATAGTTATAATAACATAAATGTAAATATAATAGCATTATTCAACTTTTCTGTTGTAGCATTTTTTTCTTTTTTTGGAAAGAAAGTGACTGTTACTTTCCTCCACTGTGAGTCTGGTCCAACTAATTTCTCAGTGTTATTACTGAAAAATTTGCAGGTGATCTGAGGTCAGGTTTATGAAGGGACACGGTTACACATACAGCAACAAAGTGGGCCATTACATAAGTCAGATCGATTCAAGCTCCAAAAAGCACAAGTTATGTAATAATATTTAAAATGTAAATGCCTGGTGGGGATGATGATCCTCTCCCCTCACATGCCCTCTTTTTGTTAGGTTCCTCAGCCTCTTCCTAAATCCCTCCATACACACACACACACACACACACACACACACACACACACACACACACACACATAGTATACACACACAGACCCAGATTAAACACTTTCAGTGGAGGCCATGGTTTATAGCAGAGGACATAGTATGTCAATAGTCCAATGTTACTATGCTGCTGTGATTATAAGATCAATACACAGTGTATAATGGTAATGTGCCCCCTCCATGCCTGTGAGCATCTCATCAGTACGAGTCAGTAATCAAAATAAACAGTTTTTCCACCTCAGAGGGTTTTTGTTGTTAGATAACACAGGAAGAATGATTACATTTTTTTTTAAATATTTTTTTTTCATCAATTCATTATACAAAAGCTTCACAGAGGGAGTGAGTAATGTGAGAGGCCTTGCTCATAGGGAGGAAACAGCAGAGAAATATCATCTGAATCTGTAGCTCATCTTGGCTTTACAGAGCCTTTTTGGTGAGTTTCAGATCATTGTTTAGCAACTTTACTATTTTGGTTCACCCACTGCTCGCATGACATGTTTTGTCAGCCAGCTCGTTGGTGATGGTTGCCATATCATATTGTGTTTACACAGGGAGAACATGCAAACTCCACACAGAAGGGCCCCAGCCAGGAAAAAACCAGGAACCCTCTTGCTGTGAGGCAACAGTGCTAACCATCACACCACCGTGCCACCCAAGAGATTTAATGTTAATGAAAAATCAATGAAGCAAGTCGAAAGTTCTGTTGATTTGTTTTTTTGAGGTTTGGGAAGTTCAGAAGGAGTAAATAAGCTGCATTTACATTCACATTATGCAACAACACAAAGCTCAGGGTAGGGCTACATAAAAAATGAATTATACATTTCTAGTCATAAAGGATTTAGATGGCGTACCCCCCTCTTCCTGTTTTATAACACACAGTGGTTAATGAGTTTCCTTCCACTCAATTCAAGATGAGGAGAGAAGTGGGACTTTGGTGTGGGACATTCAATGAAAAATGCTTGTGAGAGAGTCCAAACTGGTGTGCACACCCCTTCACCTTCCAGAGTTACATTCAATGCTACTCCTGTTTGGAAAACCCATGCATCGGAAAAACTAAAAAATGTTTGTTCAAGACCAGAGAAATGCATTGAGTCATTTAATAGGAAAAGAAACCCCAGAGTGTGCAGGTACGCTGTTTGTGGCCCTCCACCCCTTCCATTGCGTCACACACACACACACACATACACACACACACACACAAACACCATCTCCCTCCTGATGTTTCCAGGCGCCTCCTTCTTCTCTGCTGAAGGAAAGATTTAATGGTTTAATGTGCTTCACATGCTGTCAGAAGGCATTGCTTAGGAAGAGCATTACCATAGTTTTATATTAACAGTGTCCTTTTCACTGGGACAGTTGAGTATTGCTATATAAAAATAAAATTCCATGGATTATGACTCAGGGCACTAAATTTATTTGCTTCTAGGACGCATAGACTCACTAGGACCCCTTCTCTCTCTTCCTGTGTGTGTGTGTGTGTGTGTGTGTGTGTGTGTGTGTGTGTGTGTGTGTGTGTGTGTGTGTGTGTGTGTGTGTGTGTGTGTGTGTGTGTGTGTGTGTGTGTGTGTGTGTGTGTGTGTGTGCTTAAAGCTTTATTTTTTATCTCCTCTACCATTGAAATGTTAAATGTATTATTCAGTTAATTTAGGGACTGCTTAGTATTTCAAAACTTTCAGCCAATAAAACAGCATCATGTTTGAGTTTGCATTTTGGAAAGAGAAAGTGAACAGTTACAGTGGGTCTGTCTGCATTTGTCTCTTTCTTGGTTTTACCACAGAAGCCCATGTTTGTACAGCTGCCATGATGGTCCAGTGTGGTACCACCTTGCAGTGTTGAAAGGAAACTTAGAGTAAGCCCGACATCAAAAAGGAGAGACCCCATCTACTTCGGCCAGACTTTAATAGAGACTAAAATCAGGATTAGAAATAAGCACCAGCCGCCAGCCAAATGCTGGTAAAATATGCAAGGGGCTGTTAGATTCACTCCACTCACCAGCAAAAAGACAATGTTAATCTATTGACTAGAATGATATAAATGTTAAAAATATTAGGCAGTATTTGCCTGATAGTTTTGGTTACAAGACCGATTTGTTTGTTTGAATGTTTAGTTTCTCTGCTCATGGCAAAAGATTTGTCTTTTTGGTAAACTGTTTACATATAATATTGACATTTTGTCAAGGCCGATTCTATAACAAAAGTCTTTTTTAATAATTTTATGTATTTATTTTATTGGCATGAGGAGAGGCAACAGGCCTTTTTATTGCTTATTATGGGAAGGTGGACAAAAATAAATAAAACAGGTCAACGGTAAGCTAGTTGTAGACTGTACTTCCACATAGCTAACTTTAGCATGGGAACATGTAAGCATTCACAACGACAATGCTAAAGTGCTGTTGTTTATTGTGTAGGCTACAATGTTTCCTAATGATATGTTCACTCTCTTAATTTAGACTAGAGTGTTAGCATGCTAAGTTATGCTAATTATCATTCAACACAAATACAGCTACAGCTTCTGCAAGAATTTGGTCATAAACCAAAGTCCTGGACACATTATAAATTTAATGGTAAACCATGTCATCACAGAGGGCACCACTAAAACAAACTAAAACACCATGTTCGTCTATTCAATTACATTTATCTTACATGTGACCATGCAGCACATCAGATGAGGGTGGCAGCACAGAAATCTGCTTGCTTTTCATCGTCTTAGCTGCCTCACAGACTGAGACAGAATGAGCACAAGTTAAAGGATTAGACAAGAGGACACCTTAAAACATATCTTGATGTGAAAGACAATTTTAGTGGAGGAAGCTGAATGTACAGCAGGTAGGGCACAAGTGCTCATGCATGCAGATGTGCCACTGAACCAGCACACATCTGTAGTGACATAATTCAGACGGGGGACATTGACTGTCCAATGCTAAGATCAAATGCCTTGGGACAAGTAGGAAAACAACTAAAACACTACATACTCAGTTTAAAAAGCATATTATCAAAAGGGCATGCATGTGGTTTCAGTCTTTTCAGTGATTCAATTAATGACTTTCTTCGGGCAGAATCATTTATTGTTTTCTCTCTAATTCTATTTATTTGTGCGCCTGCAGCTTGCCGAAGCAGGGAGTCACACCTTCACGGAGAAGACCTTCAAGAGAAAACGGGTGTGCGCTGTGTGTAAGCAAAACATCAACAACCCCGGGGCTTTCTGTAAGGGTGAGTCCATGTCTCAGTCAGGTCAGGCAGAGATACACACCTAGACCTGACGTAGATGAGTTCACCCTGACTGCCCGCTCTCTGTCTCTCTCAAAGCTCACTGTCAGAGTAAAACATGTACTCTCCTCTCTGTGTGCAGAGTGCAAGGTTGCAGTTCACAAGACTTGTGAAGCAAAGGTAAGTTTCCTCATTTTACCTTCCTCCTGTCCTGCGCACAATGTGCTCCTATGTCAGAGGTTCAGATGTTAATATGGTGTGAGTCGTAAGTAGAGTAAGCCATGTGCACTGACCTAGATGTCTGTCTGGTTAAAGAACGCCACCCCCCTTGAACTGCAACCAGCTAGGTTGCTATGAGTAATTCAGTCATGTGTTAACATGGCATAGCAGGAGCTCCTGAGAGTCCCTGAATACCAGGGAAGTCTCAGTGACTCATTCATAAAGCTTGATATGAAACCTTTGTGCTTATTAAAATATATACATTTTACACAAGATTCTGATAACCATTAGCATTGTCTGTCAGAAGTGGTCTTAGGCTGATCAGAAGGTGGCAGTCGTGAGCTGTGAGCTGTCTCAGCGGGGTTATTTATTTCACCAGAAAGCACAAGATGGAGCACACACAGCTCAGGGTGATGGCACCTTACAGAGGAATAGTGTCTGTGTGCCTGTTGGTCAGATTGTAATAGATCTGTAGCTGTGCAATAACTGTAATAAAAAAAAAGTCAAGTACAGAACCGTACTGGCTCATGACAACTGGAAGCTACTAAGAATTAGACTTTCTGCACAATGGACAATCCTCCAGTGGTATGTTTGTTGGAAATAGGAAAGGAAATACCCCTGTGAACAGTTTCAGTCACAGTTTTGAGTATTTAAGTCAATTGAATTCCCTCACACTTTCCCTGACAGCCCTGAGAAAAACTAAACTACTAGTAAGCCTTACATGTATGTAAATAGTTTTTGTCATAGTTTGTGGGCTGGTAAGCACTCCAGATACCCAAATGTGTGCGCACAAGCACTGAAAAAGTGAATATTTTCATATTGCAGCCAATGTAGATCACAGTGTATGAGCAACAATGTAAGAATGAGCTTATTGCCTAAAATGGAAATATAGGATAGCAGATAACAAGGTGGGGGGAAATGACATGAAAACACTTTGCTGTTATAATGGTGCGCCATGTTTATGCGTTACATCAGAGCTATTGTAATCAGTCTCTCAGTATCAAAGATAAATAATCACCATTTTGCACTGCCATTAAACAATCAAGGTCAAATTCAACATAGGAAACCACAGACACTGACCGCAATAGATCAGACTGCCATGCAAAAAATGGCGTTAGGATTCTAATCTCTGTTGTTTTTGAATGGACACTTTCATTATAGGATGACATGGTTGTGCTGTGTAAGAGAGAAGCTCTCTCTCTATGTCCACAGATTATGTCAAACCATTGGCAGTAGCTGCCTCTGCTCTCCCGTAAGCCTGCTCACAGCAGCTCAGTGTCTCACGCCACTGAGTGGGCTCATGACCTTGCTGTAACTGCCCTGTCCGACAGCACAAATTTACAAAAAAGACACAATTGCACTTGGACCTCAATGTCTCAGATCTTCAAATCCTGTTGGTATGGGGGGAGGGGGTATTGGCCTTCCTGCCCCCTTCTCCTCCTCTTCCTCCTCCTCCTCTACACATGCACTCTGTACAACTGGGCACTACCAACTGTTGTGCCCTAGCAGCATGCATCAACAGAGGATTATTATTTTTATCATATTTGTCCCCCTGGTCGCCCCGGCGATAGCCAAAAACAACTCTTGTCGGACAAGAGTGGACATCACACGGGACGATGATCAATCTGGATAGGAGAAGTCTGAGTGGGTAAATATAGAAAATAACAAGAGTGCCGTAGATGCCTGCCAGTGAGTGGTTGTGTGTGTGTGTGTGTGTGTGTGTGTGTGTGTGTTTGTGTGTGTGTGGGGGGGGGGGGGGGGGTTGGGGGTGTGCAAATAAGTGAGAGGCAGCTGGGGAGGCAGACTGTGTGCGTGAGTGAGTGTGTGTAATCAGTCCCATTTGGGGGTATTCATAAATAAAGGGGAACATTGGGTCAAGGCTGCAATTGCTGTCTGCTTCATGTCATTCTATGCTGTCACTGTATGTTTCTTCTTGCTGCTCATATCTCAATATTTTACTCTTTTTTTTTTTACTTCTTTCATCGCTTGCGTCTCACTGTCATCATCTTTTTTACCTTTCATCTCTGTTACATTTAATTTCCTGATGTTTTATGTTCACAGTTAAAGCTTGTCCTACCTTCTCTGTGGTGTTTCGTTTGTCTTCTTTTCAAGTCTTAAATGCTTTCATCAGTGTGTTATGCCATCTTAGTATAGCTCCATAACAGTCAGCACTAGTTTTTTTTTCTTTGTTTGCATCCTTTGTGCAGTCCATCTAATTCTGCCTCTTTGTCCTGCTGCCACTTGTCATCTCTCTCTCAGCCCCAGGAGAGGTCACTGGACATGAGCACTCTGCAGGGCAGCCGGTGTCTGCATGTGGTGTATTGATGGTTTGTATGTGTGAGTGCACGTGCAAGGGAAAGCACTGGCGTAGTCGACGCGCTTAACTGTCTCTGTGCATATGATACAGGCAGAGCGAGAAGGGAAAGCTATGTTGCATGCGCTGCTGGCACAGTGGGAGTGTGTGTGTTATCGTGAGAGAGGGAGGGAGGAGGGGAGGCAAAGGGAGTTGGTGAGGGAGAGAGTGAGTAGAGAGCTTGTAAGAGAGAGAGGGAGGTGGTGTATCCCACTCTACAGACAGGACTGCTTAGAGGTAGAGGGAAAGACCGAAGCTGCTTGTTGAGAGGTAAAAACACGCTCTGTATTTACCGAGTAAAGATTTGGGTTTTGTTCATTCATATATTCAGCACATTCATTTTGACTTTTCATGTACTTTTTATATTTTTATTTTCCATTAAGTTGGAATCTAATTACCTTAAAGACTCTTCACAGTGTTTGGTCTGATAATGCGGCATGTGATGTGTGCCTTTTATTCAATTAATAAAGCTGTAGCCAGAGAGCTCTTGAGTTGCCCAGAATGAGGATTTAATTTACTGTGATTAGTGCAGAAAATGAAGCATGGACTCTGCTGTGACCTACAAAAAATACACAGATTTTAATTTTTAATACTAGAGTGAAAGATTTACTTTTTAATGAAGTAGTTGTCAGAATATGTGCAGGTTATGTGCAAATTCCAGAAAATGCAGACCTACCTAAACGCTGTTCTATGTACAACTATTCCTGTAAATATAAAATGTTGTGAAACTTGCAGCCAAGATTTGCCAGACTGTTTGGTGGGTAGATAAGTTGTGTATATGTTTGTCCGCATGTCTCTGTGTGCATTTGCAAATGTCTGCATACACCAGCGTGCATCTCTCTCACATGTTTGACTGACAAAACTTACTTTTCATTTTATACTACTCTGTACTTGCGTATGCTGCTGTAAGAATGCAATTTCCCACACTATCTATCTACTGCATCTATCTACTTCAACACTGTGTAGACATTTCTGTTGTTTGTTGTGTAGGGACAATATATGATGAAGAGGTCACCTGACAGACACAAATGTCTGTATCCCAGTCCCAGTCAGCTGTCCTTACATCATCTGATGGATCCTAATGTTGCGTAGTGAAATACAGATGGCGGCAGTGACACACCAGCTGTTCTGCTAATGTTTCATGCTGATTTATGAATTGATATAGCACTTTTGATGTTTAATGGACTATGTGCTTGTGTAATATACAAGTTGTACACAATAGTGTTGTCCATTAGTCCTAATTAGTGCAACTAAAATTGAAACAAAAGACAGCTGGCATTTGGGGTTGCTGTGGTTCAGAGGTAGAGTGGGTCTTCCTCCATTCAAGAGTTTTGATCCCCAGCTCCTCTGGTTGGCATGTCAAAGTGTCCATGGGCAAGGCATTGAACCCCAAATTGCTCCTAGTGCTGTGCATTGGGTGTGTGAATGTGGTGTGAATGGTTAGATAGATTAGATGGGTAGGTTTCCACTGCCATCAGTATGACTGTCTGTGTGTGTGTGTGTGAATGGATGAATGTGACAAATAGTGAGAAGTCAGAAGAATAGAAAGGTGCTATATAAGTCCATTAACCATTTCTTGTTACTAATCGACTGCCATTTACACAGGTACCCATATATCTGCTGTATACTATCGGCTTATTTATCAGTCTAGCCCTTGTCCAGTTGTTGTGAATTTCTGTGCCTCCTGTGTCTTAAGCACAATGGCCAGTGTCATGTTTTTCAACCCTTTTTTTGTTCTGTTCGTGTCCCATCGCGGGTGATCGTTGGACACGCTGTCCTGTAGTAGCTCAAAGTGTTGCAGCACCTCAATGGGAAGGTAGAAACCGCTTTAAGATGATACAGCTCAGAAACTCAGCAGAATGTTGGTTGAAGTGGATGCTGATGGATAATCCTGTCAGATTAACATCTGTGTAACTTCATTAAGGTGGTCACGCTGCTGCTACTATTTATAACTGTTGCCAGGCTTGGTGCCTTGTATACACATAATTATCATGGTTAATTTAATTTTACTGCTCTACTCACATTATCAATAATTAAGTTTTACGGAGACACGGATGCATGCACAGTGTTTATATTTATCCATTGCTTTTCATTTCCTGAGAACCTACGCCAAGTGATAGGTACACGGCAAGACTTGTTTAATATTCCATGATCTATGCAGTTCCTATTTATTGGCAAGGCTTTTTAAACAATCTGAGCTTCTTTGAACATCATTTATAATATATGTATTATGATGTTTTGGATGTGTATAGATAGTAGGTTTTGAAAAATGTTTTTTCAATTACTGGACGTCAAATGTTGTTAGGCAAAGCCCCAAATACCAAATACAAATGTATGTTGCCATGATGCAGTGAGACAAAGAGTTGTAATTACAGATCCTTTGGAAGATCTCTTGGAAATGTCACTGCTACGTGAAAGGCAAGCGGATTTGCGAAATGCCTGATGGACAAATAGACAAAATGAGCCTTTAAGTGTTCTGACGGACGTATGGTCTAAAATAAGGAGCTCCATCAAAATAGCTCTGTTAAATCTCTCTGCTGTGTGTCAGTGGTCAGCATGTTCAGCTGTTGACATCTCTCTCCCATCCAGCACTCGCTCTCACTTTCTGTTTGCCTCTCCTCCTTCTCGTCTTCCTGATGCTTTTTTCCCTCCCTCTAAGCTCCATCTTTATCTCCACTCCCTGGACAGTTTGTTTTTTGCTTTGAGCCCTCATTCATGCTCCCTCTTGTTCCCTCCAGTTGCATAGCATAGCCCCTGCAGTGGTTGAGAAATGCACAAATGAGGGATCAAAGATGAGAGGAACCAGAAGACAGACAGCGATAATGAGAGAAGATAGAGAGAGGATGCCATACTTTCTTGCGAAGCCTCCTAAATCACAGCCACTCCTAAATTTGCCCTCTGGTACCCTGTGCAAAAAAAATAAAAAGCCTCAGAGTTTTATTTAGCTTTCAGTGGACTTTGGCCTTCAGTGTCTTTTTGTGAGACTATGGAACTTGGAATAAGTCATGGTAATTTTGCTTTTCCACTTTCAAACGGGAAGGCTTAGTCACTTCTCCCTCTCCAGAGTGTGATGTCAGTTCTGTGAGTCGACTGTCAGAATAAGACTCGACGCCCGTGTCTCATACACTCACATTTATCTCCCACTTCCCCGCAACTGACCCAGCTGCTTCAGCAGATGTCTCTGTTGAATATCCTCTCCATGAAATATGAGAGATGATTTGAGATGTGACAGTGACAACTTTTAAGATTCCTGCCACAGTCAATCTTTGGATTGGAGCAGCCAGAAAACTACTGTTACACTATGAAGATTTAATGTAGATTCATCCTGATTAATCACTCAATCAAATTTTGAAAAACATTTTAAATCTGAAGCTGGAGCCAGCAACTAGTTAGCTTAGCTTAGCTCAACATGATGACTGGACACGGGGTGAAACTGCTTGCATGGCTCTGTTCTAAGGTAACAAAATCCACTCAACAGCACCTTAAAAAGCTACAATGTGCTAATAAGTGAGTTTTAGAGGGGCTAGGAGGAGGATTATTTAAGATTGGGACAAAGTAAAGCTAATTGTTTCTTAATTTCCAGACTTTGTGCTAAGCTAGCTGCAATAGCTTCATATATATCCCAACCTGGGGGAATAATTGAAAGATAACAGAGAAAAGAAGAACACTCTCACATTTGAGAAGCTCGAACTGAATGTTTGCCAAGTGTTACTTGATGAACAAGGCAACCTGAACCACTAAACAGCCCAGGCATTCAGTCCACTAGACAGTCAGTCCCTGAGGACGGGATCGAGTGCTGTCATTGGCACCTCAGTAAATGCTAGCTCGTGAACAGGACAAACTGAACCAGATGGCTCTGCTCCCAGTGGTTCCAGTATACAGTCCACATGCATTAATGAAGACCCTGAGGCTGACAGAGCCACCAAAGAAACTTGTATACACTCTGCGTGTGTTTGCATGTGCATGTGTGAACCTCAGCTGACCAGCGCTGACATCCTGTTGCAAATTGCTTCCTGTTGACTCTTATGTCTTTCTCCTCTGCCCTTTTTGCTGCACATAAGTTTCGACCCTGGTCTTCTTTTGTGTGCATATGTGTGTGTGTCTGTGTGTTTGTGTATGCATGTTTGGATACACATGTGCGTGTTGTGTCTGTCTCCTACTCTTCCTTCCTGGAGCCGACCAATTATTCACTTAACTGCCATTATTAAACCTATTAAGAGAGGAGTTTTCCCCTATGGCTGAATCTCCATGTTATTTAATTTCCTACTGTAGGTTTTATAACATGTTTGTGATCTGTCGTACATTAACACACTGGAAAGTGCCGATTGTGTTTGCGCTGCGGTGGAATGTGGAAATAACTGACCTGCATGACAATAATCACGTAATGACGTCATCTTGTCAATTCAGCAGCTGCATATTTTGTTGAATATTCACTGCCATACAGTGACCAAATACAGCATGCCCTTTCCTCCTTCACTCCTCCTTTAACTCAGTCCTCCCTGAATCACGGGTCTGTTTCCATCACAGTCTCATTAACTCTCTGTAAGTCTGTCTCTTTACCCCCTCTGTAATGCCCCATCTCCTGTCTGTGTGTATGTGCTATTAAATAAGAAAGCTGTAATTTCAGTTTACTTCATGTCATAGAAAAGTTAAAAAAGTTAGAACAAATGGCCTCAACAATATACTGCTTGAATGTGCTGTATAAGGATAAATTTAAGGCGATGTCTGGGGTGCTACAGTGTAAGTTTTATCTTTCTCTTGCACTGAAATCAAAATACAACTGTACAACTACTTAGAGCACATTTGTGTCTCCATTATGTCTTTATTCACTGCTATATTTTTGTTGTCATCAAGACAATTTTGATCCCCTTCCACTGATAGTTGGGTCATTGTAATTAGTGTAGGGCAGTAAGTAATGATTATTTTTTCGATTAATCATTTAGTCTTTATTGTGGCAGAAAAAGTTAAAGGATGCCCCAGAGCCCAAGTAGTATATTTGAATAGTTTGTGTTGTCCAACGACCCAAATATATTCAGTTTACTATCGAAAAGATGAAGCAAACTTGCTTAAATTAATAAAGTATTGGTATTTTCCTTAAAAAAAAATACTTTTTGTTAATTGAGCATCAAATTTGTTAATGATTCATTTCTCTGTTGATCGGCTTATCGATTAATTGCCTCATCATTTCAGCTCTGAATCACTTTCCTTAGTGCATTCACATCTTAATCTGTGCAAGCTCTAACCAGAGAAAATGTCCAAAATCCTACTGTAGCTGACATGATGTACCTAAAAGACACGCAGCTATTCTACTGAACAATGACAAATCAACCTTGACTTTCAATTAATCGATGTGAGCATTAGGTGCCTTTGTGCATGTCAAAGTTAGAGCAGGGTTGGTTCAGTTGTAGATCATTGTGATTGAAGTCATTTGAGTTGTTTAACCTACTGCCTGACACCTGTCAGCACTGGCCAGCACTCAGCCACAGAGGGCAGTTCAGCTGTCAATCAATCTTATAGGATAGTTCAAAGGTCAAAAGTTGACAGGGTGTCACTTTAGGGTCTACAGATGGAGGGAGCCTGTGGTTGTGCTGCAATAGGTTGAAATGTAGAAATTTCATTTATCAGCTAATTTTATTCATTTTCATTTGTTAGGTCATCTTATTTTTTATTATTTACAAAGTACTTCTTGGAATGGATGTCTTCTTAACTATCGATCACTTTCACATTGCACCAGGTCCCAAGGCTATTTGGTCCTTAACAATCAAGTAAACACTGAGATTGTAAGAGTGGCTCTTAAATATTCTGCTCCACAAAAGTGGAACAATCATCAGAAGCATGTAAAATTAGACAAGCTTATCCCTTTTAATCAATTTAAACCACTTCTCAGACTCAGACAACTTAATTAATCCCACCAGGGGCAATTGAATTCAGCAGCTTGCATACTGGCACGGTATGAAAACACAATACACACAATAATACACAGGGATAAGTGAATTAAGCAAATAAATAGAATAGAATGAAATAAGAGTAAAAATAAAAATAAAATTCCAAGGAGTACAGTGTAATCAAGGATCAGCAGAACAAAGTGAATACATAGGTTACACATGTTTAACCAATAAGATGCACATGGTAAAAGGAATGAAATCATAATAAAGTATTTAAGAAATTGAGAAATTTAAGACGGATAGCAGAGGGGATAAAATATAAAAAAACAAACAGTTTGTCTTAAAGACATGCAAGCATTGCGACGACCTGGGGCCAACAGAGGAAATATACTTAAGAGCATGTGTCACCAGGGGTAGACAAAATATGGTTTGCTTTCCATTGTTGTTGGTCACAAAAACTGGTCAGGTCCCTAAATTTCACTCCTGTGATCTTGGAACACGTCTTTATAATGCTGAACAAACTGTTTTTATCTTTTAGTGTAAGACTGGGAAACCAGCAGATGAAGGAGAAACACAGGAGACTTTCGATAAAAGACTGATAGAAACAACACAGAATAACAGGGCTGACAGAGAAAGAGTTCAGTTTGCGAGGAAGATGGATTCTCTGTTGCCCTCGCTTCACAATCGTTGCAGTGTTCACATCAAATTTCAGCTTCTCATCAAAAAAGGTGCCAAGATATTTATATGAAGAAACTCTTTCCACAGTTTTGCCATGAATGGTGCTATCTACAGCTGGGATTTTGTTGCATCTAAAATCAATCATGAGCTCCTTAGTTTTAGACACATTTAGGTCTAAGTAGTTTTTGTCACACCATGAAACAAAATCAACAACAGCCTTCCCATGTCCTGCTTCAGATCCCTGATGAAGGATCTGTCTGACATACAGTAGTTTGAATGCATGTGTGTTCTTTGATTTGTTGCTGTCCCTTATATTGATGTCCTTGGTTTGTTTGTCGTATGATTTGTTGATGTAACGTTCATGTGCTTGTATTATTTTTTTTGTATGCACTGTAATCAGAGTGTCCTTGTAAAAAAGAGCTTGCTCTCAATGGCCTTCCCTGGCTGTTTTTAAATACAAGTTTCAATCAATCAATCAATTCATTCATTCATGCATTTCCTGCTGTTTTTTTTTTTTTTATCATTTGCTGTAATTTGCATTGCAAGTTATTTCATCTCATGAGACCTTTAAATGAGCTGAAAAAGTAAGACATGCAGACATACCAGTTTCTAGCTTGTAACTTCAGGATCAACTTATCCTCATGATAAATGACCTAGAAGAACTGTCTATAGCCTGTTTGAATGAACTGAGCGTCCCCCCCCCCCCCCCCTCTCTCTATATATATATATATGTATGTATGCGTTGTGGGAGGTTTTGGCTGTTTACTGTTGGCTCAGCAGATACCAGAGAGAGGAGGTTTCCTCCAGTAAACTTCATCCCTCTCACCCCTCTCCTTCTTCTTCTTTAGAAGACCAAAAAAATCCGCAATCCTTAATTTTTTATCGAGTATCTCTCATACTGAGTACTTCTTCTTTTTAATCGCCTGGTCAGCACAATAAACACAGTTTTACAGTGTGCAAAAGAAGAATGCAAAGAATCAATAGTGATAAGGAGAATTAAATTTTTCCCTAGACAGTTTGGGTTAATGTCCAATCCTTGTTATTTTAGTAGGCTTCTGTTCTGATTATTTCTTTGTCAGATAGGTTAGATTATTTCTGTGTCAGTCAGGCTGCCCTAACTAAACTCCCTGGAGCCTGCCAAGGCCACGATTCCCTTGGCGCCTTCAATCGGACTTGAATGATAACACTCACTGTCATTTCCTTAAAGTCAAGTATATGCATTTTAGTCAATGAAATGTAAGCACATCTCATTGCTGTCTCAATCCACCTTCCTAGTATAAGAATCTGATCTTTGCGGTTTGAGCCTCAGAATTGGGTCGGCTTCACACACCACTTTATGTTGATGACTCTTCTCCTTGGTCAAGTAATTAAACTCCTTCAGTATCAAACATACAGGACTGTGCCATTTTCTTTTCTTTTCTGGCAGCATAATAAATTAACAAAAACAATGTCCTCATGTTCTGTAGACATGCGTGCAGGCGCTTGTTTGTCTTTATCTGTATGTGTCTGTTAGTGTGCACCAGTCTGTGTGTGTGTGTGTATGTGTGTGTGTGTGTGTGTGTGTGTGCGCGTGTGTGTGTGTGTGTGTGTGAGCGTGTTTGTGTGTGTGTGTGTGTGTGTGCGCGCGCGTGTATGTTTGTCTGTGTGTGTGTGTGTGTGTAGAATAGAATAGAATAGAAATAGAAATACTTTATTGATCCCAAGCTGGGAAATTGCAGTGTAACAGTAGCATTACACACAGACACATCAAAGCAGTATTAATACAAATAAAAGATACCTAAAAAATAAAATGTATAAATAATTTATAATAATGGTTATGTGACTACTGCCAATGTGCTCATGTCCTTTCAGGTGACTCCCAACTGTGCCGCAACACCAGACCTGATTGTTCCTCAGCACAGCTCCACTAAATCTACACCACAGAAGAAGAGAGGTTCCATACCGAGGTACCAAAGAAATGCTATTTGAAATGTGAAATGGATACACAGAAATAAATTGCACAGCAAAATAACCATTACGGAGCTTTAACTTTGACTGTCTTCATCCCGGGCTACACGGTGGTGTAGTGGTTAGCACTGTCGCCTCACAGCTGGGGCCTATCTGTGTGGAGTTTGCATGTTCCCCCCGTGTCAGCTTGGGTTTTCTCCGGGTTCTCCGGTTTCCTCCCACAATCCAAAGACATGCATGTGTTAGGTTAATTGATGACTCTAAAATTGCCCGTAGGTGTGAATGGTTGTCTGTCTCTGTTCGTCTCTATGTGCCCTGTGATAGACTGGCGTCCTGTCCAGGGTGTACCCCGCCTCACGCCCGATGTCAGCTGGGATCGGCCCCAGCCCCCGCAACCCCGACAGGGATAAGCGGTTGAAGATGAATGAATGTCTTCATCCCCTAATGGCTGTTTTGGCTGCACTAAAATAATTGTACTGTCACAATGTCCAGGAGTAAAAGTGTGGAACAAGTGATGGAGCATGTGATGGAGCGTCACTATGACTTTGACCTCACCTACATCACGGAGAGGATCATCTCTGTCTTCTTCCTTCCGGACCTGGAGGAGCACCGGTACCGTAGAAACCTTCAGGAAGTGGCCTCCATGCTGAAATCTAAGCACCAAGACAAGTTCTTGGTTAGTTATAAAACTGAAAACATACGGAATATAAACTTAATGTTGTAGCTGGTCTCTCTGGAGATCAAGGCTGCTATTATTTAAGTTGTATTACAACAAATTAAACACGTTTTGTTTGCATAATGATCCAGAAAGTGTATTGCTTTAAGCCCTTCTTTGTCATTGATAGGGTATATTAATTACCATATCCTTCCACTCTTTGATTTGTGACACCTTCTCATGTGTCTTTGCCTTTTCCAGCTACTGAATTTATCAGAGAAGAGACATGACATCAGCAGACTTAACCCAAAGGTACAAATATTTATCTTAAAGGATGAAAGATCACTGGGCATGTTTGCCTCATTCCAAAACAAAAACAAATTGAAACATCATTCCTCCTCTGTGATTCAGGTGCAGGATTATGGCTGGCCTGATGTTCACGCCCCACCCCTGGACAGGATTTGTGCTATTTGTAAAGCCATGGAGACCTGGCTGGCCTCTGATCCCCACAATGTGGTGGTCCTCCACTGCAAGGTCGGTGCAACCTGAATCCATATCTGCTCGCTTTGCGGTGGAAATTTTAAAACTGTGGGAAAAGATTTTTCATCGTCGCTTTGATGTGTGTTCTGACAGGGAAACAAAGGGAAGACCGGTGTCATTGTTGCAGCCTACATGCACTACAGCAAGATATCAGCAGGGTAATCTACATTGTTATTAATCTAATATAGATCAATAAAAAATGGATACTACTACTTAAAATGTTCAACATGCATAACCAGTGATGCATTTCTCCTATGCTGAACTAGAAACAACAACTAGAACAACTGTACAATTAGTTAGAGCAACTTTTATTTCTGATGAATCATTTAGTCTATATTTGGTAAAAATGACCAAAACCCAAATATATTCAGTTTACTATCACAAGGACTAAGAAAACTTGCAACTATTCAGAAGCTGAAACCAATGAAGTATTGTTATATTCCTTAAAAAGTTACTTATTGTGGATTTATTATCAAATTTGTTGATGATCAGCTTATCGATTAATTAACTCTATCATTTCAGCTCTAAATAACGTTCCTTCTTAGTGCATTCACATCTTAATATTGTTGGCAAGCTCTAACCAGAGAAAATGTCCAAAATGCCTAATGTAGTATAGATTTAATTAGTAGGCAAAAACAAAAACAACAGTCATGATTTACTCTAGGCATACACCTCATTATCTCCAAAAGACACACTATAACCTCCTATTTGTGCATTTATTAATACACCTCTGGTTGTGTCCACAGAGCGGACCAGGCTCTCACCACTTTAGCAATGAGAAAGTTCTGTGAAGACAAAGTCTCCTCTTCCCTACAGCCCTCTCAGAACAGGTGGGACACACTTTATATATATATATATTATATATCTTAGTATTTCCTCTTCTGCCACCTATCACTTCTTGTGCTGCTGCTGTCATCTGCTATCATCACTACATGTCCTTCATTTCTTTTCTTCAGGTACATCTACTACTTTGGTGGATTGTTGTCAGGTACCATCAAAATGAACAGCAGTCCTCTGTTCCTCCACCAGATCCTCATTCCATCGCTGCCAAACTTCCAGGCAGGAGGGGGTCAGTTTCACACAAACTAAAGTTTTATAATAGCTTACAGTAATTCTAAGCTTTGAATAGTGGACAGAAAGTGTTTAACAATGTTGAAGGGGGAAAAAAACAAGAATGCCTTTGTCTGCAAACTCTCCCCCTTCCTACAATTTGTCAACTTTTTTTCTGTATCTGCAGGTTTCTATCCATTCCTGAAAATCTACCAGTCTCTACAGCTCGTCTACACTTCAGGTGTCTAGTAAGTTCACGGCCGGTTGTCCAGTTTCAGCTCACCTCCCGCGGGCAGTTCTTTTTCTTGCCCTGTCCAACTGACTGATGTTGTCTATACAGGCTGCTGTCTGTGTTTATGTGCCGGCTGCTCAGTGCTTATGTTAAGGTTATTCTCGTTTACCACTGATTTACCCAACTGAGACATGTTTTGACTGGTTTTATGTGTGTTTTGAGCTGATGTGGTCATTGTTTTTGTATCTGTGTGTCCAGTGATCCCCAGAGCTCAAGGGCAAGAAAGCTGTGTGTGACTATGGAGCCAGCACTGTTATTAAAGGGGGACATAATGGTGAGCAATAGCTTATTGAGCACTGTGTTTCACTACTTTGATTTAAATCCAAGCCATATCCACACATACTGTACAATAATCACTGCAATAACTGCACGACCTCAACTGTTTAACAAACTGCTGTGAAAAGAAAAAAAAGAAAACTCCTGATTTTAATGTAGTTTTGTAACTTTTCCCTTAAAAAGGTGCCTGATTATTTTTAAACCACTTAAAGCTACAAATCATCTGCAGACTATGAACATGCATGCTGAATTATTTTGTTACACTTGTCTTGCATGTATCTTTGAGAGGGTAAAATCATCCAGACCCCTTAGCGACCTAGAAAGACGTGTAAGTACTTTATTTGTCTCTGAGGGTAATCAGTTGCCACAGCAGGAACTAACTAATATGATCGGATAAAAAATCGGATAAAAAATAACACTATAACAGCGCAAATTAACATTTTGATTTACTATTTTGGTCACTAATATATCAGCATTTTGATAAAGTTTATGTAAAATGAGCCTTTGTCGCTCTTTTACCCGCCTCCTCCGCTGCAGGTAAAGTGCTACCACCGGCGGAGTCGAGCAGCAGAGAGGGAGGTGGTGTTCAGAGTGCAGTTCCACACCTGCACTGTCCACGGAGCCCAACTGTGGTTTGGCAAGACTGAGCTGGACCTTGCCTGCACAGGTATTAAAAAAAACAAAGGCTCTTTGGAAATGTATCGAATAGAAAGTAGTCCATAAGGCCTCCATGACTGTCGAAAAATAGTCATTAAGGCCTTATAGAAGAGACTGAAGGGTATTTATGCTACATGTGCATAAGGAAAACTATATCACTACGTCAATGATGGGAGGGCATTTAGACTATACAAGTGCTTTGCCACATTAAAATGTGAATATATTGCAAACATATAAATGAACAAATGGAAACTCCTTCTGTATATTTCTATTACTTCCTCGAAATGGTTATGTTAGTTAGTTAGTTAGTTAGTTAATTCTTTATTGTCCACGGTGTGGAGATTCGTCTTTGGTCTCAACAAGCAGGACAACAACAACAACAACAACAACAACAACAACAACATTTACACACAGACATCTTCAGGGCAAGAAGCAGGGCAGCAGTGACAGTATACACATCAGCGGGATATGGTGTTCAGTACCCCAATCGCTTTCGGAATGAAGGAATTTTTAAAAATGTTACGATTTGCCCTTGGCACTTTGTAACGTCTACCCGAGGGAAGAAGTTCAAACTCCCTGTGCAGTGGATGGGACGGATCGTTTGCTATTTTGACAGCTTTTTTCCTTAGCACTATCTCGTACATACAACTTAATTGTTTCTGTTTTGTCCCTATGATTTTTGAGGCAAGGTTTATTATTCTCTGCAGCTTGCTTCTTCCTTTTACGTTTAGGTTACCATACCACATAGCCATATTAAAAGTTAAAATGCCCTCAATAAGGTTCTTATAAACTGTTTCCATAATGCGCTTGCTCACTCTGAATGAGTTGAGTTTGCGCAGTAGATGTAGGCGTTGGTTACAGGTTTTAAAAATATAGTCTGTGTTTACACTAAAATTTAAATTGCAATCAATAAATGTACCTAAGTATTTGAAACTGTCTACTACCTCTACAACTTGTCCCCTAATTGTAAGGGGCTGCACATGGTCCTTTTCATAAAAAACAAGTTCCTGTGTTTTTGTGATATTCATCTCTAAAGAACTTGCATCACACCACTTATGAAGCTGTATAATTCATGACCAGGTTATTTTCAGTCCATTGTTGTGTTTGTGTGTATTCTGAGACAAATGTGAAATGAGAGTCTCAGTTAGATGAAACAGAAATGTGTGAAAACAAGTATTATCATCTTTTAACTTTGGTGTTTCCACTTCACAGGTCTCACTTTCTTGTGAATGTTTTCATCAGTCCCTATAGTTATGGCCTGGATATTTTAGTCACTGCCTTTATGCTCATCTTTCTGTAGATGACAGGTTCCCTCCGGATGCTACAGTCGAGTTTATCTTCTCCAATGGGCCAGAAAAAATGAAGGGTGAATATTATCAGCTGTCTGTCTGTCACTGCATTTCTTCACTTTACATTTTCACATGCTTCATATCCAAATATCTGCTTTCCAAGGCCGAGAATACCGCAAGAATGACCCCTCCATCACAGTGGACTACAACACCTCAGACCCTGTGGTCAGATGGAATTCTTATGAGGACTTCAACCTGCACCACCAAGACAGCATTGAAAGTAAAAAACAAACAAACATGCACACACACACAGGTGTAATAAGAAGCTTTATGTTAAGAGGGTCAAACATCAAATCACACTCCCTTCTTGTTTCTACCAGATATCTCTCATACAAGGGGCCCTCTGGACGGCAGCCTGTACGCCCAGGTGAGGAAGCGCCGTGGGCCGGGCTCGACTGCCTCAGCAGTGTCGCCCAATGGGTGCCTCAGTAGCAGCCCAACAGTCAAGCCTCAAACTCCCAGCCAACCCAAACCTCTCGCCTCTGACTCTAGCCACTCCTCAGTCCCTTCTGGTCACCTGGACGAAGCTTCTCTGTCCATAAACCGCCCAGAAAGAGAAAACATTGACTGTCCACCGAGGAGAGGAGAAGAGGAAGATGGAGCGAAGGAGAAAAGAAGAGGGAAAGAGAAGGATAGAGAGACAGCGATTTTAGATGACGGAGAGGCACCAAGTCCTGGAGGTTTGAGGCGAGAGCGCTCGTGTTGCGGTCGAGCAGGGGGAAATTGTGGCGATGTGGGATGGAAGAGGGAACGAGAGCCCTGCCTCTCCGATGGCCATTGTCTCGGCCGTTGCAACAGTATCAAAAAGAATCCAAAAAGCCAAACTCTGCCTGCCTTTCCATCTAAATCTGTGTCCCCGCCTCCTCATTCAACTCATATGGAACTCTGCCAACGACATAGTGCCCATCCTTTACCAGAGTTACCGTGGGAACGTCCAGCCCCACCCCCACCCCCGACATGTCTCCTCAGGCCTTGCTACTCTTATTCCACCCCTGAACACACCCATGCACACAGCCACACCCTCCCAGCCCTAAACAGACTCTGCACTGGAGAAGAGTGTCACCTTCTCCATTACTCCAGCCACAACCCCACTTCTCATCTCTCCCATCAATCACTGCCCTCCAGCCCTTACAGGGAAATGTTCTTCAGCTCTCCAACAACGTCCTCTGGTTGCTCCTGTCGGGACTGCTCCAGCAGGAGAGAGCACCAATCAGCCTCAGTAAGGGCATTCCACCCATTGCACCCTGACCAATCAGAAAACCCACACTGGCCTCAAGGAGCAGGCATGCAAAGGACAAGAGAGGCGCCTCCGCTATGGGAAAGTGAAAATCCATGGGAGGTGGTGAGGGAGGCAGAGTTCTGGCAGTGCAAATCAGCCATGCCAACATTTCGCACCTGCCACTCCACTTTGGATCAAAGTCCAAACCCGGAGCCTAGATACGCCATCGGAACCCATCAGGGCTACCCTAGCCCCCAGTCTCTGATGGATGTGTGGGACGGAGCCAGCAGTGGGTACCACACCCCTCCACAGCCCCAACATTCCTGTCCTTGCTCTCCTTATCAACCATCCCCAGCCGAGAGCCATGAGAGCCGCAGTTACGCCTCAGGGTATCATTCTGGATCAGCCTCTCCCTTGCCCGCCAGTAGCCCCTCTCCTGGGAGAGTAAGGTTACCCGGGACTCCCTCTGGATCTAGAGACCAGCAGCACACTGAGCATCAAAAAGGTGACTGGATAGGTGGATGGATACAGTGGTACATTGAAATAACATGTTTGTTACTTCTTAGTTTTCAAATTCCTTTGTTATACCTTCATCTAATCTTGTTTTATCTCACTTTTCTCAAAGTGGAAAATGCCAAGGCTGAGGTAGAGGATGGAATATCCCAGGGTTCAGAGGGTAAAATGGACTCCAATGGACAGTCAACCACCCCTGGACTGGACTCTGATCAAGACTACACAATTATTGATAGCAGAAGCCCCACACACATAGAACACAGGTGGGTGAAGCTTTTCCTTTTTTCTAAAGCTGGAAAATGAAATTACATTAATACAGATTTAAAGATATCTGTCTTGTTTGTTCCATGCTTTTCCCTTTTCTCAGTGTAACTGCTAGCCCTCCTGAAAGCCATGAAACCTCGACACATGTGGAGGCCAGCACAAATAGCAGCAAAGCCATCACACCAGTACCAAGAGAAACCCCAGTCCAAAGTTCCAACATATCCATAAACTCCACACAATCATCAAGTGAGCAGAGCTCGAACTCCGATGGTAAGACTGGAGCAGCCAAGATTACAGGAAGCGCGGAGGGATCTAAACAGATTTCAAACTATGCCACTGTTACCATCACACCAGTCCAAGTGCAACTAAACGGCTCTGCCCTTATCAGCGATACCCCGTCTGACAGCAGCAGAAGTGTATCTACAAACCCTTCTGCCAGTCTCAGCTCTAGTCCTTCCACCACATCCCCAAATTCTCCTATTGGCTCCCCCAACCTCCAGTCTTCTCCCCAATGCTCTACATCAGCAGTGGGACAAAGACTGACTCCAGAAAGAGACAGCTCAACCGACACCAAACCACCATCACCTGTTCCCGATGGATATCATACACCAACCTTCCCCTTAGCGTCTTATTACTACCCAATACTAAACGTCCCTCATGTCCCATACACTGGGTACACTGCAGTCACCATCCCCACCATCCAACCACCGCTACCCGAGAAGAAGCGGCTTTCGTCCACACCAGGATCCCTAAATGGACACAACTCTCTGTTCCGCGCCTCCTCAGCTACTTCCCCCACGCACCACGTTACTTTCTCCCCCTTTGTGGGAGAGCAGGTACAGGGATCTTTACAACACAGCTGCAGAGAGGAAGCAGACATCAGGGTCAATGCTAAGTTTGTCCAGGACAGCTCTAAGTACTGGTACAAACCAGGCATCTCCAGAGACCAAGGTGAGGGACATAACAAAGGATGGGGATATCTTGTCATTTCTGCGCCTCTCATTTTACACTACAACACCCATACTCTAATGTGTCTTCTCCGCCGTAGCCATTGCTGTTTTGAAGGACAAGGAACCAGGAACATTCCTCATCAGAGACAGTAACTCCTTCCAGGGGGCCTATGGCCTGGCGCTCAAGGTGGCCACCCCTCCTCCTAACGCCAACATCACCGGCAGCAAAGGTATCCATTATAATTGTGTTGAAGACGATAGTTTAACTGGCTAGGACACGTATCACAGACGCCTCCACAGACAAATTTACCCAGAGACAAACAAAGCAAAGGTGTAAATAATACAATTAATGACAGCTGAATTCCATTTAGCTGCTTCGGTTCAGGTTTAGGCTCCTGTGCGTGCTGGCTCTTGTGAGTTTGACAGCGGCATGGCTTAATGTGACATTTGAATACAACAGAGCCTTCGTTAATGTTATTAGAAACTCCTGCACTTTTTATGGCAAAGTCAAAATGTCCATATGAAAAAGGCTTGTGCTAAGTGTTTTTCTTGGCACCAGTCAAGTCGCATCATACACCCATTCAAGATAGTATGTATAGAAATTTGATGCCAGATTTATGTATTTCAATGGGTGATTAATTACATGATTTTTATACATTTGCTAAGGCTATTTTTTTTAGCCAGCCCTAATTCTTCTTCTTATGCATTCATGTGTTTTGCTTTGTTTTGTGTTTTTATTCATACATCCTTATAGAATATGCTCTGCAGTAAGACAGCCTGCCATAATTTTAATCCTCACTCCCTCCGTTCTCACCCTCCTCTCTCCCAGGGGACCCTCTGGAACAGCTGGTGCGACACTTCCTCATCGAGACTGGGCCACGGGGAGTGAAGATCAAGGGCTGTCAGAATGAGTCCTACTTCGGTCAGTTATTAGGGACACACAACTGCTGCAATACCTTTCACATAATTAGTTATGTACGAGATACAGAAATTTATTGTTTTTATTATTTCCTTCCCAGTCGCCTGTTATCTTCCTTTTAATGTCTTCTAATATGTCTTATTGGTGACCTGTTTTACCTTTTTTCTCATTCTGTCTTTGTTTCAGGAAGTTTATCTGCCCTGGTGTACCAGCATTCAATTACTCCCATCTCCCTGCCATGTGCACTTCGCGTCCCAGAAAAAGGTAAAAATCAGTATCATTACATTTAGATGTCATGATTTTTATTCCAAAAAAGGAAATATCCACCTTTTCAAACAAGATCTATTGATTATGCGAGAACTGTTAAACACTTACAAAGAATAGCAGGTTATTACAACAGCTACAGACTGGATCCTTAATCATTTAGACGGTATAGTTATGTAACTGAAGAGTATGTTTCAGATCTGGTTGGGGAGCTTCAGCAGATGCACAATGCAACAAACACCAGCACGGCCGCTGACCTCCTCAAACAAGGAGCAGGTAGCAAATGGTCTTGTTTCATTTTTTGGTGATTCAGTTGCAGTTTTTACTTTTGACCAGCAGAGACTGCTCAAGTCTCATCTGTTCATAGCACCAAACTGCGTTAATCCCTATTTTTTCATCTCTCATACACAAGCCTGCAACGTGCTCTATCTGAACTCTGTGGAGACCGAGTCGTTGACGGGCCCTGAGGCAATCTCAAAGGCAACCAAGTGTACTTTGGCCCTGAGTCCACGCCCGGTGGCAACAGTGGTCCACTTCAAAGTGTCAGCTCAGGGCATCACTCTAACCGACAGCAAAAGAAGGTACATCTTAGACACAACAGTCGACTCTATAATTCATTGAAAATAACTGGCAATGTGCACCAATTTGATAGAAAACTTCCCAGATACGAGATAATGCTAAAGACACACAAGCCATTATACTGTTTGTGTGTCCACAGGCTGTTTTTCAGGAGACATTATCCAATCAACAGTGTGACCTTCAGCAGTCTCAACCCCAAAGACCAGAGGTGGGTCACTGAGACATATTGAAGAAACAGACATTGACAGTATGATTAAAGGTGCCATATAGTTTAAGTGAGATTTCCGTGTTTTTTTTTTATTATGAAGCAAACATATAAATACTGAGAAAGTATCATAATATACATACAGAGCCTGTATGTCCAGGACTTTTTATGCAGTGTGGAGCGTCACCTATATGTCCTGTTCCTGTGTCGCTCTGGCACTAACACTATGAGTTCAAATCTTGTTCGAGTTTGTATCTGTTTTATTGCTGCACCACCTTTTTTTGGAGTGAGTGGGGAGCAATTTGAGTGGAGCGGGGTGAAATCTAGTTGAGCATGGAGCGATACTGGAGCAGCTTGGAGCAGCAGAGCGAGTGGAACAAACAGCTCCGCAAGCGAGGAGCAGAAATTCTCTCCACTCCACTCACATCCTCTAATCATACTAAACTATATTAAGGTACAGAGTGTCGCTACAGTGCCATTTAAGTCGTCCCCTGGCTGCAATGACGGTGCAGAAATACAAAGAGAGTTTTTCTGGAGGGGGGATTAAAGAGACAGGTGCTAAAATGGTGTTTTAGACAGAGGGTGAATAAAGGTGTTTCTTAACATCAAAGCATTAAACATGTTCTAGTAGAAAGCCATAATACAAGTATGAACTTGAAAATTAGCATTTGTGACCTTAAATAAAAAAAAACTATATGTGCTTGTACATGTTACTTCTGATTATCTTAAGTAAAGGCAGTTACATCTGTGTGCTTGCTGCTGCTGCACTTCCTGTATTGACTTATATTTTATAAATATAAGGTCTCTGTGATTTGTCTGCTGCTTTTTTACTCTGAGAAATTAATGTAGATTGTGAGTCACTATGAAACTGTCTCCATATCTTTGTCATTCATGTTTTCCTGCGTTTTGTCTCTGTGTCTCTATTTGTGTGCCCGTGCTTCAGGTGGACTAATTCTGATAGCAAGTCAAGCAAGTAAGTGCTTGCTTCACTGTGTGTTCTTCTTGGCGCGTGATGTTAACAACTACAGTGTTCTACTTTGCATGGCAGTGAATCACCATCAGATTTGTAACTCTGACTTCTTGTGACAAAATTGGGTTTCTTTCAGTGTCAAATATTATTAGCTCTCCCATCTTTTGACCTCACACGTCTCCATTTTGCTGCAGGATGTTTGGCTTTGTGGCGAGGCGGACAGGCAGCTCTACAGAGAACGTTTGTCACCTGTTTGCAGAGATGGACCCCGAGCAGCCAGCTGTGGCCATTGTCAATTTTATCAACAAAGTCATGCTGGGACCACAACTACGTAGATGAAAAAGCAGAAGAATTTTGGACTATTGGGGCTCTGTGGGAGATGTTCATATGATTTTTAATTAAGTGTGTTGGACTACATCTGTGCTTGCATTTCTACAGGTTGCACCATTGTGCTCTGCTGTATGACTGTTTATAACAGAATACACTTGGGACAGATAAAGTATTGTTTATATGTCAGTTTACAACGCAGACAAGACTGACCTAACTTTGGTAACCTTTGCCAAGTGAGATTGAATTGAGAGTTTAGAGTGTTTTGTTTTTCTCTGTTATTTTATATGTAATCCTGTTCAAATAGTTCATGTAAGTGACAATCCATGCTGTTATTCGTATTAAAGTTTTTTTACATCAACATTTAAAGCTAAAGGAAAACGTGGTTAAGAAGTCTTCAACAAATAGTAAAATGTAACAGTCATGTTTCAGGGTAAAGTGGCATAAATACAGTTTTTTGTTCTCATGTAATGTGAGAAAGAGTAAAAGAAGAAATTAGAGATTATGTATTTTAATTATCTGAGGAGAAAGTGTCAGGCTGCATTTAACTCAGTGGTTACAATCATATTTTTAACAACCAACATTTGTTCCCGGCTATACTATTAAAAGTATATTTCTGTTGGAGTGATAACCACAGTTGTAATAACATATAATGTTAAACCTGCCTACAATTTAAAACAAAGACAGATTATATGTTATGTTGCTACTAACTACATAAGCAAGTAAAAGCTGGGTCAGCCTTAAAATAGAGTTAACACATGTAATTTAAAAGATTGTGGACAGGACCTGAATATTTTCAACAGTCACAAATAATAAAAGGAAATAAAAAATGACATGAAATCAAAGGACATTATCACGTTAGGGATGTCATCATTAAAAAGAGCCAGTACCAAAAAAGTCTCTCCATATCAGATTGGTCTTGTCACTGTTTAACTCATCAATAACCATGGCAACACAAAATAAGTGAGTTAAGTTTCATTTTAAGCCAAAGACTACATTATTGTCAAAAGATATTTTGAAAGTATGATCATAATGTTTACCAATACATTTTTGTTTGGTATTTGTGTGTTTTATATCAATTGATAGACTAGATGACTTCAGCACAATTATTATTTTTCATACTGGATTTGTATGTAAAAGAAGTAATATATTTTAGGCCTGAGAAGAATGTCGCATTTGACAGACAATTGAAGTAATAAAATCGAATAAAATGCGAGTATATTTCATCATTTTGTTGTCACTTTCCTTGCTGCCTTTGCACAGCACGATTCATGAAGACATAACTTTTAACAGTGATAGATTAAAAGGGACGAGGTCCCACCGAGATTTGAACTCGGATCGCTGGATTCAAAGTCCAGAGTGCTAACCATTACACCATGGGACCAACTATGCCTGCACCACTTCATATATGTCTAATTATAGTCAGCGTCAATACTGACTCATGTTTATGGGTCATAGCTGTAATGTGTGTTTTCTGGTATTAGATCTCTTCGAAAAATGAATCTATTAGTGAGGTTCAACTCCTAATCTGTGTGCCCGTTACCCGTGTTTTGGCACTGCTAGTGTGCTAACGCAAGCTAACCTAGCTAACTCTGATAAGCTAGAGAAGCTAGCTGTGAATTCAAAGACAGGTTGTTATAAACACACGCATCCACCCACAGGTGCAGACAGTCGTCCACGTTTATCTGACCGAGCCTCCCGATGTGAGTTATCAAATAGATGACTAGAGGTTTGAGGGTCACGTCCGTCACGTCAATTACTTTGAATAATGTCTGCTAGCTAGCTACTCCCTATCTATCCGATGTGGCCTCCTGAAAATAAAAGCTCTATTTTCAAAATAAAAGTTTATATTATGTAACCACAAAAAGGCGCCGAGTCTTATTTCATTAACAGTTTTATAATTATTTTTCATGGAAGCAATAATTGTCAGCGTGCTTTACTGATAACATAAACATTAGCAAAGAAAACTTAACTACATTTTGAATACTGAGTTTTATTATGAATAAAGTAAAGGTAAAGTAGACCCATCTGATTAGAAAAAACAACACAAAACAAGAAAGGCATCAACAACCTTTTGTAACTACTCAGTTGCCCCAGGTGTGAAGATTGTTTGTGCTGGGGTGAATGGGGTTGGTCGGTGTGTGCATTGTAAACAACCAAGACACAGCGCCTGGGCTATTATTAGGTGTTTCTTATAATTAACCAAAAATTAAAGTGTTTTACAAGCCCATCTGTTTTGTTCCTCCAATCCAACTTTACTCCCAACACTGGTTGTTGACAGGGTTTGGAAGACATAATGAGTTAGGGGTAGTTACTTATGTAGGCTAATATACTACACTATCATAACATCTCCATGCTTATTTAGTTGCCCTGTGTTGTAGAGGAACATAAAGGCTCCTCCACTTTGGTGTAATTTCTCAGAACGAACTAAGCCGGTTGTGTAGCAGCACATTTCATTAGAAGGAAGTTTTGGGTTTGTAGCTGAATTCCTCTGTGCCAAAAACAAAACAAAAACAAATTACTATGTGCCATTGTGCAGAGGTGTGGTCTTGGGACTTTGCAACTTGGACTTGAATCAACTCAAATCACTGACTTGCAACCTGACTTGACAAAAAATTAAAAGACTTAAGACTTGACATGGACTTTGAAGACCCTTGGCTTGACTTGAGACATGATGACTAAAATGACTAGTCCATGCTTATATTTGTTATTATCACGTTTCAGTTTAAATATTTAATCTAAAATATTAAAATGTTCAATGTTGTCAGTGTTGACATGCGTAACATAATGGTGTCTGTGAGGGCTGATGTTAGCTTACGATTGATACCACTAAACAATCCAATCATCAAAATAAAACATTGGCATTTTTATTTAGATGAACTTAAGAAAGAAATAAGCCTACAGTTGATTACTTTGTAGCCTGGTCTGGCTGTCAGGGGATATTTGTTTGATTTGTGTTGATAATATGCTGATAATATTTATTTTCCTGAATATCAATAACTATAATATACATTTGACTTTGGATTTGACTTGCTTATCTACCAACAAGAAAAATTACTTGTGTCAAATTCCTCCACAAAGCTGGGTCTGTCTGACGTTCCTGCAAGTAATAGGGAAGGTTTTCGTTGCCACCGTACTCTACGGGGGAATTGTTGGGTCTATGTGAATCATAAATAAGTCATAGAGTGTGGTCTTTACCTACTCTGTAAAGTGTCCTGAGATAAATTTTGTTATGATTTGGCACTATAAATAAAAAATTAATATAATTGAATTGAATTACTTGAGTCATAAGTCTGCCATTTTGAATGAAAAAATGCAGCACTGTTTAGCAGTGTGTTGTTTCCCAGGGACCCATGTGACAGTACAGTAGCAATGGGTGATCAATTGCCATGTTGTCCCTTATCCTCCCAGAAGAGGGGGCTAGAGGGACTTTAATAGATCACAGTGATCCTCTGGCGTAATCAGATATTGTATTATACGTAGTGCAGCTCCTGTCGAGCCCCTGGAGGAAAACAGTAGAACCATGTATGAGTTTTTGGATTTTCTGTCTGTGAATGAAGGGTCACAGCCAGTCTCGCTACATCATTAAATTTAAGAGCTGGATCATGTAGCAAAAAAGCGCTGTTATTTTTGTGCTTTATGAAGTCTCAGAACTGCAGGAGTCCAGGAACAGCTTCCACCTCCTCTTGGCAATCTTCTGAGGAATGATTAAAAAGAAGAATAACCTTTGGTCCCTTAGGTCAATATTTGAAGGAGAAAAAAGGAATTCCAACGATGCTCAATATTTGCTACAATACCACACTTTGAAGACAAGAAAGAGATGTGTGTTTATTTGAGTTAAAGACATGGACTCACACAAAACTAATACTAAACCATAAGTCACATATTAAAACAAGTATGTGTATCATTCACTTTTATCACTGTTAGAGTAAGGACTCACACACTTGCTTTTATTACCAGCCGTAACAGCAAGCTGGCCATAAAAAAGCGATTAATACATGTAAAACATTACATACAGGACCTTTCATTATTATTTTTTCAAGTTTTACTCCATTTTAGATGGTCATAAACTCTCCTACCTGTTACTATGGCTGATTAAATGTAATTAATCCAGTTACATGTTTCATATCTGAAGCAGTTACAGTATTACAATGAAATAAAACAGAATAATATAAAATACAACTTAAGCCAATTACCTTCCACTGAATTCAGTGAAGGCAGAAAGTGAGCGAGTGATATTTGACTATAAATGTAAATGTCTAATGGCATTGAGGACGACAGTGTCCTGAACCTGTTCGGAAACAATACTCTGGTAACATTTTTCAGAAGGTAAAAGACTGTTTGTGGCCAAGGATGAGTGTGGTCTTGGTTGATTGTATAGGCCTCCTTCAAGCTTCTCCTGTGGTAAATGTCCTGGAGGGTTAGTCGTTTATTGCCTGTGAGAAGCTATGTTGTTTACATCACCTGCTGTACAGCTTTAAAGTCCAGGGTGGTGCAGCATGGATACCACACAGTGATGCAGCTGCTACAGATAGGCTCCTCTCAATGTCGCATATAGAAGGTAGAGAGGATCTACAGAGCCAGGCTGAATTTACATATAAACATCACACAGTATTGCTGATCTAAAGGAAATACAAACTGCTGACTGTCTCCACTTAGTGCATATTGATGAGAATGAGGGGTTTCCTTCACGTCTTTGCTGCTTCCAGAAGTCCACATTTATCTCCTTCACTGTGTTGTCCTGGCACCATATTTAAGAGTCTCACCTCGGCCTCCTGTGCAGACTTTTCTCCGTCAGATACAGTGTTTGTTTGTGCACACAAAACCAGGTTACTAGGAGATGTACTCCGTTCATCTGGCTCCTAAACCTCTGCTTACAAATAGGAAGGGTATTATGTTACATAACAAAACTGTTATTCTTTACTTCACCTACGGGCCTGAATTTTACACATACTGTTTAGTAGATGATGTGTCAACAGGCTTTTGCTGAAAGTCAGAAATGATCTAACTTTTTTTTTGGTAAGCATGCCGATGACTACAGTGTCTTTCAAAATGATGAAAGTGGGACTGTGATGTGCTGCGCCTGCAGTAATGTGTGATCAGGGAGTAATGGTGTGAGCTTAGCACATAGTCTTGAATGTCCGTAGTCGCACATGGCAGTGCTCAGATAGTCTCCGAGGCTCTGCTGTAGTCAACAGTATTCTCACATATATGCTCTTTATGTCCAAATGTGACAGAGCAAGTGTTGGGTGAAGGTGATGGCAGTTGATCTATCTGCTCTATTATATAACTGCAGGCTGTATAAGCTGCCTGGGGGGTCTACATGGGTTTAGACCAGCAGCATGAGGAATCCCATGATGACAGACGGAGGCGCAACACGGTGGTAGTCCCACAGGCAGGGTATCCTAAAGCAAAAAATGAATTCATGTTGTATTGCACTGGAACATTACAAACTGGAGCAAAGGGCACAGACTGAACGCATCCACTAGGACATCTGCCAGCTGATCAGCACATGCTTTCATAATCTGCTCTCAGGTGCTTAAAGGGGGCTCGTGCACCTGAGAACTGAGTGCTTTTAGACACACTGGGTCGTCCTGTAATACTCAAAACATGTGTGGGATGTGTTCACCTTATTTGGAAGGAAGGTACAGTATGTGATGCACAGCTGGGCTTCCCTTTGGTGCTGTGATTGTCCTCAGTAAGTAATAGAGGATTGACAAAGTCAAGAAAGAGTTTAGACACATTATGTTTCATTTGATACAATTTTTTGTATTTTTTGGAGAGAAGATAACTTATTGATACATGTCTTATCTGATCTATTTTCACAGACATTACTTGTAACATGTTAGCCTGCTACTGTTTTATCTATTCAGTTTTACGATACATGAACAGTAATTTGCACAATACTCACACCTGAAGTGTAATTTCACTCTGCAGTCCGCCACTTCACAACAGTATTGTTTTTACCTTTAATGTTTTGATGTTGTTAACGAGTAACAACATAATCAATGTTCAGCTTTACAATAAATGCATCTTCTTTAAATCTGCAGCCACTTTTCTGCTTCCGATGTGTATTCTGTACTAATATTTGAGTTGAGGTGTTGTTTACATGTCTCTTTGCACTTCAACAGCCTACATTCAACTCTGTCTGTTCAGTGCCACGGATAGTATTCCTCATAGTTTGAGTGGGTCAAGTGTTTCTGATTTATGATTTCCACTCTTCCAAACTGCAAGCCAGCTTACTGTGACGGGCTGAAGCATGTGATGACACAAATGGCCTGGCCCAGATACATGTCTGACATGAGTGTTGTGGATCCAAAAAAAATCCCTGTAAGCAAAACGGCTTGATCAAGTGCTGGTGCCAGACTTGGAAACCGCCCAAGCCTTTGGATAAGGATCAACTCTCCATGAGCATATGACACCCGCACTTTACTACGAGTTACATACATTACAGTCAATAAGCTTATGACACACAAGGCTAAGGTGCTGGAGGGCTCAGCATATGCTAATTCTGGGGTTAAGTAATACAAAATTGGACAAAACTATTTTTTTGGTAACATTGAACTTTGCACATGCATGCTTGGGTTTAATGGTGTGGCTGTAATTGTTAGGTGGCCTGTACTCTTTAGCGACACAGAAGGTACGGCATGTATAATGTGGAGTGGGCTGGGAAATATAGGGAATTTTTTTTTCTTTTATGTTTTTCTCATTTTGAAAGCATAGCAGTGCTGGCAGGGGATTTAGAAAGTAAGAGCTGCACATTACAAGACACTCAGGGATTTTTTTCAGTTGTGCTGTTTTTGTTCAATGTTGGAAATAATTCCATTTTACTTTGTTTTACTTCATTTTATTCCACCAGCAATTTGTGCTGAAGAGAGCTGGAGTGATTCTGGGAGCGAAAATACCTGATACACATTTCATATAAACAGCAGAGGTGACTAGTTTGTTCATACTTTTTTTTTAAATTGTGAGATCTGCAATATAGTAATGTAATAATACAGTAGTTTCAGCTGACATTGTTTATTATGATTGTTAGTGTTATAATCCATGTTTTTACATTCATTAACTGTTTAAGCACTACTGTTTCCAGTATTTATTTATTTTCAAACTTAAAGAGCAGAATGAAGATCATATTAAAATTACACTAACCGATTAGATAGAAGATTTGAAATAGTACCACTGTACGTAAAACAATTTAAAATGTAGGCTATATTTGTTAAATGTATTTTTTTTTCAATAATTTTATACAAAACAATACATTAGTCATTAGTCGGGTTTTTGCTTGAGTGACTAATAGCTTGTAGACGTCAGAACTTAATGTGTAGCCTATTGCTGTTATGTTATAAACCGAGATCTGTATTATCTTTTCAATGTGCGCAGGTCTGTCTTTTGTTTTCAGGCAGCAGCAGGAGTAACGTGCTGGAAGAGGATATATGGGACCGGATGAGGCCCTCCTCTGGCTTTCCCCTCTCCCCTTCGTATCTGTCGCCTTTACTGTGTTTACATTATAGACACACCCCTGACCTTCACCCAGACCCCCTCCACCGGCCCCACTACACACACACACACACACACACACACCACATACCAAAGCCCCTATGTGCACACAATCGTGAGCGAACAAATGCACTACGGCACAAAAGCAATGTTTCCCCAGTGTGATCGTGTATTGTTTAATCGCCTATTATATTTATTTATTTAGCATACTCGGCCATCTCATGCATTGCAAATGCAAGGCAAGATCGCCATGCAGAGGCATTGCTTTGCTTCCCAGCCTACCAGTGTACTGCAGAGCAGACACACCCCTCTAATACGCACGCCTCACTGCACACATTTGCAAATAGACAAAGAGACAATGGAGCAAAATGCATAAAATGAGAGACTAGTGACCAGGCATAGCTCGTGTTATTATTCCAACTGCGTGATACCGAAGGTGATGGTGTTGTGGTTTAATACAGTTTCAAATATATAGGGCTCAGAGCATATAGGAGCAAAACAAAGACACTCTGGTGCAAGAGAGAAACACGACGATTTACACGTTTCCACACCGCGCCGTGTCTAATGTTAGCGCGGTAATCCCACACACCGTGTGACCACTGATTCAGAGATTAGAGGCAAAACGATGTTGCTTTAAACCTCACGCGGTCAAAGTTGTTTACCTCTCCGTTACCTCTGACGTCACGACACACCCCTGTTTGAGGGGGCGGCTCCCCGTCTAATCGGCACCGAAGTCGACCAATCAGAGCCGAGCTGGGCCGAAATTTCCCCAATCACAACACAGGAGACATGCCGAGCCCCCCTGTGATTGGCTACCAGAGGGGCTGGGGGGGAAATCCCTCTTTCCCCGTAGAGGTCCTGGAGAGGGGGCGGTGCATAGCAAAAACTAATGGCCATCTATTTGGGTCCTGAAGAAGGAGGGGTGTTTCACGTCGGACCACCGTAGGTGTGATTGAGTTTTCTTCATGTAAGTGCGTACGCGTCAGTGAAACACATTTTGCGTCTTCACCATTTTTTCGTTGCATGTTTGTCGGCCGCGGTCCCTGCACGGTTAGTAAGCTGGCTGAACTTGGCGCCGCGTTTTAGGGTTAAAGGAGCCAGCTAGCCACGCTAACGTTAGCTCCCACCAGCGCCGCCGCTGCTGCTGTGAGCCGACGTCTGGAAGGGCGTACGAGTTTGACGTTTTCTCCCCCAAAGTCTCCTCTAATTTTTTTGAGTTTTAGTGCAACGCGGTCCCCTCTCTCCTCAAAGCTAACACACCAGTCAACATGGAGGGGACGCACTTTGCCAGAGCATGAACACGACGACCCACGGCCACCAAAGAGGATTAAAAAGCAACTCGGTCTTGATGGGGAAAAGTTGAGCTGAGGTATGAAACTCGCAAGCACAGGAGAAATGCTAAAATCAGGACTTGTTGTAATGCATGTTGCTCAATACTACAGGAGAAACATGTTTATCCCAGTTTTAAGTATGTTGTTTTGTCAGCGTGTTTGCTTCCGTAGTTGCCTCAGTGCTATATGATCACAAGTGAGTGTGTATGTTGGCTGTTGAAAGTAACTCGGTGTTACATAAACAGAGCTACTGCAGGTCAGGTACGAGGATATAGGCCCACTCAGTGACTTGCGACATGCCATTTTGCTTTTGTATTGAACAGGATTAACAACTTGGGATAAACAGAAGAACGGTTTCAAGTCTTTACCTATTGTACAAGGGCATGCGAAAGCCGCAGGTGAGATATGTTTCTTTTGCTTTCAAAGTCATACCTGATACCAGATGACGCACCGTGAAATTGTTTGTTAACATGTAATTAAGTCCCAACTTAAGTTGCTTTTAAGTTACACTTGTTTTTGCACAGATTTCCTCACATGGGCTCAGTTTTATGATTTGGCAACTTTGATGCTTAAAATAAAAACATTCACCCTCATCATACACAATAAATCTCTTAAACATTAGGCAGAAAGTAATGCACAGACTATTATTCATGTTGCCATCAAGAAGACTGTGATATCAGTTTATTGAAGAATGAATTGGAATTGAAAATGTGCAAACTTTGGTTAATTTGTGACCTAAATCAGTGACTCTCCGTAAACCAATCTATCTTTCCTGCCACATGCCATCACACTGTACAATAACAGTTACGCTGTTCATAACAACACAATCACAAGCACCGTATAGGTTTTTCTCATAATCTGTCCACTGCACCTTATCTTATATTATGTTCACATTTGCACTACAATTAAACTGCTTATTTATACATTTTATTTTTTATATTGTTTTTTTTTATACATTACTGTTTTGATGTTTCTGTGTGTAATACTGCTGTTACACAATTTCCCAGCTTAGGATCAATAAAGTATTTCTATTCAGAGGTCTGACTTGAAGGGATGTGTATTGAAATATGCACAAATTAAAATGATTGCCCCTATTTAGCGAATACTGTATGATGTTTTTATCTAAATGAGAATATTACATCATACAGCTATTCCCTCTGTAAATAAATAACAGAGCATCAAATTGGCACCATTTACCAGCTTGTAAAATATGCAAGTGGCTAGTAGATTCGTTTCATTAGCAGTCACAAAAACAAAACAATGCGTGTTCAACATTCCTGATTTATTAATATTAATTACTAGCTAGTAAGTCAACTTAAATAACCCAGTGTATCATCAACTCACATGTGTATTGTGTTGATAACACACAATAAAAACGCGATAAGCTGCAGTGATCTATAATCAGGGCAGAATTCAGGTAACTTGCCACCTACAGCAATTTATCTCAGCATGGAAGGAGTTCTCTCTCACTTTCACAAACACACACACACAGTTGCTTGGTGGAATAATTTCTTTTTAATCCTTAACCACGCACTTCCTCATCATGGAGAACTGGCAAGGCTGATAATGACATCATTAATTACTATGAGCGCCTTGTTTTTCTTGCATCTGATATTTAAACAGCCTCCAGCTCCTCTCTCTCTCCTGCTCATCACTTCAAAGTAAATCTGAACAGGACCAAATACAGCGAACAGCAAGGGGTACATAGTCCTACCCAGTTTCCCAGTGAGTGTGGTGCTATAATTCTCACACCTATCCATTTCTGTTTATGAAACAGTTTGACTCTTGAAAAGTAGCAGGCAGGATGTTGTTTTTATGTCAGCTGCTTCAACGCCTGTTTCAGAAAAATGACTGGTATATTTTCTCAAGAGATCAATGGTCACAAATGTTCTGAAATTATATGATGTGGACATTTATGAGATAACCTATTATTTGGGACAGAACGGGAGACTCAACCCAAATAAGGACCACATAAGTTTCAGCTTTTAAATCACTTTCAATTTGTTTTTCAGTGGAACTGAGTGCTGACATGCAACGAGAAGATAAGGGCTCTGTTGGTGTCTTTGTTGACTTTAACTGTGGCAGGTTGTTCATGGAGCTGTGTGCTGTGGTGATGGTACAGTCCATTAGGTCTCCTGTACAGTGAGATACCCCGCCCCCAACCCCCTTTCGTGACTACAGTAATTGGTCGCTTCCTCTCACATGTAACCCTATAGAAAGAAAGAGGCCGCTGTACTTTACTGTAAAGAGCCACTTGTATGTTGCTCTGTACATACGTGCTGTTTACCACATATGTTCAGTTGCCTGTGAGACTAATGAAGTGTTAAGTTACCCCTAATGTCTTTACGTCCTCAATTACCTTCTGTGGTTAATGGTTTCTAGGCCAAACACATCACACAGGTCATATTTGTTGTTATATATGGAGTACACATCATGTGGAAAATATTTTCCATATAAGTTGCTGTTTGATATCTAATGAAGTGTATATCCAGAATGCCCTTTTAAAATTATTTTCACTTTATAAACAGGATTGTGGCTGACATTTTTGTATAGAAATTTTTCACCTTTTCAAAAGTTTTCTGTCGTTTCTTATACTTCCTCAAAGAGATACAGCATTTTATAGAGGTTATATAACTTTGACTTGTGGGCTAAGCGCATTTGCACCCACCTCACCCACATGTTGGTTGCCTGTCCGGTTCTGTCCAGTTGGCTCTATGCGAGCACGGCTCTGTGTGCTTGAGAATGCGCATTCTCTGTCAAATTCAGCATAGACATAAACAGGACTTTCGGTGTGTGTTTGAGTGGGCCTCTCCCTGCCTCTTCTCTTTCCCCTCTCCAGAGTCCAGCAAGAGGCCCAGCATAAGGGGGCACGCTGCCGTCACTGCCTCTCTCTCTTGCCTTGTAGGCCAGCACTGGGGCCTGGGCAGGGGGGGAGTGGTGCGGAGACCATAGGGTTGGACATGTGACCCCCCACCCCTTCCACCCCAGTTTAGCCCATCCTGTGTGGGGCACAGGTCACCTTGTCATGTGCTATTACTGCTGCTGTAACATGCTCCCTGTAATCGCAGGAAAATAGCATGAGATAGACCCTTGGAGGTTGCAGGAGGGAGAATGAGAGAGAGAATGAAAGAGAGAGAGGGGGAAACGAAGGTACAGGACCGGACTAGTCTGCTCAGCCAGTTGTTTAGCTGCATTACAGACTCAGTTTGTCTTCTTTGTTGTTGGTCCACATTGTCTCTCGTTGTCCATTGTTCTCGTCCCTCTATTTGTTCTCCCCATGTATTGTTTTTTTTCCCGGAGGCAATTTCTAGAAATCATGCATGTGTGAATTAAACTAATTCTGTCACAAATCCCAGATCATGTTTTCTTTTAATTGTACTTGTATTCTTCACTACTACTATCCTCCTCCTTTTTAAATTTCCATTTTCAATCTCTTGCCTGCCGTTACTGTGAGCCTAGATGTACGTCTATGTGAGAATTACAAGCCCATGTATTTCCATTGTGGCTCTCTCTGCAGGCCGGGTCATTCCAGATCTGATTTGTTTTATGTCTCTCCTGTACTCATAGTGACCCAGCCAGAGGTATGCAGTAAAACACATCGCCTTATGTTTTCTCCTTTCTCCCTCCAACCCTTCTCCCTGTCTTCTCTTTCGCTCCCTCGCTCTCTCTCTTTTTCCCTTTAAGAGAAACTTTTGGCAGCATGGAACAATTTCAGAACCATTTGTGGGATTGCGTCATGTGATGTATACAGAGGATGCTCATTGGGCTGTCAGACAGGGCCTCCTTCTCCCACTCAGGCGTTCCACAGCAACCCCTCTCTTTCCTCCAGTGCTGTTATAGGTCTGGATGTGATTCCGACTCTGACTCTTATGTGTTGGGATGTGGTCTGTAAGCTCATTGCTGACATTCTTGGGACGTGATGCCAGAGGTTTTTTATTTCCCGCTTTCCCCTTTCTCTTCTGCACGCCTGTGTGCAGTTAAAACGATCCCTCCTTGAAATGCTGTCTGGATCATCCTCTTTACCCACTTTGTTATATCTTGCCCTGTCCTCAATCACATTTCATTTCAACACCCAGGCACTAATGGCACCACTTAATTAGTTTTGTTAGATGGTGGGCTTTGGTGGAGGGTGGGTTTTTTAATCACTTAATATTGACTTTGATGAAAGTTAATCTAACATCTGGGCTGCAGTCCAAATCCTTTTTACAGCTGAGGTCTCACTTATGTTTTTTCTGTAAGTAGCAGGGCACCTGACAAAGAAAACCAATGGCCACTTTCCTGTTTGGTAATCACATACTTGGACAGTGGTGCAGCTTGAAATGAAATGGCAAATAGAACAGAAGGAAATAAGCTTCCTTATGAGTGGTATTGGACTCCTGCCATGGAACACCTTGGTACTTATCCCTGTATGAATATCACACAGCAGCTCAAACTGCAGCAGTAATACACATATTCATGAATTACTATATTCTAAGGACTATGCTCATTGTGCAACATCATCGGCATGAAGTGTTACTATTTCTCATATTAGCACTTAACAAGTCTCTACTCTCTCTCCCCCTCAGGTTCACGCCATCTGTAGCCCAGACTTAATTTTGCACTAATTGACGTCTAACGTCAAGTCATTAGCAGGTGCAAGTTATGCACATGCATTTGAGACTCTTAAATGCAGATGTTGCAAACAATTTACACTGATAGATGTAACACAGGTTTTGTCATTTCATGTGAACTTTGGTGGGATATTCATTCAACTCCACCAGATTTAAAATTGACCAGGTGTTCAGGAATAAATATTTAATCTATGGGCTTTTTATGTAGTATAAGTTATGCTCAGGTTAGGAAATATATTCTGTTATATGATGAGTGGTTTTTCAGACATGTTTATCTTCATTTAGGACAGACCACCAAGAACACTTAAAATTGATGTCTTATTAAATGTACAGCATTTATGCTTCTGCAGACAGACTGTCATGTCTTTAAATCCAACCCGGGACTGTTTCTAACATAAGTCCCTGGATCATGAGACACATGCGTGTCATTTCAGCCATGATGTGAATAAATCAAAAGAGGAAAAGATGAGTCACTGCTTCACTGCATGCTAAGTAGCACTTGTTCTCCCTCCGTTAGTTTGTTGGGTAAAAAGAAAGGGAAACTCCCTTTCCTTTCCTCCAGATACACCACCAAAATTAGGGTAATTTCTTTATTTTGCAGCTTTCACCACCCAGTTGAAATGACAAGCTAGAGTCAGTTTGCGGTAGTACGCATAATTACAGCAGGCCTCATCTCTTGCTCATCGACCACTGCCGCGGTGTTGCTAAGACTCCCAAACCCCAGGCGTCCAGTGCACATTTCCCTTCTTTTATCCCTTGATTTATTGGATAGAGTCCATCAATTGCAGCAAAAGATACTTATTTTACATTATGTGATCAATTCTTCTCTCAACCTTTATCTGAAAAGAACTGTCATATTGTCAGTACTTTTATAAGTGCAGTTAATCGATTAGTGAAAGAACAAAAAATAAACCGGCAACCATTTTTGGCATCGAATAATAAAAGAGAAACATTTACTAGTTTTTCGCCTTTTTCAGTTTTGTATCGCTGTAATTGAATATTTGAGTTTTGGGTTCTTCATCAGACAAAATAAAACCCCCAAAATGTAATTAATTACCTGGGCAAGCGCACTGCCCTTTTCATTACAGCATGGTTTATGAACGTGTAGCTGATTGGGCAGACCCTCTGACACACCCACCACACAGTGCACAGCTTCAACATACCCCCCCTGGTCTTCATTGTTATTACTTCTTGGGTAAGCAGGCTGATGCGCTTGTGGTCACAATATAGCCATTGTACTGTGCGTCTTTTAAGTCATACATTGACAGAGAGGAACATATTAATGCTTGGTTTGATCCCTGTCTGTTATTCCAGCTAGATTATAACTGAAAATGTCCTGGGAAATTATCTTTAGAAAAGAGTGGGAACCATGCAAGTGAGTAAGTCTTTAAGGCTTAAAGAGACATGCATGAAGATTAAATATATCAACACCAGTCTTTATCAGAATTACAATTTAGTAGGCCAGGCAACAGATTTTCACTGTCACAATGGGCAAGTGTACATACACACACGCACACAAAGAACATGCAACACCAAAATCAGCTCCTTGATGTGAAAAAGGGGAGTAAAGTACCACTAACAAAGATAAATCGCACAAAAATGTGATTTCTACATGAATAGCAAATAGCTTTTTCCCCTGATACTTCTCAAGATGAGTAGCTGTCAGAGATGAGACATTTATTTATATTTAGCCAGTAATTGAAGTGGCTTATGACTGTATTTTTAGAAACTTCTTTATAGATAACAAAACCGGACCGTTTGTGATGATTGCTTCTCTCTAGGCCACCGCTCCTCGTACTATTTATCCCTCACATTCGCAACAGCCAGCAGGGTAAGCCTTGTGACATAGAAAGTCCCTGCGACAAAGAGGTCACCCCTCCCCTATTCACTGTATCTATGTAATATAGCCATATCTGTTTTTACTTCATCTCACAGCTCCCCTCCACCTCACCCCTCTCTGGCCTGCTCCTCCCGTGCATCCCTGTCTCCTCCTACTACTCCCACTGTCACTGCTCCCCCGTGGGCTGGCACTTCCTCTCTCTGGCTGCAAAAAGCCATACAGAGGCCAGTAGATGAGAGGTCATCTGAATTATATGTGCAGTGAGGTGTAATGGACACATAAGCAGAGTGAAAACATGCCTACCATGTGACACACTCGATAACAGGGTGAGAAGTATTTGTAATCCAAAGAAATTTGGTGCAACAAAACAGTTGCTTTATATTTAAGAGACGTCCACTGTAATTCAATTCAATATTGCCGTGAATAACTAGCATTTTTGTACTTGCTACCTAGTATGTAGTGGTTTAAGTACACAGCTTTGAAATCACTCATTCACTCATGTACACTGTTACTACTGCTTTGAGGGAGAGATTTGTCTCAACTGGTGTAAGCTTATTCCTTCTCATACTAGTCATGTGGATAAGATGAGCTACCTTAACGACCCTCAGTAGTGCTCCACTTCACATGGAATATGTGTACCTTTTACATTACATCCACACAGAATATGTCCATGTGTCTTCTATATACTTAAAGCTATTTGACAAAGACATATGTCACAATCAACAGCAACTTCTAACGTGTCCCTGTTTAAGTTAATTTTATGTCCCAAGATTGTAGTCATGATATACATAATAACATAACCGTCACATGAAATTTTTATTAATGCAAGTTAAATATCAACTCTTAATTTAAAAAAACTAATGTTAATGTGATAGTTATATTATATCTGCAATAAAGACCAACTCTGAGTATAGAAGAAGTCAAGAATGCTAATAATTACAGTAATTAAAGTCACAAGTAAATTTTTATTTTTCTGTATTAATGTCCACTGCATCTACAGAAGTGTGAATATTAACCACATTAGACTGATTAAAAGTGCTTTGTTTTGAAATGCAAAGACAACAATAGAGACTACAGTTGTTTGTATGTTGTGCAGCCATGTCAATGTTGAATCCACGTCAGAACGGAAACATGCATGTGTAGAGAGGCATTTTGAACGTCAATCTCCAAAAGGAGCAAAAACAGCTCCAGCTACTTTGTGTTTTCTGGTGAATTTCCTGTTAAAAATCAATAATCACATTTAAATAATTAGCAAATACATGAAAGTTGGCTAGTTATTTTTAATTAGGGGTGTCACAATTTCAATTCTAATTTCGAAAGTCTTTTGAAATGACATTTCATTTTCAATTATCAAAATCAAATGCAGGATTGGTGATTCCCACATTTTAAATAAGCGCGCACTCACACTGGTCGCCCGTACCGCGCCCCAGGCTTTAGGGTACTTGTCCCCCCCTCCCTCTCCCCCCGCTGGCCAGCCCCCCCGCTGGCCAGGCCCGTTTGTACTCACACTGCCTGGGCCTCGCGCAAATGCTTTTTGCCTGTCCATACGTCATCACGCCGTAACACGTCACACGCCTCTCCACCTCCGCATCACACCAACGTGAACGTGGGGGTCAATTTAGGGCGCAGTCACACTGTTCATCCGTGCCGTGCACCAGGACGTTTCCAGGCTAAAGTCTAGTTTATTTGACCAGTGTGAGTGCAAGCTCCTAGGAGCGGTACGCTTGCCGTCCACGGCCCATCTGGGAGAGGTGGGCTTTTGTAAAGCATTATTGCACATGAACGAGCCAAGCACTACGGCCTACGGCGGTTCTGAGGTAATTTTATGTGCGCCTGTTCGGACATAGAAAGAAAAGGCGGACCATGCGCGGACATTTAACAACAACAACAATGGCGGCGAAAGGTTCACATTGGTGTGATGCGGAGGTGGAGTGTTTACTGCAGATTTGGTCTGATGAAAATATTCAAAACCAGTCGACAAGACGCACAAAAACTCTGAGGTCTATGGAAAGATTTGTAAACAAAGCGACGCATCGCGATGACGTCATCAATGCGTGTGACGTGTTACGGTGTGATGACATATGGACAGGCAAGAAGCAGTCGCCGAGGCCCAGGCAGTGTGAGTACAAACGAGTCTGGCCAGTGGGGGGAGAGGGAGAGGGGACAAGTACCCTAAAGCGCGGGGCACGGTATGGGCGGACAGTGTGAGTGCGCCCTAATACATGCTTAACTTGTTAGCACTTGGCCTTTGAATGTTCTCATTTGTCCAGGTCATCGTTATCCCCAAAGCAATTTCAGTCAAAAGCAACTGGACTTGATAATTTGTCTAGGAAGAAGTTTCAAAGCAACGAGGAATGCAAAGATCTCTACATTGGAGAAACAAAACAACCACTGCATAAACGCATGGCCCAACACAGGAGAGCTAACTCCTCAGGCCTGGACTCTGCTATCCATTTACATCTCAAGGAGAAAGCCCACTCCTTTGATGACAACAATGTCTACATCCTGGACAGAGAGGACAGATGGTTTGAAAGAGGAATAAAAGAAGCCATCTATGCAAAAGTGGAAAAACCCTTTACCATTTATCCCTTCCCAGGAGATTCAACAATCTAACCTCAAAGAACAACTGTTCACAAATGGCCTCCTGTGACTCCAACGACTGTTGTTATGACCCAATAGAGCACAAACGAAGTCAAAACGTACTTCCCAACAACGACTGTCACTCTAACAACGGTCGTTGGCACTTGAAACACAAAGGTTTCCAGTGACATCATCGCCCTTGTGAGAGGTTTAATACCTGGATTTCCACACCAGATAGTTGGACCAGTCCCAGCCTGGTCAGATGCGTACATGAACTGATGAAGATGAGAGGTGAAACATCTTCCTAGACAAATAACCAAGTCCAGTTGCTTTTGACTGAAATTGCATTGGGGATGTTAGCACTTGCTTAAAAAGTTTGTTTTGGAGAAAAATGTTTTGGAAAAGGTTAATATGATGGCCTGGAATAGTAAAACAGCCATTGAAACATCTCAAACCCCCTCTGAAGCATAGTGCATTTCTCTCTGTCTCTCTATGCTCAGTATGTTTTTTGAAATCATATTTCTGCCAAAACTGCGGAGAGCAACAAATATGTTTACCACCTGAGAAGTTTCTGGACCCAGCAGGTTGGAGTTCAACACTTTCTCCAAAAGTTGCTGGACGTCGAGTTCTTAAATAAATTCAGTCGGTTGTAGCGCACAGTACTGTCCCTCCTGCTGCAACGCAGTATTCACAACACATGACTGTTATTCTCTAATTGGTATGGGAGTGTAGTTACAATCTACAAGCACACTAATTATACTCAACGGTGAAAAATGTATACTTAGCTGCCCGTCAGGGAACAGGGCTCACCCCTATAAGCTAATCAAAAATCACAGTGTTACTGTGTTATCCTCAGGCTTTATGCCAGTGAGACATGAGTAATATCTAACATTATTACTGCAATGGCAGATTTTATTGATGCTGCTGATCGACGTACACACAATATAATTCAAGAGTGAGAAATTCAGTAGAAGCCTAAAGCTTAGAACCTGTTCCCTGGCTTTGCGTGCCTGAGACAGGAATGAGTACAGATCTGGTCTAATAACCTCATGCATTATTTAGCGCTCTCTCAATACTACTGTGCATTTAGCGTAATGGCCTGTCAGGGCTGAATGCAATCACAGAGGACTGACTTCACTGATCAGTTGATGATATGGTATGGTAAATGGGTGTTTTCCCTGTTGGTTCATGAGTGATGAGTGTGAATGCCTGCTGGAATTACTTTGCCTACACCAGTAGAACAAATTTTATGTTTTACAATGGGCTGTGCCATTTATACTGGTCAGTATTGTGTAATATTACATTACATGATAGAAATAACAATTCTTTAGCTATGCCAAAAGACTAATTATATATTGAAACCAGCTGTAGACGCTGCACTTTTTCTGTTGGGTCATAGATGCACTCTGTATGTTGTTTGTGTCACCTCTTCAAACGTTAGCAGGACTCCAGACGTTTTTACCAAACGTTTTTCCTCCTTGAGGACATATAAATTTACCTGACCATGATCAGTGTTCATGGGCCAACTCGTACAACTATTCACACAACAAAGCCAAAAAGTTATGTTTTTAACAGACATATGGGGTTTGGTGCCAATTCTCAAGGGGCCTATAAGACTCTATAATGTCTTGGCTAATTCATTGAATGAGTTCCCATGAAATCAGTTTTTATTAAAGAACCATGATTTTTTTCCCCAGGACTGTTGGAAAATATCCTGTTCCAGTACGCTACAGTTAGGGCTGGGTAATGCTACCCTTTAAGGTGTCAGTCAAAAGAACCCAGTAAGTAATACTGAAACTCCTCCAGTCAAATGATACCTACAGTTAATTCTTTTTGTACCCAGATCAAAAAAAAAATACTATATGTATGGTTAGGCTCGCTGCCAATCAACGCAAGCTTTCTTAATCAATGCGACTTGTTATTGGCCCACTGCTGCAACAGCTACATCCCACACAGTCTTTGGTGTGGTGAATTTGAGCGCATTTAAACCCTTTCAAAATATATTTGTGTAAAAATCATTTAGATGGGTACCCAGCCCTGGCCACAGTTGCAAGCCTCAGTCTTAGCCAGCAGGGTTACTCACACTATGTAGGCTGCATGGAGTGTCAATGTTTGAAATGTAAAATCTGTACTGTGCCCGTTCATGCTATTCATAGCACCTTGATGGCAAGTATTATCATAAGGTAAACAGCCTGGAGGCCTTATCTTGATGTGTCCATGGATGAACTCTATTTTAACACTGTCAGGAAGGAATAAAATTAGTATGATTGATGATTACTTCAGCCTTCGTTCATAACCTTACCTCTGCACACGAGATGTGGGATGTGGATAGTATAAAGAAAAAAAGTTGTGCACTGAGACAGAGCACAGGATATTCTGTCTATTCTGTCTGGAGACAGACTAGTAGGGCTCTTCTTGAGCTCTTTAATAAATATGGATGCCTGTCTTTGAGGTGCTTACCTAAGCTGGAAGTTGGAATTTCCATACACCACTTTTCTTTTTGACGAGTCAAGGCGGAGCAGTCGCTGCAGCTGCACTTGTCGCCATTTTCAGCATGTTTTTGTTGAAGTTGTTTTTTCTTCGTTCTTCTTTAACGGAAGACTAGACCACTTGTAATCTGGTCTGGAAGAATTGTATCCTCTACCTGCGATATTGTAGAAAATCTGTCACCCTTATTTTGGAGTTGATTTAGCACTGAAGAATCTGTTCTTGTTAAATCCGTAGATTGAACCCACTACATTTGTTTTTTTAAAACATGTTTCGGTTTTGTAGCAAAAAATACTGCTCTGCTTAGAGCTTCTTTTTTTTTTACATCAGCTGGCCAAAGCTCATTGTTTCAGGAGCTCAGTGAAAACATTAATAGTCTCAAGTGATTTTCCATCATCCTACGAGTTCCGCTGTGGTCTTTCCAGTCATGTGCATATTTACAGTTTCACTGTACCATAACGTCTGTTGCATCAGATGTTCCTGGTTGAAGCATGTCCCGTTGAGATACAACATGTCAACACACTGGAGGCTTGAGTCAAGGCTGTCCATGATGTCTGCAGCAGTGAGGAATTTAAAAGATCCTGTTTCCGTTCTTCTTTTAAACTTTTGTTGATTGTTTTTACACAAACAGAATTGGGTGTAAAGTCATACTGCTCAAATTCAGTTGTACTAAATAGAAAAAAACAACATGAATAAGAACTCCGTTGTTGCATTTGCAGGAGTATGTGAGACTTTTAGAAGGACCCGTGGTTTTTAATTTGACATGAGTGATGGAGCAATTTGTGAAAACATTTTAAATTATTCAACCAGGCCCTTAAGTCGTTGGCTGTTGACTTGTGAGTTTGTTGAGGTTTGCCTTCCCTTCCCATGGCCCTTCATCTCCTTCTATCATTCGCTTCGTTTTCACTCTACAGTGGAAGCAAAGAAGAGAAAAAGAAAGGAGCTTTGTGAAAAAGACAGTGATTGTTTGTTTACGAGGATGCTAGCCTTGTGGTGACATGTTTTTTTTTCTCCCTCTCACAAGGCTGTTAAGTGAAATAGATACTCGGAGCACTATGTAATCAAATGTAACCCAGAGCCAGCATTTTAAAGCAGAACAAGAGTTTTTCCACTTGATTCATATGGCTCCAGTTCCTTGCCCCGGGGCAAAAACACTAGAGTTGAGTTCAACTCCGAAGGGGAGACTGGGCACTTGAATATATCCTGAAAAACAGGACACTGTTTGGTTGACATGGAGACAGGTGAAAAGAGACGTGTCTCACTTGGTGTAGCATTTTTACAACAACTTTGCAAGAAAAAACATTTCACATTTGAAACATTACTTAATTAAAAAATATTATGATAGAAGGTCATTTTAAATTACTTTTATTATTTTTGCTCTTGCACATCTCGGGAAATGTAACGCTGAACTAATCTAAATTTACTTCAGATGTTAGAAGTTGGCAGCCTAATTCATATTTTTCTTTTTCTTTTTTTCTTATGAGTTATTGAGCAATTGCACAGTTTGTATAACCAGGAGTTGATTTCATTGTCTTTTTTTTCTCTCTCTGTAGTGATGGAGTCCACAGTTGTGAGTACGTCCACTCTGGCCCCCGATGAGTTCGATAGGAACATGCCACGGATCTGCGGCGTGTGTGGTGACAAAGCCACTGGCTTCCACTTCAACGCCATGACCTGTGAGGGCTGCAAGGGTTTTTTCAGGTACACAAATGCATATGGGAGCTTACAGTTTATTTATTTAAATAAATTATATTTTAATAAATATTTATTTAAATCTTTTTTAGTTATTGGATGTACACAAATACACACACACACACGCACATTAAGTAGGGCTTATGTAGAAGCACAATTGCTTATACCACCCTGATGAAAACAAAGAGATGCACATCTACTAACAAGTCATTGACACATGTATACATTAGCATGCAAACACAGGTCTGAACTTGCATTAATAATGGCCACCCACACTCACACATACACTAAATGTAATTACCACCCACAGTTACATAAGAACTCACACAAAACCACTGACAACATCCAAGTTCACACTAATGCCCAGCAGCAGGTAGAGAATACAAATGAGCTCGGTCCTGTAGTTATCGCCTTGGCTGCTGCCTGCTCATTGATACACACATGAGTTTCCAATTTAACTGAAGACAAAACTAGAGCATGTCATGATTGCATGAGCTTGTGTGTGTTTGATGTTTACGCCCATTTACGTCTGTTCCTCTCAGCACTGTTGATGTTTAAAGCGAGAGGATGAAAAAGACGGATGTTTAATAATCTCCTTCCTCATCTCTCAGCTGGCCCTTGTTTGAACTCTCACCCAGCATGCTTATCTGTGTACTCACATCTGTGTATAAATGATCATACACACCGTCCGTCATTGATTAAATCACTTTGCTTTGCGTCACTGTTTGGCAATAATTGTCTTTTACCCCCTTGATTCTTTAGTATTCATCCATATTTATGCTGTTTCTCTCAGTCCCAAGCTATGAAAAATATTTTCCTAGTTCTGCCATGATTATTATTTGTGCACATTGCATATGAATGCTGTTTCAATATTACTTGTTTATAAATTGAGATACATGTGTGTTTGTGTGTTTTAATAGAGTGTAAAATGTATGTCATTTATTTAGGCGCAGTATGAAGCGTAAGGCTGCCTTCACGTGTCCCTTTAATGGCAGTTGCACCATCACCAAGGACAACAGGCGCCACTGCCAGGCATGCCGGCTCAAGCGCTGTGTGGACATTGGCATGATGAAAGAGTGTAAGTATGACAGGTGACCCCTATGGCTTGAGGGCAATATTCTAACATAACATGTATTTAAACAGTGAGTCACCCTTTTGTGTTAAAAGCAAGGTTCTTAGAATTAATTATTTTAAAGTTTTTGACAGTTTTCATGTTTCCCAAACACTTTTGAACATGGATCAAAACTATGTCTTGGACTCATCTAAGACCAAACTCCCATGTAGACAAATTAGATATTAATATAACTTACTGTATATAAATTACATTAAATCTACTTTGCTTGTTGTTTCTTTTTTGGGGGATGGCTAGTAAAGTTTTGGGGGCATACTGTCCCTCTTGTATATATTACGTAATATTTGGACTGGGGTCAGTATCTCTGGGTCGTTGCCCCCATTAGAGTGTTGACATATTCTATTTGAACTTGTGGAGCCTCCCCACATTGTGTATAGAGTTAAGTATACTTCATCTGAAGTTTAAACACCTGCTGTTATGTACAATCTAGCGAGTCCTCTTCTTTCCAAACACTTTTGTTTATTTTGTCTGTAAATAGCAGGTACGTCTTTTTTTTCTTGTTTTCTCCTGAAATATCCGGATATTGTCCCCAGGCCTCTTTTTGAGCAAAGGCCTCTCACTTCCAGCTGTATGTCCTTTCCCCTCAGTGTTTCTGGGAATACCACAAGAGTGGTGGAAGTAACTTTGATTTACTGTACGCAGAGAGGAGCCAGTGGCATTGCTGTTGCAAAAACAGCAGCATGTTGTTGAGACCCAGCTCTCTCTGTCTCTCTCTGTCTCTGTGAGCTAATTCAGTGGTTAGAACAACAAGGAGCGAACAGAGCAAAAACAATGCATTCACTTGTTCATTGCAGCAGGGGTCTCCATATGGACCCGTCCCCTCCCATTCTCTTCCTCCAGAGAATAACAACCCCCTCCACCACCCAACAGCACATTGACATAGTTTTCATCACAATGTAAACACCAATACATACTGAAAAGCTTTAAAAGCTCTTTCTTCCGCACTTGTTCCCCTGCTTTCACCCCACCTGTTTTCTAATTATGTAAACACTGTATTCTCCATTTGTGTGTGTGTGTGTGTGTGTGTGTGATACTCCCTCTCTCTCTTTCTCTCTTTATGCTTGCATCCTCAGTCATTCTGACTGATGAGGAAGTGCAGAGGAAGAAAGATCTGATTCAACGGAGAAAGGATGAGGAAGCACAGCGTGAAGCGGAGAAGGAGGCGCGGCGCCCTCGGCTCAGTGACGAACAGAGTCAGGTCATCGCAACACTGGTAGAGGCGCACCACAAAACATATGATGACTCCTACTCTGACTTCTGCCGCTTCAGGGTTTGTGTCTTAATACATTTATCGTCATTACTGTTGTTTCTTTCAATTCGCGATTTCACGGGACTTCAAACAGAATAGAAATACAGCGGGTGTTGTTGTGATAGTGTTAAAATGGAACAATTCCAGTCTTTATATGTGCCCTTTTTTGCTGCCTAGCCTCCTGTGCGCGAGGGCCCAGTTACACGTAGCGCCAGCAGGGCAGCCTCCCTCCACTCTCTCTCCGATGCCTCCTCTGACTCCTTCAGTCACTCTCCAGGTAAGAGACACACACTATGGACACTTCACTCAAAATCGAGTGACTGTGTGCAGGTTGGGTTACAATGAAACATCCCTGCATTTGTTGTAATTGTCTAGAAACAAATCAGAAACTGAAACCAGGACTAAAAAGGTGTCATCTCGCTGAACTTAAAACACAAAGATACACAACTTTCAGTAGGGAGTGAAATTGGCTCACACATCTTGTAGTTCATCTGTTTGCATGTTGGCGTATATAATCGGTTGCGCTGCTCTACTGAGAATTCAGTGGCAATTCTATGAATAACTTGTTCCTGCCACCGACACCTGACTCCTAGTAGTAAACATCAGTTCATTAATGCATCCATCACTAATGGATGCCTATGGGCAACACCCAGCAGAGAGGAATGACTGAAAACAACCTCAGAGAGCTCAGCGTGCTTCCCATGTTGTCATAGCTGTCATCTAAGCTTTCATCTCACTCCTACTTACCTGTCACTTGTGTATTCTCAGATGATCCTTTCCATCAACAAGCCCTCTCTTTTCCCTGATTTGTTTCAGTTGTCTCGGCACAAAGTCTGTTTATTCATGAGGAATAGTCTGACATTGTCATGCTTTGTGTATGACCACTTTTCCCTCCCTTATTTACTACTTTCTTCTGTCTCCGCTCTTTTTTTGCTTCCTCTTCGCTCTATTGTCTTCAACTTGATCATTGCAGAGTCAGTAGACACCAAAATGAACTTCAACAACCTGCTGATGATGTACCACGAGCAGGGCAGCAGCCCTGACTCCAGTGAGGAGGAGGGCTCCAGCTTCTCCATGCTGCCCCACCTGGCTGACCTGGTCTCCTATAGCATCCAGAAGGTCATTGGCTTTGCCAAGATGATCCCTGGGTTCAGGTATGTGTGTGTGTGTGTGTGTGTGTATGAATGTGGAGAGCATGTTTCTATCAGTCTGCCAATGTTTTGTAACTCTAAATTAGTTGTCAACAACAAATGTTAGCCAGTAAAAAACATGGCTTCTCTCGAGGATTTATATTCTATCTTGAAAAAATATTGTGTTTCTAAATTTGCAATGACCAATATGATGGCAAGAAAGCATGTTTGTTTGCAGAAATAACGACATGTTGCTAATTCAGTCTTGGGCTGTATTGTTTTGCATTCCACTGTGACAGAGGGGTAGAGGAGATGGCACACAGTTCCTCAGCTTCTCTGTATTTAAGTCTTTTCAGAGGACTTACTGTTGATCTGATTTTCTGTTTGCATATAGAATAGACCAGCTCTAGTAAACAAATGCTGGTAAAATAAAATCTTTATCTCAACAAAGATGTATGAGCAGAATTATCACAACTCCCTCCCATGTATTTTGTATTTACATGTCTCTGAGTGACTCTTTACCTAAATGTGTGTCGAAGACTTTGTACACCTACTTGTTTTTCTGCCTGATTAGTCGATATTGTGCCACAGTGATGGCTGTGGTCTAAAGGCCATAGATTACTGATAGACTGTATATTACAGATAGCTGACGCTGTGGAAAATCTTTTTTATGTTGTGTTCACTGGATAAAGTTATACATTTGCCATGGTCATGTTGTTATGTGAAGTTCAGAGTAGGTGATTGTCTAACCTTTTAGAGGAAGACACTCCTTTTAGTACTGAGCAGACAGCTGTCTACCTTGCATGTACACACTCAGGTTTACTATCTCTCTGATCATCTTACAACATTTTTTGAGAGCGTGTGATAGACCTATTACAAAAGACTGTCTTTTGTTTACTAGTTTGAATGGCACAAGGTTGATTCTTAAGAGATATGAAGGAGAATACCGTAACCTTGAAACTAGAAACAGAGTAATATACCTGTGGAATACACAAGCCGGCACATTGTTTGAGACTGTAAAGGCAAAATTACAATGACTGGCCAAGGCCTTTTCATTGTTTTTTCCCCACCTTCCTCACGTTGAAACTGCAGCCTTTCAGCGTGTTTGCCTCTCAGTGTGTTGACAGGGACAAATGCTCAGTGTCTCGGGGGTCAACCCAAAGTCAAGGCTAGAACGAGTTGGGGCCTGTATTTCCTGAAAGATGTCATTCCCACTGGCAGCGAGTGATGGACTTGGTCGGATTACCTTTGGAATGTTTGTCCACTTATGATCTGCTCCCTAAGCTCTGAAAAACAGCCCAGACCTCCCCTGAAGATCTGCAGGTTTCAGCTCATGTCTCCTGCTAGTTCAGTAGTGAGCTTTTATGAACATTTAAAGAAATTTCACAACATTACTACAGTAGATGCAGGATTTTACTGTAACCGCAATGATGCACTTGGCATCAGTTTAGTTCATGTTTATCAAATGAGTTTTCCATACACAGCAACCTCCGTTCTTCACAGCAGGTGGAAGCAAACAGAAGATGATGATTTTGTCTGTTTCCATTTCCAAAGCATGCATGTTTCCTGCAAAACATACATCTGATAAACTTTGAAGACTGTGACTGACCTTGAACCTGTAGTCAGTAGAACCATTGATAAGAAAAATCCTTTGAAATTAATTGCACAACTTTTGAACTGACATATACATGCAGGATGACTACTTGGCTTGCATCTTTACTTGCTTACCTATTGCTTTATCACTGTCCTGTCAAACAAAGCATGACCAGCACTACATGATGAAGGTTATTTGAAGACTATTAGTTCAATAATTTACTATTTGCTGTCCACAAACATAATAAGTGATTTGTTTCCCTCTAGGGAGCTGACTGCAGAGGACCAGATTGCCCTGCTGAAGTCCAGCGCCATTGAGGTTATCATGCTGCGCTCAAATCAGAGCTTCAACCTGGAAGACATGTCTTGGAGCTGCGGTGGGCCTGACTTTAAATACCAGATCAGCGATGTCACCAAAGGTCAGTGTAAACTCTGCCACGTACAATCTGACTGCTGTGAAGACAAGCTAGTGTGTATGCATATGCATGCTCATCGACTCACTTAGCTGAAGAAAAGACACACACATTTACAGTTACACATTTACATTTCTATCTAGTGCCTGAAGGAAGCCGTCTGGCATTAAGATAGTGACCAGATACGTAATTAGTTTGAAAATGTCACTGGCAATTGTGTGTACACACATAGGAAAAGGATGCTAGTGCATAGACTTCTGCAAAACCAGTTTTACATATCCGCAGAGGCCCCTGTGGGCAAGGCTTTCATTGCCTTTCAAACAAGACCCCTCTCTCTCGGATCAACCAAAGAATGTCACTCCTGACCTGCTCACCACACAAAACAACCACTGTCTGGACCAGGAGAAGCAGCACTGTTGTGCTCCTTTTAAAATATCACTCAGTAGTTGAGATGAACATGACTGGAATGCAGATGTGTTTTCTTATGTAGTGATCAATAGTATTAAATTAAAAGAATCCACACAATCCTTCCACACAGGATTTTAAATTCATTCTGTTTCACAGCTGCAGTTCATTAGTAGGTTTTTTTCAGTAATAGTAGTTACAGACATAGTTACTGCTATGTATCGTTAAAAATGTCCAATACAATGCCTGAGTTTCTATACTATCAAACTGATACTTTTTAATACTGCCTTTTGTTAAGTAAGTATTTTTCCAGAAAAATTTAATTATTTAAAAAACAAATAGTTAAAGGCACAATGACCAGGAATTTCCTAAAAAACAAAACAATGTATATACTTATACAAAAGTAATCTCTCTCAATCATCACTGTGACCTGCTCAAAGCATGTGTCGCCGTCTGTATCTGTTTATGGGCCTCAGCTTTTGGGCACTGGGTGTGTAACCCCCAGCCATAGAGTATACCGCTCTCGAGTAGCGAGTATGTGATGCTGCAGTCAGTACGCTCAGCTGGGTTCTGGCCTCCGTGGTCGGGGGACGTGCACTTTTGGTGTCTTTGAGCCAGGGGCCAACTGTGAATGTTATGTTTACAACCCACAACTGAGAAATCCTAATCATTCTGCAATTAAAACATGTCAGTCTTTAACATTGCCTTAACACAATCAACTGTACCTGCACTGTAAGACCAGTGCATGAATAACATGCATTATAAAAGGAAGTCTAAATTAATTTATTAAGTACAACAATGAATTCATTTAAAAAAGAATCTGGCGCTAAAATGTTCAATGCTACAGGCACTATTCAGTCAGTGCTGGAAAAGCATTGAGGTCCAATACACAGCCCCGGCCATAAAATAAGCAAATGGAGGTACAGTCATGATAATCAATGAAAACCTTTGATCAGTATTTATATGGCTTCTCAATTATGCATCTACATAAAAGCAACCCTAGAAATATACATCAATCCATATTAAAATCTGCTGATTTAAAGAAATTCTCAGCTTGTAGTTCTTAAAAACAAAGCTGAGAACGCATAGCATGCAAGGAAATATAAAACCTCAGTCGAGAGAATTCCAACTGACAAAATAAAATATTAATGAGTAAGCGGGATGGTAACATTCCCTGGAGGGCCTTTCTTCTACATTATAGTGTATAGCTGATTATATGTGCTGCACAGACAGTAATGATGTGTTACGTCCTCTGTAGCGGGCCACACTCTGGAGCTATTGGAACCGCTGGTGAAGTTCCAGGTGGGCTTAAAGAAGCTCAACCTGCTGGAGGAGGAACATGTGCTGCTGATGGCCATCTGCTTGCTTTCTCCAGGTACCGTAGGTCTGACTGTGTGTAGGAGGAAACATATAGAGGGTCACGATGAATTGTTTGAGTGATCTTATAGCTTTTATTTTGGCAACAGATCAACTTAAATATTTTAGAGATTATTTGAAACATCTGTCAGTCAACATTAATCACATTAAGGTGGAGGTCTAAGCTGCTTGAGGGGTTTCATGTTCTTGTGAGCAAAAGCCTTTATTTAAACACACACCCGTTGCTTATGGTATGTATCTGCCGTAGATGCAGTGCATATATTATACATGTATTGTTATGCAAGGATGCAAGCATGTGTAACTAAGTGGGTATTTGTATTCCTGTGTGTATAGAAGGCAACTCATTATTCATTAGACTTGCTCTCACTGATCTAAAATTAGAAAGCCACCTGACCAGAACAGTAGGAATACAAACACAGAGGTCATGCAATTTCATTTTGTGGGATAAAACTTCCACGATAAACACAAACATTGTAATCCTGAGTTTCCAAAAAGGTTTCAATTTCAACAGCACATTTCGATCACCTTTTAGCTTGTGTAACAACCGTAACCACCCCTCACTCTGCAGACCGCCCAGGTGTGCAGGATCATGCACGCATTGAAGCCCTCCAAGACCGCCTGTCAGAGACCCTGCAGGCCTACATCCAGCTTCACCACCCAGGAGGACAGCTGCTTTACGCCAAGATGATCCAGAAGCTAGCCGACCTGCGCAGCCTCAACGAGGAGCACTCCAAACAGTACCGCTCACTGTCCTTCCAGCCGGAGCACAGCATGCAGCTCACCCCGTTGGTGTTGGAGGTGTTTGGCAGCGAAGTCTCTTAGAACCTTTGGCTCTCAATGGTGAATTTGGAGTAGGGATGGAAGTGTAGAATAGCAAGCAAGTGGAAGAAATAGGTGTGTGTGTGTGTGTGTGTGTGTGTGTGTGTGTGTGTGTGTGTGTGTGTGTGTGTGTGTGTGTGTGTGTGTGTGTGTGTGTGTGTGTGTGTGTGTGTGTGTGTGTGTGTGTGTGTGTGTGTGTGTGTGTGTGTGTGTGTGTGTGTGTGTGTGTGTGTGTGTGTGTGTGTGTGTGTGTGTGTGTGTGTGTGTGTGTGTGTGTGTGTGTGTGTGTGTGTGTGTGTGTGTGTGTGTGTTCCTGTCTATTGTCTAAATAAGTCTATCTTGGCAGAAAGGCCAAGATTGTAGGGGGGGGAAAGCAGATGTAGAGAGACGTAGTAAAAAAGGACACTTATACATAGAGTACAAATCAAACTTTACATACAACTTCTGCCGATATACAGTGTTTCTGTCTGTATTTAAATCAACAAACCGCTGCTTCAAAAGACTGGACATTTTGTGTGTGTATGTGCATTCACACACCAACACAACATACTCAGTTATTCATTTAGCCATTTAGTTGAGCTACCTCTTTGTTTTACATCACCTATGTGAAACAGTAACATTTACACAGAACCATTTGGATACAGTACAGATGACATTTCCGCTTATCTGTGCAAACGCAGTGCCTGCACATTACTTTGAGCTTTTGATGTTTCAAAACTTTATTATTTTTCTTTGTTTTTCATCTGCTTCTCTCCAAGGCAGCGTATGTATGTATATGACTGTGTATACAATTCAAACACATGCCTTTTTTAGCCTTTTCACCAAAGGTATGGTCAACTACTTTTTCTCAAAAAGCTTCCAGTACCCAAAAATAACCTTGCTGCTTCATGGCTCGTTTCACGCATGCAGCCACTCGACATGCAAGCAAGTAGTCTCACTCACCTCACAGCCAATGAAGGAAACTGTCATTATTTAGGTTTACAGTGCAGAGTGTAGAACATAGTCTGTAATTTAGTGAGGTTTTGGACTTTGGGGTGCCTGGTTTTGAGGTGAGAATTAGCCACTAAATGTGTTAGCTACTTTTACACTGCTAACTGTCAATCAAACCAAGCCTGCATTATGGCTTGTTACTCTCTTTTGAAATTGTTTCTCATTCTTCTTCTCTTTTGTTTAAATGGTTGTTTCCCTGTAAATAGTTAATTACTACCACATGTATCCTAAGCACTGTTATACCACCTTTTACTCAAGCCTATGTATTGATATACAGTATCTATATTATCACAGATTTTAAAGGGCTAAGATGCCAAATCTAACTGGAATAGTAAATCGAGGCCAAAGCAAGGGGCCTGTCTTGTTAATATATAGCTGCATACCATACTTGGAATTGGCATATATACTGATGTAATTGCAATGGATGTTTTTTGTTGTTTTATACGTCATTTCACCTTTAAAAACAATTCCATGAATTGTTCCTCCTTAGTATACGGTGAGCTCGGTGGGCGGAGAGCTTGGGAAGCTGCTTCAGACCTCCCCAGATATCACACCCCTTTCGTTTCTGACAGGGAAGTGGATTTTATAGAATGTCGGAGGGCCTGGCTGTGGATGTGGTGCTCACCTCTACACCCAGGCCCTCCTGTTTGATGATGTATGCTGCGCAGCCCTCTAGTGGCTGCATTGTGTAAATACCAGGTATATATATGTCCGCCGCTGTACATAGGGCTACATAGATATTTCTCAAGGCTAATTTTCTTCAGAAATGTATATGCAAATACAATATTGACCCTTTTCTGATACATTATTACTACGTTCTGAGACACTATGCTCTTTTGTTTTGACTTTGATCATGTTTTTTGGTAAGAATGAGTTAGAAATGGCTTAAACAGGGATTGCTTGTGTATTTGACTCAATCAAATAATTTTTTGTTTAGTGGTGGGTTGATGTATTTGCCTAATTTCAGAGGTTCATTTTGAGAAAGAGGACAAGCTAAACATACTGTGCTGCTCTCTAATATAAGCCATATAGATCACTAAGCTACTTATACACCTGATACATTACAGTGCATCGAAATGATGACTCCAGAGCCTTGGATATCCTCATTATATAATCTTCTAAAGTCATATGCTATTTATCCATGGCATTTGGAAGATAAGCTTGTGTATGAGAGGAACTCGTATGCCTTTTCTCTGTTGTCAGTCATCTTTGGCTTATGCTTCATCAGACAGCATCTAATGGCTTATAAACCAAACTGCCCAGAGAATTAGGTTTAGAGGCCAGTAATGTATGGCTTGCTGCATGTGGGATTATGGTAAAATTTTATGAGATGACATGTTTTTTTATATCAAGACATTTCCCCAAAGAAGTTTTAAGTCAAATTCTAGTCAAGTTCAGATGATTTCACTAAAGCATCTTGGCATAAAAGATGTCATTTGCAGAGATGGCACGAGTCTCAGAAGACGTCGATGAAAACGGTTCCCGTGATTGGCCTGTACAGGCCTCCCATGTCAGAGCGCGAGCAGCCCAGGGTTACTCTGTGATCTTAGAGGAAGATGGTGGGAGAGAGCATGTGTTTGTCGTTGAGCTGGATGTGTTCTCACAACGGCTTTGTGAGAAGTTGTGACAGTTTTTGCTTTAAGTTGTTTAGCCCACATGGTTTGTTTTTGTTTTTTTAAACCTAACCTTAAGTCCATTCTCAGTCATTGTGGCTTTTATTCCAACTCTTCATCAGTCACTGTGACACTCTACAAGCTGACAGGCAGGGTTGGACATGGATATAGCAGAGATAGTTAAATAGTTTTTGGATGATTGCATATTCACGTAATCCTAATGAGTTTGGTTTTCTTTGTGAAAATCATTGGGATTGTGTAGCGTGTGTGTGTATATATTTTATATATACACAAGTCTCCCTACCATGATTGAGCTATAAGGAGTTGATGATTGAGTGTCTTTAGGCAGTACCACTCATATGTATAGTATGTCAGTTTGATGATATATATGATGTGCTTGGTTACTGAACACTGACTTTTGAAGTTTTTGAAAAGTCTCCATGTAGATTTTCTCTGAATACATACTTCTGTATGTAGATATGGGTTTGATTTTAGTTCTATATTGTTTTTGAGATAGAGATGCAGTGTTGATTTGTGTATGTTTAATACAGCGGGAGGTTTGGTGAACATGTAAGTGCCACAGGGAGAGTTCCCTCCACACAAGAACAGGGTAAATGAGAGAGTTGCCCTTGGGGGCTTTAAAAACCAAACAGGAAGAGTCTTGTGGATGTATCATTTAGCTGCCAATTGAACCAGTAGATTTTGGTCAGTACCGCACATCGCCAGGGGAGTTCTCACTTAAGGTTTTATCACCGGACGTGAGCTACCTTTTTCCCTTTCATGACTTGATTAAATGTTGTTTTTTGGACCTTTTCTCCATTTAATTCCTCACACAACATACTGTACATAAGGTAAATATAACTAAATCTAAATTTGGTGCCTCCCTAGACTTTCCTGTTTGGTTTAACCACAGTAGGCTGCTCAAAATTCATACGTTTTTAACTCTGCATTGCGGTGGTGGTTGTTGTTATAATACTGGAACTTGGATAACATTCATCAATGGAAATCTACCACAAATTAGATGGGTCCATCTTTGGTGAGATTTCCTCAAGTTTGGCAACATAACACAGTAACAACACCTGCAATACACAACTCATGGTACACTATCACCAGCAAGCTTTACAGTTTATCATGTTAGAAGACATTTTTGAAGTTTTTTGTATAACTGTTACCATTACAAATCCTGTCTGTAAAACATGTACGATATCATTCATAGAAAACAGATGGCCATCTCCCATGCAAAGGCTTTTAAGTCTTTCTTTTTTTGTTGTTGTTCCTCTCATTAGGACAGGGATTGTAATGGAATCAACTTAATTTAGTTCTTACAAAAAGGAGTGTCCGCAATGGATGTACACCATAATCTACCTAAAAAAACCTACCTCTTTTAGCTCAGATTTTTTGCTTTAGCATTAAGCATTTGCCTTTGTTTTTACTTTTGTAATATTTGTATTCATGTTGGTATTTATTGCTGTCTAATGAGTCATATTTCAATGATTACCTCAGAGATATCTCACAGATTTGGTCCAGAGTCCAGCTAATGAAGTTGTTCATAGTTTTTTTTTTTTTTCTGTACAGTTTCTTTCTTCTCAGACTTAACATTGCCCTTTTTTAACGCACAAAATACCAGGAGTGTTTTAATATAGTGCCTGCACTCTGATCAACAGGGCTCAGACTGGCTAAGGTGAGGCTGCATTTACTCCAAAAAAGACTTCTATGCATCTTTGGCCCTGTTCACACCTGGCAATAAAATAACATCCGTCACGAATGATCCGATCACAAGTGGACAGCTCTTGTGAACGACGCATTTTAGTCCGATCGCTAAGAGCACATTCAGAGGTGGTGTGGGCTGAATATGCCCTCATTCATTTAGCGGTGTGCGCGTGAATTTGTCCTGGGCCACATCGAAGGGTCGCCTATTTGACTAAGTGAAACTACGCAATTATTCGCTGGCGTTATCCCCAACGTCTGAGCTATAGGTAGCTCTGTGTATTTTGGACGTCTTATTTTCAAACATTTTAGTATTTTGAAGGTATTTCACCACTGAGAATGACTTGGATGTTGTTAATAGGTATTATACTCGGAAATATGTTTGTGTTTTTGTTCCAGTGCTCTGCACAGATCTGACACCTGTCACTCCCTGGCTCTCTGGAGCTCTGTGCACCATGGTTACCTGAAAAGGGCACAGAGGTCTCCGGCGACCACTGGTAGACAATAACTTAATTTTTTGGTTCATAAAATGTCTACTTGAAAATCTGAACACAATACACATACCACCGTCAGGCAGAGAGAAATACGACCATCGGCACATTTTGCTGCTAAGTGCGAACAGACGTACTGAGAGCTGTCCACTTCATCGGATCACTCAGGGCTGATGTTAATGCCAGTTGTTAAAAGGGCCTGTTGTCCTTTGGATATCTTGGTAATTTTCAGCAAGAGATTTGATTAATCTGGTTGGCATGTTGCTTAAATCTACCTTATCTTTAGGGTTCTTAAGGGCAAATTGAATAGGGGAACTTTGTGATGTGAATGCAGTTGAAGGAGAAGTGGGAGGTGTGTTTGCGCTCCATTTAGTACCGTAGCACGGTCTTTGCTCTGTAGTACGCCATCCCTACCATGTCCATCTTCACCTCCCCTTCTGTCCTTAAGTCTGCTTTCTTCTCGCCTTCATCATTCCCTGCTGGTGTCTCGTCTAACAAGGGGAATTGGGAGAAGTAAAAATCCTCAGTATCCATGCAATGCTGCTTTTATCTCGAGCATCACCAAGTTGTGTGTTATTGATACCGCATAATACAGGCATCGTCGAAAATGTCGTGTGCCCCCCCACCCCCCGCCCCCGTGGTGCAACAGGCCTCATTGGAATATTGTGTCTTTCGAAACACACACAACTTAGTTGAGCTTATTGGGGAAAAATCCTTTCAGAGCATAGTATCATTAACAGAGCAACTACTCACTGGTGATTTTTAACCAAGTTTATTTTGTATTCATGTCAAACTGCTTCAGGTAAACACTGAATGAAATAAGATAATTTTTATTGATCAGTGAATACTGAGGAACAATGTCGCCATGGTCACAACTACCCTGAGCTGTGTGCCATAATATGTCCCTTCTGATGCAGAGAGGGTGTTAATGAAGCTGGCTTCAGATGTTCCCCATCTTAATTCAATAAGAGATTGGCCTATTACTTAGCACTTAGTATTTAGTCAGCCATGTGTATTGACCTTCTATAAGGAGTAAATTTGAATTTGGCATTGAATTCTCACCCTTCATTGTGAACCCAAATCATGCCACATTCAATTAAAATGCCTGAACCAACAAAAGCACTTAATGTAATGTTTGTAACACATGCATATTGATGAATCTATTAGCCATAAACTGCCTTTGTAGGTCAGAAAGATATGGCTCCTATTATCAAAAAAAGTTCACCTAAATTCTAATGTAATTGCAATTTTTCTTTTGTCTCTTTTTTTTTTCAAAGATCTTCTTTTTCTATTATAAATTGGTGTTTATGTAATGTTATTTTTGTCAGATGTTTTGCAAATCAAAAATAAACAGTTGTACATAGCAGTGGGCTTCTGTGTGATTTGTTTTCATGTATTAGCTGTACACCTTTAATACGTCATATATCCGTTTTATGCACTTTATGGACACTGCTGATCCAAATGCTGCTTATTGTCCTTGAACAGCTATTTAAGAACAACTGTACATTGTTTGAAGCAACATATGTGCACAGGTTACACAAGAACATTTCAAAGTACACCCACAATACCAGCTACACAGTATCCATCTGTCTATTTCATCATAATGAAGCCTATCTATCTATCTATATGGAAATGTGGGTGTCTAGTAGTTCACACATTTAAAATGACTGAAAAGCAAAGTCATACAAAATAATAAAGAAATTATGCCAATGAAGGTTATTCAGATAAAAAAAAAAAAAAGGTGCCACATAGTCCTAGAAGGATTATTGCACAGCCCAGGGTTGAGGGAGGGAAAGAGAGGAAACCAGCAGCAAAGGCCACAAGCCCCCTCTGTTGGCTGAAGTGTTTTAAAGCCTGATTGCTGGGGCTGATAAAATGTGCATTTGTCATTGACTCAACCTTGCAACGTTCTTCCAATGTTGCTAGCTGAAGAGGGGATTTAGACCTGCGAAAAAATCACCGTCTCCTTATTTATGGATGTGGCAGGACTTCGAGTTGTACTTAATATCTGTTGTGTAAAGTGCAAACAGGAATGCAGCCAAAACAACCCCTTTGAGACACAGTTTCACAGCCAGGCTGTCCTGTCAGGTAGTCTATGTTCCAGAAAACAAAGGAGGGATCAACCCCCATCCCCTAAAGTTTGTTTCTAGTCTGGAGGGCTGGATGGTGTTAAGATGGTTCGACTCCCACTAAACCAAAGCCAAAACATCTACACTGTTTTCAAAGCATCCGGTTGAAAGCAAGGGTGAACTTCATTAATCCCAGAGTAAATAATTTTGTTCATGATGCTTGATATACTGTGTTGTAGTGTAAAGATACTACGTATACCGTTTATGCATATTACAACGACAAACTTACTAAAATAAGTAAGAAATAGGAAAACATTTAAATGGGGCAAAGTACAGATGAGGGTGCAACTTATGAATGAAAGTGAATTAATTTCAATATACCTCTGTTGGTTTACAAAGCACTGAATGGTTTAGTGTATTTAGCCAAAATACATTTGCGACTGAAGACCTTTCTGTTATATAACCTGTCTTTGAAATTATATTTTAATATAATAAAAAGAATATATTTTAGTTAAATTGATAATTTACAACTGAGAATTCCTTTTTAGAAATTTCGTCTCTTGCTTTTGATGAACTTTTAATTATTTTTCCTTGAATGTCATTTTTTATTTGTTTTCCAATGCTTTTAATGTTTTATAATTGAACAACTGGCGACTGTATAATTGCCATCTAAGTATGTGACTAAAAGTTTATCTGTCTAATTGCTAAGATTGTTTTGTAGGTGTTTTATTTAGGCACCAAATTTGTAAGTTGAGGACCCCACAGCCTGCCACAAATTGTTGGATTCATAAGCCTCAGTTTGCATTGACTGTCATTGCCTTATGTTGTGTCCTTGCTTCCTTGTTTTTATTTTGTTTTTACTATTTTTATTTAAATGTAATTTTATATTTTATATTGTTTCACTCCAATGCTTTTAATGTTTTATGTAAAGCACTTTGAACTACCTTTCTGTTGAATTAACTTGCCTTGCCTTACAGAATGGAGCACTTCTGTTGAGGACCTCCTGACAGTTATACAGGCAGATTGTTGAACCACTGGTTTGATTTTGCGTCCATACATACTGAAGCTCTGTTTTTAAAATGCCGGCCACAGAGTTTTAGTTTTTGTTGTTGGTCATGGTTATCCCGCCCCCAGCAAAGCGTTGATGAACCGGTTTTCCTGGCAGAGAGACGGTATTTTGGCCGTCGGAACACGATGAACTTGTTCAAGATAAGGCATCAGCTCCGAACCTGCCCTTGAACTGCCTTGGTGAAAAATATATGGTCTTACTTTATTTACAGTTTGGTACAAACATTATCTTCTTTTCATTGTTAAAACAGAGAGAAATGAGAATGAGAAGAATGAGAAATTTGAGTATGAATATTTGTATAGATATCAATGAATACTTTATTCTAATAAAGTATGTCTACTATCTGGACTCAGGGTCCAGATAGTAGACAAGACATTGCATAGAATAAATTATATATAAAAGCACAATACATGGTTGAAAACAACAATAAAAAACAGTGTCCTACAATAAGACAAAAGGCATGTGGTGCTAAATCTTGTGTTTGGTAAGGCAAACACAAGAATTATTTCATTCATGATAATAATCATTGATTCATTAATCTAGCATTGACTCCTGCAGACACAGACATTTCACTTACTCTCCACCATCTAGGTCTCTTAAGTAATATTCTCATAACATCATTATAAGCTACTTGAGGTCTCTGTCAGCTTGCTTTTCTCTGACCACAAGTGTGCAGTATAGAGTGGTGTACAATAAGCTCTGAACAGAAACATCTTCACTCCATCCGTACACACTCTAAATACATGTCGTCAGATCCCCAGGATATTTAAAATTATTATAGGCAGTATGGCAGATGGGTGATACAGGTTAGCACTTTCACCTCACAGCAAGAGGGTTCCTGAGTCCGGGCTGGCACCCTTAGGTGTGGAGTTTGACTGTTCTCCCTGGTCTGCGTGGGTCCTCTCCAGGTTTTCAAAGACATGCAGGTGCTGAGATATTTTCATGCTATCATTTGACCACCAGAGGTCACTGTCTCTCATTTCAAGAGCCTGTACGCCTCAACTGACCCAATGACCTCTCTGATTCAACACAGCCAGTAACAGTTGACATTATTTAGGTCATACTGGACAACCTCACCACAAAGCTGTGGTTTGTGTGTGTGCAGGGACACACAGCACTGCTGGTGAACCCACACAGCAGGCTTTCTGAAGATATATCTGACACAATATGCCAGAAGAGATTTGAGCTCACCTCAACTCACATCTCTCTGGCTGGTCATGTATGGAGCAAGATTGCACAAGTGGTGATGTGCAGGAGGAACAAATAAAAGGTTATCAGAGAAATCCAGTCATTGTGTGACAGTTAATTGTCAGCTCTGGTATGAAGCAGAGGCACTTCTTTTGCCTGCTGATAAGGTTGCCGCTCGTGCGGTCTGCTGAGCCGTTGTGCACGAGGTTAGATGAAGGAAAATAGAGGCTCTGGTTGCAGCAAAATCCCTTAGGTGAGGGCTTTCTGGCTGCTTTATCTCCAAACAGGGCAACGAGCAACTGTACACCATGTACTTTTCCACAGGGGGATGTATTTCTGTCCGTAAGTTACCTTCTATAGATAATAAACATCACTGACAAGTAGCAGTCTCTCCTGCATCATTCAGGTGTGTAAAGGTGAACCAGCATTAGAACAGTTTTAGGATGTCCACATGTGAAATTGTTATATTAAAAACAGGCCAAGTTGCATTCATATTGTTCTAATTTTTCAATCAAATGGCACAGATTTGCACTCTGTGAGCCCAACTCATTAAGCGCATTCGGTGCACTTATACAGGTTGACTCATACAATGACTTTTTAAACCATTCATTCAAAATCTTCTTTTTTTCGCTAAGAGAAATCAGTTCCTTGAGATGCTGGCTTATATTTAATTCCATATGTCTTAAGCTGAACTGCCAGAGTGATTCCTCTCACCAACGAGCCCCATCACAGATTCAACACTGAATCAACTCAAAAGCTGCTGACGAGGGGCCAATTAGTGCCAACTGTGTGGGACACAGGGCAAAAACTAGGGAGACGGATGTTCATTGACGACCTGTCACGTTACAATAGTCATTTGACCAATTGTTTATAAAAAATATTGATTAGTGCAGTTTTAATCGAATTAATGTACAAGAAGAGAAACAGAGTGAGGAAAGTAAGCAAACGACCAAAGTCAAGAGAATGTGAGAGTGAAAACAAACTTGTTATGTCAGATAAAAATATTTTAAGCCATTGAGTTCTTTTTCAGAAACTGCCCATAATTATTTGTTCATTCAACATTGGGTTGTGTTGTTAATGTGCTAATAGCGTCTTGAGCTGTATACTGACGATCATCCGGTTTTCCTTTTTGAATGAGAAATAAAGATTACCGCCACCTGTTGGTATGAAGAGTTCTTTCTTCTCACGCAGACGCAGAACAGACGTGCTAGGTGGCCACTGGCTATAGTCTTTGCTGTGTGTTCAAGTGCTACTTTTTGGCTGAGACAAAGGCGACATGAGGCAACGCAACACTCTTTTGTTCTTAGAGTTTGGTGTTTCTGGGTCTTTAGTGTCTTTCAGCTGAATGTTTTGGTTTTCTGCCCAGCAAAATTGCTATTTTGGCAGGCAGCTCCTTTCAGTGAAAACGCTTTGATAAAAGTAAAGAGAATCTTTGACACTGGACACAAATTTGACTACAAATAAATGCTAATGTCGCTTCCTGTCTGCGGATCTGTAACTAGGCGAGTGTTGGCTAACACGTTTGCTACAACAACTTTATAAGATGATAAAATGTCAATGTTTGGTTCACAGCTCGCAACTTTAAAGTTCTTGTTCAACAAATACTTCACTTAAGAATTTGATTCCATATTTACATGACCTTTCTCCACTGCGTTAATATTGCCTGAAAAAAATAATGCACAAAATCAAAACGTCATTTCACCTCTGCTTCTATAAACCAAACCCTGCACTCGGTGACCAGGGTCACACCAGGACAGTTTCTTGGAATGGCACTGGCTTTTAGGTGAGGCAGAGTCTAGTCACAAGTACGAGATAAAGACGTCCACACACACACACACACACACACACACACACACACACACACACACACACACACGCACACACACACGCACACGCACACGCACACGCACACGCACACACACACACACACACATTGCAGAGCGGTACCACTGTACAGGCATATAGGGGGGTCGTCAAATGCATTTATTTCTGTCTATGGGGGTATAAATAATACCAACGGGTGGTGCCATCATATTATCAGAGACTGCTGCAGCTCTGAGCGCGTGTGTGCGCACTGATAGGCGCAGTAGTGGAAGAAGTTGTCACATTTCAATTCATCCTTTGTATATCAATAAAGTGAAAAGAGTGTTACCTTGAATTCTTGAAGACATTTTTTCTGAAATCTTTTTCTGAACAAAGTCTCCAAAAATAGAGAATGAATTGAAGTAATGGAGGGGGCGTATGATATATACCCCTATTACATCAATTCTTCGTTCACCGTGAAGGCATGCAAGAAAAACAACATTTTCTTCAAGAATTCAAGGTAACACTAATTGATAAATATATAGTATAATACTATATATATTTGTGTGTGTGTGTTTGTGTGTGATACTTTATAATAAACAAGTAAACAAGTAAAAGTCTTGCAATCTTCTACGGAAGGGCCCATTTCAGAATAATATATGTATTATAGTCTATCATTGGACTCTAATAATGCAATTGTGTTCATAACTGTAATCACAATTGCAAAGGTGGTAAAGGTGGAGCTAATATAATATGATATAATATAATAATAGTATATCATAATTTATTAGTTTATATATATATATATTATTATGTGATATATGTGCGTTATAATGTGAATCTACTAAGGACAGCAAAAAGTGTAAATTAAATAAAAAAGTAAAATGTAGTAATTCTCAATTTAAGTAGAAGTACTTCAACAGATTTACTCAAGTCCAGTACTTGAGTACATTCCACCACTACGGTCTCTCTATTAAATATTTTGCCAAGAATGCCTCCGGCATAATAAGGAGTGTTTTATTTTTACGCCCTAGCTTGGGGTATGACTGTTCAGTTGGCACATAGCCGCCTGCAGGGGGATGTCAGTTGTGACTTTCCAGTAATAACAAGGGCGTGTTGTTTTCTGTGTGCATATCTCTTGTATGTCTGTGTGTGAGACAGAGACAGAGTTTTATTTCAAACTAAACAGTCAGTCACGATGAGAAGACAAAGCAAAAGAACGATCGTTAATGTGAAGCTCATGCTATGGATAAATGTCTATGTGTGTGAGCCTACAGGGCAAAAGAGAGAGGACCCTTTTTTCCTTTTCTCCATTGATTCTGTGCCCACTTATCTAGATTGGATGTTGGATGTCCGTTATGCAAGTCATCCAAATATCATTAGGGTTAAACCCACCATGTGGTTTCGGTTCAGAATGTGAGGAACGCATACATGGCCCGTGGATGTTTCTCTACTCTCAGGCCCTCCATGGGGCAGAATAACATTCTCTGCTCTCACACAGCTGAAGGTGGAGACAGAGAGAAAATACATACATACAGAACATCAATAAACCTGCGTTTTAGGAGCGGCACTGAGATGTAGCACTCAGGAGGCATAAGTCACTCCTTCACTGTTAACGGTAGTCTTGCATGCAAGGATTAAGTCAATGCAGGGGCACAGTGTGAAAAATCGTATTGTTTATTATTAAAAGTCTGGGTGATTTATGTGGAACAGAAGGAACTTCACATTTTTATACATCTTTTAAATGAAAAAAAGTTAATTACACTTACACAAAAAAAACATAGCTTTTTCATGTTCTGTCTGTGCTGGATATCGTTCCAAAGAAGAAAGAAAAACATCGGACTTTTTATTTTTTTTCTGTTGTTCTTGTGCCCTTTTTACTTTCCAGGCAAAAGGAAGAGGGCAGTGTGTGTGTGTGTGTGTGTGTGTGTGTGTGTGTGTGTGTGTGTGTGTGTGTGTGTGTGTGTGTGTGTGTGTGTGTGTTTGTGTGTATAAAAACAGGGCAGGGGAAAATATGTTTGCCTGTTAATGGGACTTTTGCAGCCCTTATTTTCCAAGACCACTTACACACACACACACACACACACACACACACACACACACACACACACACACACACACACACACACACACACACACACACACACACACACACACACACACACACACACACACACAGCATGCCACTCTGTTTATTCACTTTCAAGCCACTTCAGTCATGTGGTTTCTACACAGACCTGAAATCATTATACATGGAGTTTAGGTGGAAAGTTGGAAGAAGTGCTGGTTTATTTTTCAGGTGTGCTCAGTAAACACAGATTTAATTCAGAATGCAGTTTCTGATCACAGAGATATTTATAAGTTAAAAAGTCAAAAACTACTGATGAGCTGTTCCCAGAACACACTTGACCCCTATCATGACCCCTGACACTTTCACGTATTTTTCTTGTATAAGCTATTCGTCTAAAGACTATTAATGCTTTATGATGGTTATTTTTTATTCTCTGAGCTAAGTTTATAGTCTATCACATGCTATGTTTTGGCAGGTTTGGACTTTAAAGTAATTTTATTGTGTTTTCCAGCGCTGGTCTTAAAACTGCATAGTTGCAAATGAAAGGTCACTGGTTTCATTCTACAGAAGAACTGGGGAAACCTGACAGTGAACTCCTACTATTGTGCCCCTAAGTGAAACATTTGACGCCTGAGATGCTCCATTGCACCAGTATTACGGCTGCGCCATACTGCACGCGCCATCAGCGCTTGTGCATCACTGAAACTGTTTATTTTTTATTTTGGCGGCCATGTCAGCAGGTTGGAGCCTGCCTGAGCAGTACGTCTGTAGCACATCTAGAGATTAAAAGTCTTGCCTAATTTTACCACGACACACGAGCAACTCACAGCAAAGATAAAATGATTGGTCTTTTGATGGTTATAGTGATATCATAACAACACTTTCACTACAGTTTTGATGTACATATGTAGAATACGTAAATATGTCACATCCATGAACAAAATGTAGATATTTGAACCTCACCCAACACTTAATAATCTTAATCTTAATCTTAATAAGCGTAATCTCAATCTTCTCTGTCCAAAAGAAATAAATGACCTTTGTAATTAAATGAAATTAAACAATTGATTATTGATGCCCATTATCATGGGCAAAACTAAATGTAGAAAGGCAGCCACCACGCACTGCTCATGCATGTGGACTGGCTCGACTTTTAGACTGACTGACAGAATCAGAAGTAGTTGCCATAAATAAAAAAAATCCACAACAGAACATTCCTAAATAAACAGTGGTGGGAAAAAGGATTGATTCTTATCAGAACAAAATCAACAACCTGATTAACATTTAGGCAAAATCCTGCGTGAGGGAAAAACAGCTGTGAAATAGCTTTCAGTTGATTTTTCTCACGACATGAGCGCAAGTTTGGAAATGGATGTAGAGAATCACCTTATCTTTTCTTCTCAACATCTTCTGCTCTTTGTTGTTAACTGTCAATTCATGTTACCCGAGGCTGAAAATAGTCCCTGTAGTACCAAAATTACTTGTTATCAGAGCAGTCTTGTACCTATTAGGTGTTTAGAAAAGGAGTGAAAGTTTTTCAGTGTTGAATTATGAAACTGAGAACAAGAGTCAGTAAGAAGCTTTTGAGATTACATCAGTTT